>NC_083234.1:18902439-19205470 GCF_032191835.1 Heteronotia binoei | reverse complement strand
AGTTTTCTATTGGGGCATTTAAAAACTATTTAAATGTCTTTTTAAAAAATGCATGTGGAATCTATATTTATTACTTGTCACTGCACAGCACTTTCGGTGTTTTTAAGGTTGTTATGTTATGAATATCCACATAAGAGCCTATTTTACAGATGGAAATTTGACTCTGGCAGTTAATGTATTTGACCAGACTGCAAGTGTTAAGACTTGGAGACCCAGACATCACAAATCTTAGTTTTCTAGCATGTGTTTGGTCAGTTCTGGTTCTAATGCAGCTTAAAGAACATAGCATTGTTTTAAAGCAAGGATGATTGCTTGGGTTGTAGTGTAGTCCAAGGTCTTACAGTTTTAGACCCTGCTATTTACAATACGTTCAACTTTCAAAAAAAAATCTATCAACATTTTACAAAAATATTATTTTTCAATGGAGTGCAAAAGCCAGCAAACAGCAACAACAATAAAACAGTCACAGGTTTAAAGAAGAATACATGAAAATTAGTATATCCAGCATACAAAACCAACACATGGATCAAATTAGTAGAGTAGCCCCCTATCACCAGTCTAGCCTAAACACTCACCAAAATGTACAGATATGTACAATGTGACGGTGTCCTATTCCTTTAAGGAGGCTTGGAACTGTCAGGGATTGAGTCATCCTTGACTACAGATGGTACATTGTTGTCAGGTGTAGGCCACATAACCAGTTTGCATTGTGATTGGCTAAGACCACTAGAAATACAGTAGCCTGCTACCAGTTCACTGTGGGTTAGGGAAAGAACGATACTAGTGTGGCATCCCGTTTGGATAATGGATATTGGAGCGATGACTTTGGACCGTGTAATGACTACTCTCTTGGACTCTGTATTTGTACCTCTGCCTGGCTCTACTTGTGTGTAAGTGTATGACCCTTGGACTGCCTACTGACTCTGTTACCGGCCTGAACCCAATACAGTTTGTTTAACCTCTGACACAATGCAATCCTAAGCAGAGTAAGGGTTAGAAGCAGCGTTCCTTCTAGGATGAGTTAGTGTGAGCTAGTGCACAGGGTTTTTAAAGCTCACACATATTCATCTTAGCTCAGGAAGGATGGCCCTAGAGCACACTACTTTATGCAGTAGCTCAATTGCTCCCTCTCCACTTTAAAGCCAGTAGTTCACAAAGTAGAATTTTTGCTCACAAGACTCCACATCTTAGAGGGAACGGTCAGAAGAGTACAGCTTTGTTCAGGGCTTTTGTTGTAGAAAAAGCCCAGCGGGAGGTCATGTGCATCTTAGGCCACACCCCCTGACATCGCCATTGTTTCACACAGTGCTTTTTTTGCAGAAAAGGTCCAACAGGGACTCATTTGCATATTAGGTCACACCCCCTGACACCAAGCCAACCGGAACTACATTCCTGTGCGTTCCTGCTCAAAAAAAGCCCTGGCTTTGTTCAGGATTTCAATATTAATCATCAAAAACTGAACAGAGAGCGCATTCCCATGGATAAACTGATACTAATATAGCTGATAATGCTATCATTCATCCATACATTTCTCAAGTCAGGTTTCTTATAAATTAAGGCCAGGGTATGTATTTTTTTCCATTGTTTTAATTTAGGTATAGACATTTTATGTCCATATATATGTTCTTGATTCATCGCCACAGTTTACAGCTTGTGTCATAAAGGCTTCAATTGAAACACGCAAGGTCTTTCTTAGATAGAAATATTTGGCTCTTGATGTCCAAACCCATAATTTTGCTGAAACTTATCCCATGGAGACTCAGCCAGGCTGGTTTTACAGTAAGCAATCCAGCCCAGCAGCTCTCTTGAGGTTTTAACCAACAATCCTTTGCAATATCAGTTAGAACTTATAAAAGGAAGTACTTTTTCACCCAAAGGGTGATTAACACATAGAATTCACTGCCACGGGAGGTGGCAGCGGCTACAAGCATAGACAGTTTCAAGAGGGAATTGGATAAACATCTGGAGAAGAGGTCCATCAGTGGCTATTAGCCACAGGGTATTGATGGACCTCTCTGTCTGGGGCAGTGATGCTCTGTATTCTTGGTGCTGGGGGGGCACAGTGGGAGGACTTGTCCTGGCCCCACTGATGGACCTCCTGATGTCACCTGGGTTTTTTTGGCCACTGTGTGACACAGAGCGTTGGACTGGATGAGCCATTGGCCTGATCCAACATGGCTTCTCTTATGTTCTTAATACACTAATTAACTTCACAGTTCTTAGTAGCTGTTCAACAGTGGTGGTCAATGGATGCTGCTTTGTTGCTGAAGGGGCCTCTGGGGTTCTAGCCAAGGTTGCCAACCTCCAGTTGAGCCCTGCTGTTCTCCCGGCATTACAACTTTACTCCATACAACAGACATCGGTTCCCCCTGGAGAAAAAGGCTATTTTGGAAGGTGGACTCTATGAAATTATACTGAGGTCCCTCCCCAGCAGGATTGCTAGGTCTGTGTTGGAAAATACCTGGAGACTTTGCGGATGGCTCTGGGAGAGGGCGGGGTTTGCAGTGGGGAGGGGCCTCAGCATGGTACAATGCCTCAGAGTCCACTCTTCAAAGCAGCCATTTTCTCCAGGGGAGCTGATCTCTGCCATCTGGAGAAAGCGGGAGATATCCAGGCCCCACCTGGAGGCTGGCAACCCTGTGTCAGAGCTGTTCTGCTCAAGAGCAGTTTCTGTCACAGGTCTCTCAGCTCTACCTACCTCAGGGGAAGGGAAAGGAGGATGTAAGCTGCTCTGAGACTTCTTTGGGTAGTGAAGGGCGGTGTATAAATCCAAACTGCTCTTCTTCAGAAGACAACTGCACCTGGAAGCTATTCTAGACACAGTTCTCCAATTATAGGACATGGGAACACCAAACCAAATACACTTCCTTTGCATCTGCGTTTACAATAGCAGTATACCTAATACAGGAGAGAAATTCTGTGACATATCGCCCTTCCATAAAACCTGCTACTGAGCACACTAATCACAAGAGTAAGGTCTAAGAGACAAAGAAGGCTCTGAGTGCTGCAAATCTCAGTTTGATCAAGTCTCCAAACCATTTTCCATGCTGTGAAGCAATGCAAAGCAAGGAAGCCTTGGGCCACTTCTAGAAGTCAAAGGTATTCCCGTCACCACTGGGCCTGCAATCACACACACTAACTAACGTACTTTCAATGTACTTCACAACTGGATTTTGCCAGTTCACACAGTAAAATCCAGTTGGAAAGTGCATTGAAAATGGATTGAAAGTGCATGATTTAGTGTGTGAGGTAACAACGAGACCAAACCGTATTTAGATTCAGAGGAGAGACTTTTCAGGAAACTGAATGCTCTTGCTGTCTGTCGGCAATTAACATTTCTCATAAGTTCTGATAACACAATGATAGGCATCATATGTAGAATGCCTTTTTTCTATCACTTGCATGTAATCAGAAGCAAGCCCTTCTTTTGTTCAAGCAAATATATAAACTATTGTGACCTGAAGTAGGTGCAGGGGGGGCCAAACTGCGGCCCACAAGCCACATGTGGCTCTTTTACACCTATTGTGTGGCTCTCGAAGCCCCCAACTCTCCATCGGCCAACTTGAAGAAGGCATTTCTCTCTTTACATCACTTCACCGAGCCTGCCCACCAGTGGTCTGGAGAATGCATTTAAAATTGCTTTCTTTCTACCTCTCCCTCCCTTGCGGCTCTCAAACAACTGGTATTTATTCTATGCGTCTCTTATGTTAAGGCCACCCATGGTTTAGTTGTTTTGGAGCACAGAAGTTTATATTGGGAGGTGAGAGCCTCCAGCCTTTTCTTCAAGTATATATTATATTCAGTGGCTGACAGAGCAATCCTGTGCAGGTTTACTCAGAAGTAAGACCCACTGAATTCACTCCCAGGTTAGTGTGCAGAGAATCCCAGTCTGAGTTACATTCCATAGCCGACTTCCCATAATATTTCATTTTGAGACACATAGCTGAGCAAACCCTCTTTTGAGTCTCCCCCCGGTAGGGTTGCCAAATCTGTGTTGGAAAATACCTGGAGACTTCGGGGGTGGATCCAGGAGAGAAGAAGATGAAGAAGAAGATATTGGATTTATATCCAGCCCTCCACTCCGAAGAGTCTCAGAGCGGCTCACAATCTCCTTTACCTTCCTCCCCCACAACAGACACCCTGTGAGGTGGGTGGGGCTGGAGAGGGCTCTCACAGCAGCTGCTCTTTCAAAGACAACCTCTGCCAGAGCTATGGCTGACCCAAGGCCATGCCAGCAGGTGCAAGTGGAGGAGTGGGGAATCAAACCCAGTTCTCCCAGATAAGAGTCCACACACTTAACCACTACACCAAACTGGCTCTCCCAGAGGGGAGGGGAGGGGCCTCAGCATGGTACAGTGCCATGGAGCCCACCCTTCCAAGCAGCCGTTTTCTCCAAGGGAGAAAACTCATCTCTGCCAGCTAGAGATGAGCTGTAAAAGTGGAAGATCTCCAGGCCCCACCTGGAGGATGGCAACCCTACCCCTCTTACCCACAGGAAATGGTTTCCTTTTGGGAGGGGTTGGGCTAAACAGGCTCCTGTTTCTGCATGAAGAAAACAGAACACCTTGAGTTCATTTGATTGCTCAGACTTTACTATGAATGGGATAAAAAGAAAGAAAGATGGCTTTAAAGAGACAGTACTTAAATTCATCAGTGTTTTGTAACCATGATATTTCTCCATCTGGGAAAAAAAAAACACAACAACAACCCATGATAGGTCATTTTTCTTTCACTCCTTCCTGGGAATGACTGACAGGCTTGGACAATGGAGCCTTATGGATCTCCTGGTCTGGAGGCCCTCCTCCCATTTCAGGGTTATCAGAAAGTGGTGGGGAGGAAATGTCTGCTGGGCACTCCATTATACCCTATGGAGACTGCTCTCCATAGGATATAATGAAAAATTGATATGTGGGTATCCGGGGTCTCTGGGGGGACCTGTATTCTGAGGTAGAGGCACCACATTTTCAGCATAGCAAGGGGGTCCAATGAGCCCCCAAAGAAGGTGCCCCCATCCTCCATTATTTCCAGTGGAAGGCAGTCATTTAAAAGGTATATGGTCTTTTTAAATGTGATGGCCAGAACTCCCTTTGGAGTTCAATTATGCTTGTCACAAACTTGATCGTGGCTCCACCCCCAAAGTCCACAGATATTTCCTGAGTCAGATCTGACAACTCTAATGTAGATGGGCCTAATTTGGAATGGAAGAAGAAGAAAAGGCTCCTGTTTGTTTCCAAAGCAGAGTTCCACAAATACAAGACAGACTTAGCTGGCAGCCTGCCACCCTCTGGGTAGGGATGCCAACCTCCAAGTGGGGCATGGGGATCTCTCAGCATTACGTGATCAACAGACAGCAGAGAACAGTTCTCCTAGAGAAAATGGCTGTTTTGGAGGGTGGAGTCTATAGCTTTAAACCTTGCTGAGGTCCCTCTGTCCCCCCCAAACAAATCCTCCCCAGGCTCCCCCCTCAAATCCTCAGGAATTTCCAACCTGAAATTGGCAACCTACACAGGAATACAACCTACACTCCCCAGGCAGTGAGGAATGGGGGACACAGCAGGGTTTCCAGGTCCAATTCAAGAAATATCTGGGGACTTTGGGGGTGGAGCCAGGAGACTTTGGGGGTGGAGCCAGGAGACATTGGGGTGGAGCCAGGAGCAAAGTTGTGACAAGCACAACTGAACTCCAAAGGGAATTCTGGCCAACACATTTAAAGAGACCATATTCCTTTTAAATGACTTCCTTCCATTGGAAATAATGGAGGATGGGGGCACCTTCTTTGGGGGCTCATAGAATTGAACCTCCTAGTCCAATCTTTTGGAAATGGAGGGGGGGTGTTTTGAGGAGAGGCACTGGATGTTATGCTGCAAATTTTGTGCCTTTGCCTCGAAAAACAGCCCCCCCTTCCTCAGAGTCCCAGATACCTGTGGATCAATTCTCCATTATACCCTATGGGAACCAGTCTCCATAGGGAATAAAGGAGTGCCCAGCAGACCGTTTCCCTCTCCCCCCAACTTTATGATAAACCTGAAGTGGGGGGAGGGCTTTCAGAGATCCCCTGCCCCCACCTGGGGATTAGTAACAACTGAAATAAACCACCATCACTTATATATTGCAAATAATTGCTCCACAGATATTTCTTATATTCTATTCATGTATTCTTCACCAAAATTCTTACAAATGTCCATGAATACAGCACAACTCAAAATACAAATTAATTTCCAATTGCTGTAATGGTACCAAAGTCCACTGCCTGTATCCTTTCATTGATAGACGTGTGTAGTACCAATAAACGTGCTACTTCTTGCTTGGGTAGCAGTCTGAAATCCAACAGGCACGGCGTGTGCTACTTCTTGCTTGGGTAGCTGTCCAAAATCCAACAGGTGCAGCAACAGGGGTCCTAGGTTCAGTCTGTGTTTCATTCACTGTGTTTCATTCTACTGGCCACTTTTCTTATGTTCTGGAACCCGTGCTTAAGGCAAAAGCTCACATGACATGTTATGTCTCTTCAGTTTGCACGAAGAGACAAGCTGAAAAGCGGCCAGTAGAAGGGTGAATGAAGCACAGACTGATCCTAGGACCCGTGTCACCACACCTGTCGGAGTTCAGACTGCTGCCCAAGCAAGAAGTAGCACACGCCATACCTGTTGGATTTTGGACTGCTACCCAAGCAAGAAGTAGCACATTTATTGATACTGCACACATCTATCAATGAAAGGGTACAGACAGTAGGCTTTGGTACCTTTACAGCAATTGGAAATTAATTTGTATTTTGTGCTGTATTCATGGGCATTTGTAAGAATGTTGGTGAAGAATACATGAATAGGATATAAGAAATATCTGTGGAGCAATTATTTGCAATATATAAGTAACACAGTGGTTTATTTCAGTTGTTACTAATCAGTACACGGTGGTTTCCGGTTTTGCCTATCCACCTGGGGATTGGCAACCCTAGGACACAGGGGTGAATGCAACATCAGTGATGTCACCGAGTGACTTCTAGGCTTTGCTGCAGAGTTGCCAGTGATGACCACAGTTGTCCTTTGTCCCTTCTGAGTTGCGCCAAAGTAGACTTCCCCTCCAGGCTGCACAGAAAGGGGCATGCAAAGCAGTGAGCAGCTAAAGAGCCAAGGAGGCTTCTTAAGGGACACGATCCAGGAAGATGCCCTCTTCATCGCGGCCCCATGTTTGCAGAATCATGCGCTTACTGAGCAGGCGCCTCAATCAGTCGGCTGTGTAAGAATTCAATCAGTGCTAATCTAACACAATACACCACCTGCTCCCCGGCTGATTTCTAGTGTACTTCAATCAAAAAGAGGGGAGCTGGGAGGGAAAGCAAAGAGTTTATTGCCAGCAGTGTTAGCAGACCTGGAAATTCAAGATCCCACAAACACTTTTAAGCCTTTTGTTTTTTTATAAATTGTCTTTAGGCTTTGAAGAGTGGAGAAGCGGGGGAAGGAGAAAAGAAATTTAAAAAGACAGAGAGAGATGCAGTGCAATTGCAGCTACCTCTGCAATTAAGCGCTGATAATTAACATGCGTTAATAGTAGGCTGCGGCCACTATGAATCAGGCGTCACTATAGAAAGCGTTTCCCTTCCAGAGTTAAACACAATTGCAGGCACTTGCTTGCCAATGGGGAAAGTAAACGAGTAAAATGTCTTTGGCAGTGCCCCTTGGCAGCGGTACAAAGACACTGGCATATGGGCAAACAGGGTTCATACAAAAGACAATAAAAGACAAGAGCTTTTAAACTTAGCAGTAGCACTGCTTACTATGGTTGCCAATCTCCAGGTAGACTTTCACTGAAGTCCCTCCCCTCCCTAGACTCCACTCCCCCCCCCCCCAAATCTCCATGAATTTCCCAGTATGGGACTGGCAATCCTATCGCTTCCTCTTACAGAAGTCAGGAATATATAAGAACCCATAGCATGTACCCAAGACCAGAGAATCTCTTCCTGTAGCCTCTTATTTAAGAAGCTTCCAACTGTGTCACTGCCTGAGGCAAAGCGGTTAAAAACAACAAAAATAACACAACTGAGACTGTGTGACATGCCATACACTGAACATAAGCCAGAAGTGTGATGCAGTAACTAAAAAGGCAAAATCAATTATGGCCTGCATCAACAGAAGTATAGTGTCCGGATCATGTGAAGTGATGGTATTGCTTTTTTGACGTCCCTTCCAACTCTATGATTCTACTCTGCTCTGGTTAGATCTCACCTAGAATATGGTGTTTTGGGCACCCCAATATAAGAAGGATCTAGACAAGCTGGAACATGTCCAGAGGAGGACAATGAAGATGGTGAGGGGTCTGGAGACCAGGCCCTACAAGGAAAGGCTGAAGGAGCTGGGTATGTTTAGCCTGCAGAGGAGATGACTGAGACCTGACATGATCGGCATCTTCAAGTACTTGAAGGGCTGTCAGTATAGAGGATGGTGTGGAGTTGTTTTCTGTGGCCTCAGAAGGCTGGACTAGAACCAATGGATTGAAATTAAATTAGAAGAGTTTTTTTTTAACTAAAAAATTATGAAGAACTTTCTGACAGCTAAAGCAGTTCCTCTAGAACAGGCTTCCTCGGGAGGTGGCGGGCTCTCCTTCCTTGGAGGTTTTTAAACAGAGGCTAGATGGCCCTCTGACTGCAATGCTGATTCTGTGAGTTTAGGCAAAACTTAGGGGGGAGGTATTTGTGAATTTCCTGCATTGTGCAGGGAGTTGGACTAGATGACCCTGGAGATCCCTTCCAACTCTATGATTCTATGCGGGATGTTAGGTGGAAGGTCCTTAACCTACATATTCTTGTCTGTACCTTTAAAGCTTCCCCAAGGTGTGAGAAGCTGAAAGAAACCCTGATTGGAATACTTAATCCAGTTGGCTGACTGAACCAGGTGGCTCTCAGTGCCCTAAAAGAGTAGATCAGCATCCATTCCAGCTGACTCGCTGGGAGATTCTGCTGCCCAGACAGGGGGCAGCAAGAGACTTTTAAAAGACAACAGGGCTGTGGATTACCTCAGCTGAATACCACTGAGTGTTGCCCTCCTTCAGAGCCCATAGTGCCAGCCTCTCAATAAGGCAGCTCCTCATATTTTCATGGAGGCTGCAGGCCACTTTTCACAGCATCTCCCAGCCTCTAGTAGTACCCCACAGGGCTTGTAGAACCGCACATCCCCCAGCTTTACAGTGCCAGCCCACAGGGGGTTGATGAATTTCACGTTTTGCTGCCTCTGTGAAGCTGCAAAAACCAGGAGGCTATCAAGAAGCAGTTGAGCAACGGTACTTGAAAGGCCTGCATTAGGCTAGGTTAATCACAGCTTGTAGAAGCCTTCCAAGTTCCAACGTTTAAGATCTCGACTTCTCTGCCCCAATACTAAATCTCTTTCTTTAATACTTATCAGCAGGGCTTTTTTTTTTTTTTTGAGCAGGAATGCACAGGAACGCAGTTCTCGCTGGCTTGGTGTCAGGGGGTGTGGCCTGATATGCAAATGAGTTTCTGCTGGCCTTTTTCTATAAAATCCCTGTGTGAAACAATGGTGACATCAGGGTGTGTGGCCTTGCTATGCAAATGAGTTCCTGCTGGGCTTTTTCTACAAAAAAAGCCCTGATTAGTTCAATGTCACTTCTGGGTCAAAACAGGAAGTGACATCATCATGTCACATAGACACTCTAGGATTCATCCAAAACTTATACCCAGGGCTTGTTTTCTAGCAGGAACTCCTTTGCTTATTAAGCTACCCACCCACCCCCATGTAGCCAATCCACCAAGAGCTTACAGGGCTCTTCTTACAGGGCCTGCTGTAAGATCTTGGAGGATTGGCTACATCAGGTGGGTGGAGCCTAATATGCAAAGGAGTCCCTGCTACAAAAAAACCAGTGATTTAATCTGCACGCTCCCCAGTTTTAACCCTGCGGACCAGTCAGGCAGCAGTGGGGAATGTGGAGTGATGTTGAGAAATTCCACACACACCCACACCATTTGCCACTGATGCCTGTGCTTTTGCAACACCCATATGGAGCTCTCTGTTCAGTACCCTAAGTTTGACAAGTCAGTCCTTTTCTGTTCTCATGAACATGAGGAGAGCCAGTTTGGTGTAGTAGTTAAGTGTGCGGACTCTTATCTGGGAGAACCGGGTTTGATTCCCCACTCCTCCACTTGCACCTGCTGGAATGGCCTTGGGTCAGCCATAGCTCTGGCAGAGGTTGTCCTTGAAAGGGCAACTGCTGTGAGAGCCCTCTCCAGCCCCACCCACCTCACAGGGTGTCTGTTGTGGGGGAGGAAGGTAAAGGAGATTGTGAGCCGCTCTGAGACTCTTCGGAGTGGAGGGCGGGATATAAATCCAATATCTTCTTCTATCTTCTTCTGTTAAAAATTAAATTAGACTTCCCTGAAACACAGAACTGGCCTTGTTTCTCTCGATCCAGAACAGTCAAGGTGAAAAAGCAAATCTCCCAAAGTGTTTATAGAAGTCAGCAGTTGTGATATTTCTAAATACGGCAACCGTGGACGGACCCGCATGACTGCTGCTGATGTTCTGAAATGCTGGTATATGACGAAAGAAGATATAATTTTCTGGAACTATCTGAAAGGTGCAAACCACACAGAATAGAGAGGGATTATTAAGTACTGAGCGGAAGATAAAGAGGGTGAAACTGAACATGAGAAGCGGCAACTGAACATCCCCCCAAAGGTGACTGTAACAGTGCCCCCCCCTCCCCGAAATGGTAGTAAATGGATTTGCTCAAGTCATTTAAAGAAAGCTTGGGGAGGGTTCCTTGGAAGTTGTAATTTGCACCGCGCCCATGGTACAAGCAGTGCAGAGGAAGGGATATCAAATGTTTCTCTGACTCTTAACTTCTGCCTTCAACTTGCAGGTGATTAAAAAAAAAATACTGTTCAGTTACAAACTGAATTTAGAAATGAAATTTGGCTGGAGAGTCAGGGCTCCTTCGGAAGCGATAGAAAAGTGCATTCCCTGTATTTCCATTGCTGGTTGATCACTTCTTTTATGTATTGCTTGAAGGGCATTTGTGTACCTGAAAACACCTCCAGCAACTGAAATTGGCTTCAATCGCTGAGCTCAGCTCGAGCAGGAAAGAAATTCAAAGCTTTTAGGGCTGTAGGTGAACTCAGCACATGTTCAGATTTTCACATTGTCTTTTTTTCCTGGTGCGGAGGCGGGGGGGGAGGTTTGTTGTTTTGTGATGTGTGTTCCTCAGAAGACAAAGGGCATGGTCTAACCCAGATTCAGCATGTTTAAATTTCACTGATTTAGGTTGGAGAACTATTAGGGTTTGCCACACCAGCACTGCCTCTGCAATTATGGGAAGCTTGGGAAGGCAGTAGCTGGAGAAGGTGGGGTTTTGGGGGAATGTGACGTCACTTCTGGGTGATGCAGTAGGGATTTCCCCTCATTTCCATGGTAAAGACCATAGAGACTAGTTTATTTGTTAAATTCATTTATACGCTACCTTTCTCCCCAGTGGGGACCCAAAGTGGCTTATATCACTCTCCCCCATTTTATTCTCATAACAACCCTGTGAGGCACGGGGAAATCCCTAGAATGTTCTTACGGAGCCATTTTGCAGCCATTTCCCCCCCACTCCTCAGTTTCTTGAGTGAAGGGTTGTGAGTGGGCAAATGAAACTCTCAGAAGTGAACTACATATGTTCTTACATCTCTCTCCTTCTGAAATCAATGAGGTTCAGGGCTTTTTCTGAGCAGAAACGCACAGGGACACATTTCTGGCTGGCTTGGTGTCAGGGGGTGCGACCTAATTTGCAAATGAGTTGCTGCTGGGCCTTTTCTACAAAAAAAGCCCTGTGATAAACAATGGTGATGTCAGGGGGTGTGGCATAATATGCAAATGAGTTCCTGCTGGGTCTTTTCTACAAAAAAAGCCCTGTGGGAACCATTGGCGATGTCAGGGGGTGTGGCATAATATGCAAATGAGTTCCTGCTGGGTCTTTTCTACAAAAAAAGCCCTGTGTGAAACAATGGTGATGTCAGGGTGTGTGGCCTAATAAGCAAATGAGTTCCTGCTGGACTTTTTCTACCCAAAAAAGCCCTGATAAGGATTAAAAGTACTCAGTTCAGGTTTAATCATGCCTGTTAACTGCAAACACATTTCTATAATCTTAGTTACATTTTTAGTTGTTGTTGTGTACTCTCTTCCTTATATTTCCAAATGCCGAAAACACATGCTGGGGTTTATGTGCAAAACTGGAGAAAAAAGTAATGGGCAGAGAAAGGGTTAATCTCCTTCCTCTCCCGCTCTCCCCCCCCCCCCCCAATCGCTTCTCTACTCCAAACCCTGCTCCCGTCAAGTTTCTTCTCTGTAGCAGAAGAGCCTGCTGGGGGTTTAATTAATGCATTTCCACGCTATATGCAGTTTGGCCCTTAACCGGGTTCAGCTCAAACGTTCCATTCCAACTGATCTCCAATTATTGCCAAAATGTATTTCATGGTAAGATCCCAAGTTCCAATCTCTGTAACTCTTAACTGAAATGGAGAAGTTGCAGCCTTTGGGGGAATAAGTCTCAAGGTCTTGGCTGCTCGCCCGGAAGGATTATTATACAGCAGGTTGGGTTCTGTAGTAATTATCTCCAAAACAGCTGGACTAGTTGGATAAACTCCTCTGTATCTTAATACACGATGTAAGAACAGCTATGGAGAATTAAATTGCAATTGTAGATTGGCTGGGCAGATAGGCGGGAATGGAAAGCTTAGATAGAAGCCTCCTGAAGCTTAAACTTGGGAGCATCTGGAAGTACAAACCACCCTGATCCAACTCCGATAGCTATAGATGACTCTTTGCGACAACTGCGGACTGCACCTTTGTACCCTCCTCCCTTCATGTGTGCAGAACTTTCACACGTCTTTCAGATGCCTGTTATCAGTGCACAAAAGCAGAGTTTTCCTTGCATCTCTTTGAAACTTTGCGCCAGTCTCCTCTTCCTCTTCCCTTAACTTTTTCTAACTTCTGAGGAAGCAGAGGTGGGCATGAGTGTGGTGGTGTGCTTAGAGCGCTGAGCTATCTGGGAGACTTGTGTTCAAGTCCCCACTCTGCCATGAAGCTTGATGCTCGGGAAGGACGGTCATCACTCTCTCTCTTTTTCTACCTAACCAACCTCACAGTACCATCGATTGAGCAAAAGAGTAGTCAAGGGCACCTTTAAGACCAACAAAGTTTTATTCAGAATGTAAGCTCTAAGCACATGAGCACACAAAAGCTTACATACTGAATAAAGCTTTGTTGGTCTTAAAGGTGCCTTTGACTACTATTTTGTTCTACTGTTTCGGACCAATATGGCTGCCCATCTGGATCTAGTACCATCAGCAGTAGTGATATTTGAACTTCCTGACGGTTGCTACCGGAGTGCGTTTCCTAGAATCTTAGGGTGGATTAGAGGGTGTCATGGAGCTCAAAGGCTAGAAAGCAACCTCCATATGCAAAGGCTGCAGATGTTGGATTGCTTAGGGTTTGTGACCTTCCCAGACTGGGGCAATAATTTAAGCAGCGGATAGTGAAGAAGTAGACTGCAAATTTATACCCTGCCCTTCTCTCTGAATCAGAGGCTCAGAGCGGCTTACAATCTCCTATATCTTCTCCCCTCACAACAGACACCCTGCGAGGTGAGTGGGCCTGAGAGGGCTCTCACAGCAGCTGCCCTTTCAAAGACAACTCCTGCGATAGCTATGGCTGACCCAAGGCCATTCCAGCAGCTGCAAGTGGAGGAGTGGGGAATCAAACTGGCTTTCTGGTGAGAACGTGGCATACCCAAAGCAAGACGAGATTCGACAAACACCCGACTGTGTGATGCTTAGCACTCTGCTCGTTCTACGATTTGTGCTCCAGACAGAGAGCGTAACGCCAAACATGCCAAAATAGCAGAAGGCAAATGTTTGCTTGAGGTTTTTTTTTCCCTGGCTCATCTGGAAGATTTGCAGGTTTGCAAAGCACAGAGTTTGAGTTTTTAATTAACGCCAGCTAAACGGAAGCATTTTTTGAGCTCTGTTTGCCAGGAGGCATATGTTGATGCCTGGGCGAGGGAGGCCCCGGAGGGTTCCGTTCCAGTGCACGCTCAAGCCCCCTAACGCTGCTCTGCTGGCATCGCTATACGCGGCAGGATCAGGCCGCTAGTTCATATGGTGAGTTGCCAGCTGGCAGCCATTGAGCGAAGGCATCTCTGTTTGACCTTTGGCAAAGCTTCGGGCTGCCAGCCTCCAAGTGAGGGCTGGAGATCTCCTGGAATTACAGCTGCTCTCCAGACCACATCACTCGTTTCTTTAAAACTTTTATTTCACTTCTTCTGGAGAAAATGGCTGCTTATAGGGTTGCCAATCCCCAGTTGAGGGCAGGGAATCCCCCTCCCCCTGCTACAGGGTAATAATAATAATAATAATAATAATAATAATAATAATAATAATAAACTTTTATTTATACCCCGCCCTCCCCGCCTAGGCAGGCTCAGGGCGGCTAACAGGTCATGGTAGAAACCATGATACAAATAAACAATAGATAATACAGTTAATAATTTAAAGAATAAAGCCAATAAAACAGTAAGACATTAAAATACAGTCGAATGGCATATAAGATGGCTCGGTATTATTGATTTTATCAAGAGTTCTGTCTTAAAAAGCTAGCCGGAAGAGGGCAGTTTTGCAGGCCCTACGGAACTGGTTAAGATCCCGTAGGACCCGCACCTCTTCCGGCAATTGGTTCCACCATTGGGGGGCCTTTGTAGAGAACGCCTGTTCTCTGGTAGCTTTTAATTTAGTTTCTTTTGGCCCAGGGATTTCAAGAAGATTTTTTGAGCTTGATCGCAGTGCTCTCTGGGGAACGTATGGAGAGAGGCGGTCCCTAAGGTAGGCAGGTCCTCGACCATATAGGGCTTTAAAGGTAATGACCAGCACCTTGTAATGAACCCGGTAAACAATTGGCAGCCAGTGCAACTCCCGCAGCCCAGACTGCACATGTTCCCACCGAGGCAGTCGCAGTAGCAGCCTGGCTGCTGCATTTTGCACTAGCTGCAGTTTCTGGGTTCGGTACAGGGGCAGCCTCCTGTAGAGGGCATTACAGTAGTCCAACCTCGAGGTGACCGTTGCATGGATCACTGTTGCCAGGTTGCCACGCTCCAGGAAGGGGGCTAGCTGCCTTGCCCGTCTAAGGTGAAAAAAGGTGGACTTGGCAGTAGCTACTATCTGGGCCTCCATTGTCAAGGGAGGCTCCAGTAGAACTCCCAAACTCTTAACTCTGTGCACTGCTACCAGTTGTGCCCCGTCAAAAACTGGGAGGGAGACCCCATTCCCTAAGCTGCCGCGGCCCAGGCAAAGGACCTCTGTCTTCGCTGGGTTCAGTTTCAGCCCACTCAGCTTAATCCAGTCTGCCATGGCTTGCAACACTCGGTCCAGATTTTCCGGGGCATTGTCAGTCCGGTCACCCATCAATAGATAGAGCTGGGTGTCATCAGCGTACTGATGGCAACCCAGTCCATGTCTCCGGGTGATCTGGGCAAGGGGGCACATAAAGATGTTGAATAGCATCGGAGAGAGAACTGCTCCCTGCGGCACCCCACAATTAAGTGAGTGTCTCTGGGACAGCTCTCCTCCAATTGCCACCCTTTGTCCCCGACCCTCAAGGAAAGAGGAAAGCCACTGTAAGGCTGACCCCTGAATCCCTGCGTCAGCAAGGTGGCGGGCCAGCAGCCGGTGATCGACCATATCGAACGCAGCCGATAGGTCCAACAGCAGCAAAACTGCCGTGCCGCCTCGATCCAGGTGCCTCCGGAGATCGTCCATGAGAGCGACCAAGACTGTCTCCATCCCATGTCCCGGGCGGAAGCCAGACTGGAATGGATCTAAGGCGGAAGCGTCCTCCAGAAACCTCTGCAGCTGCAGTGCAACAGAAAGCTGGGGGGCGGATGTCCATTAGGCACTCCATTATATTCTATGGAGACCAGTCCCCAAATGGTATAATGGAGAATTGATCCATCTGGAGCTCTGGGGGAGTTATTTTTTGAGGTACAGGCACCACGTTTTCAGCATAGGATCTAGTGCCTCTCCTCAAACAAAACACCAAGTTTCAAAAAGATTGAACGGGGGGGGGTCCATTTCTACGAGCCCCAAAAGAAGGTGCTTCATCCTCTATTATTTTCAATGAAGGGAAGGCATTTAAAAGAAGTGTGGCACCTTTAAATGGAATGGCCAGAACACTCTTTAGAGTTCAAGCATACTTGTCACAGCCTTGCTCCTGGCTCCACCCCTAAAGTCCACAGATATTTCCTGAGTGAGACTTGGCAATCCTTGCTTTGGAATAGGGTTGCCAAGTCCAACCCCAGAAATATCTGGGGACTTTGGGGGTGGAGCCAGGAGACTTTGGGGGTGGAGCCAGGAGACACTGGGGTGGAGCTAGGGGGAGGGGGGAGAAACGGCGCCGGGAAGCATGGCGAGCCACCCCATCTCGGGCGCCGCCGCCGCACAGCTGCCACCTCTTCTCTGCTCGCCGTGGCTGCTCCTCCGAGATGGGCTCAGCCTGAGCCGGCGCCGTTTCCCCCCTCCCCCCGCTTCCGTTTTTTTGGGGAGTGGGGGAAGAAAGTGGAAATCCTGGGGTCCCCCGCCAGGGCGGGAGGGTTGGGAAGCCTACTTTGGAAGGTGGTCTGTACGACACTGAACCCTATCAAAATCCCTCCCCTCCCTAAATCCCACTTTCCCAGGCTCCACTCTCAAATCTCCAGGAATTTCTGAACCTGGAATTGGCAACGCTAGCAGTGCTACAGAAATGTGCTTGTGATATAGTAAGGAACATGTCCCCCCACACACACTTACAAGAAATGAAGCTGTTTCTGCTTCCACACTACCATGTTCTCTCCTTTCTATCTTTCACATTTGGTACACAACTTGTCCATAATACACACATGTCCCTGTTTTGATCACCAGATCCAATTGCAAAGCGGCTGTTCCCCATCCCTCTTGGGAAAGCAGCAAGATTGGGCTATCCACAGACAAGACGGGGGTCTCTACGTAGTCAGGGGGTTCCCCAGAGAGAGCGAAAACACATACGACTTTGTCAATTCACCAGAAGATGCCTGCCCTCTCAAGAGCACATACTACAAACAGCTGGAGGAGGATTAAATATACTCCAGGAGATACAGAATGTTTTAGCAGTTGAGAATCACTTGCGGGGGAGAGGGGGAGATGTGGAAATTAGGCACATCAAGCCCCTGAGTGCTTATAGAGTCCTGCAGGTGGAGACTTTTTTTGCTGGATGAAATCGCCAAATTGCTTCCCCATGATTCTTCGCATCACTATTACCAGGGCTTTTTTTTTTTTTAAGCAGGAACACATAGGAACACAGCTGGTTTGGTGCCAGGGGATATGGCCTAATACGCAAATGAGTTCCTGATGGGCTTTTCTACAAAAAAGCCCTGTGTGAAACAATGATGACATCAGGGTGCGTGGCCTAATATACAAGTAAGTTCCTACAAAAATAGCCCTGACGACGGGTGTAATTATTATTTCTCTTATTATTTCAGATCTATACCACTTTGTAGGCAATCTTTGTCCGGCAAACAATAAAATATGCAAGCAATGAAGACAGACTAACAGCGCAATCCTATGAAGGGGTTCCTCTCTAGTCCAGATCAATAAAATAAATGTGCTTAGTCTGGAGTACCCAGACATCTGAACACATGTGAAGCTGCCTTCTATTGAATCAGAGCCTTGGTCCATCAAGGTCAATAATGTCTACTCAGACTGGCGGCGGCTCTCCAGGGTCTTAGGCAGAGGTCTTTTACCTCACCTGCTGTCTGTTCCTTTTACCTGGAGATGCCAGAGATTGGACCTGGGAGCTTCTGCAGGCAAAGCAGAGGCTGTTCCACTGAACTACAGCCCTGCCCTAACTTGGCATAGGATTGCAAACTGTAAGAGAGCTGGACGTGACTCTTTGCTTTCAAGACAAGCATTTCAGAACACAGCCCAGTTGTGTTCAGTGTTTTCTTCCACCTCATTTTAGAATGGGATGGGATGTCTATGTTCAATTTGTATTAAAACAACAGAATAATGAAACATCACATATAATCCAGACATTTTTTAAAAATCAAGACCGATTTCACACTATGCTTGTTCTGGGGTGGAGAGCCCTTTTGCTACCGGTGATGCACCAAATCGCAGCTCCGGGGCAACTTGTGCAAAAACGGAGAGAAGCCCTGGTAGCAAAAGGGCTCTCCACCCCAGAACAAGCATAGTGCGAAATCGGTTGAAGTAGAAGAGCTATAAACAAGTTCTATGGTAGGGCTGCTAAGTCTCTTGGGAAACTCTTGGAAATTTGGAGGTTGTGCCTGAAGAGAGTGCAATTGGTGGTGGTGGGATCCTAAACACACCTGCGGGACTGTCTCCTCTCATATATGCTTGGGAGGTCACTGCATTCGGTCTCCCAACATCTGTTGGCCATCCCTGGCCCAAGAGACACCCGCCTTGCCTCAACTAGGGCCAGGGCTTTTTCAGTCCTGGCCCCAACCTGGTGGAATCAGCTCCCTACTGAGATCCGGACCCTACCTGCCTTATTAGCCTTTTGTAGGGCCTGTAAAACGGAGTTGTTCCATCAGGTTTTTAGTTGAGACTGTGTGCACCTATTTCTCGATCTGGTTGACCTCCCCTGTCGGTATTGTTATCTGTGCTATAATATCTGCCATCTTTATGGGATAACATCTTGTCGTGATGTGAGACGGCCAGGATGGGCCATATCGTGATGATATGGACATTTTCTGAGTGCTGTTGAGTTGTCTGTTCATAAAATGGGTTTTTTAAAATTGTATTTTATTGTTTTTATATGTTGTGCTCTGCCCTGAGCCCTACGGGGAATGGGCGGAATAGAAATATACTAAAATAAATAAATGGGGTATAGTTCCCTAAAGACCAACCTCCAAAGCTGGAAATCTGGGGGTGGAGCCTGAGGAGGAAAAGTTTTAGGGTGGTGAGGAACCTCAGCAAGGTATATTGCCATAGAGTCCACCCTCAAAACCAGCCATTTTCTCCAGGAGAGATGATCCCTGCAATCTGGAGATCAGTTATAGTTCCAGGAGAAATCCAAGTCCCACTTGCAAGCTGAAAACCTAAACCAGGACTGTCAAACTCCAGGCCCACTGACCATACTGGAGAGCCAGTTTGGTGTAGTGGTTAAGTGTGCAGACTCTTATCTGGGAGAACCGGGTTTGATTCCCCACTCCTCCACTTGCACCTGCTAGCATGGCCTTGGGTCAGCCATAGCTCTGGCTGGAGTTGTCCCTGAAAGGGCAGCTGCTGTGAGAGTCCTCTCCAGCCCCATCCACCTCACAGGGTGTCTGTTGTGGGGGAGGAAGGTAAAGGAGATTGTGAGCTGCTCTGAGACTCTTCGGAGTGGAGGGCAGGATATAAATCCAATATCTTCATCTTCATCTTCATCCCCAGCCCACCCAGAGCTTCAATCAGACCCACAACAATTTTCTCCCCTCCCTGCCTTGTCTTTGCTGGCTTTTGGCTTGCAAAGCTGCAAGGAAAACACGGAATGAATTTTCCATTAAGGTCTCTGCACCCAGGTCCTTTATGGGAAACCCATTCTGTGTTTTCCTTGCAACATTGTGCTGCATTTACAGCCAGTTGACTGCTTGCAAATAAAGGATTGATGCTTTGAGCCAGCTTGTCTGTGCTGATGGACCTGAGAACTAGTACCTAGTGAGTATTCTAACCTGGGATCCCACAGCAAAAGGGGGATATTACACTAGAGAGCCATTGCCAATCTGAGTAAACTCAGGGCGGTGGCAGGAGGTGGGGGGAGAAACTTGCAATGCCCAGCCATTTCATATTTCCCTAATACCAAAGCATTTTATATTTTTGGATTCTGCTGTAATCCTTGGGCTTATTCTTCATGTTTTATTTTTTTTTTTAAATTGCATTTCCAAATCCCACTATTCCCTCACTGTTCCATTTTAATCAAAATATGACAAGAATTTTAAGCATGTTTGTATTTTTAATTAAAAAGAATACCTTTAATTGGGTTTATATGTATCCTTTACAGGGGTGTCAAACTCATTTGTTATGAGGGCCGGATCTGACATAAATGAGACCTTGTGGGGATGGGATGGGCCATGTTGGGCCGGGCTGGGCCAAGTGTGTACCTATTTAAGATTAGGTAGCAGTGATATAAACTTTTTAAAGGACACAGACAAACCTTAGAATAAAACATGCTTAAAACGTTAGCACTTGTTGGTCTTAAAGGTGCTTTCTTTGTATTTCTCCCACGGAATCCAGGGAACTGGGTTAAGGAAGCTCTGGCTCTTCCCCCCTCCACAGGGGACCAGGAGAGGGAGAAGCCTCAACCAATGGAGCAATTTTGCTCTGTAGCTCCTGTGCAATTGAGCAAGCCTTGAAAAGCAAGTTGAGATGCGGAAGGAAACAAGAGAGGAAGAAGGAAGCAGACAAGAGCCCGTTGCTCGGGGGCCTGATAGGAGCCCTCCGGGGGCCTCATTCAGCCCTCGGGCCACATGTTTGACACCCCAGCTTTATAAAGTTTATATTTTCACTACCTTCATTACATTTTATGACACACATGGCTCCACCCCACAAAGTCCCATTTGTGTCAAATCTGGCCCTTGTAACAAATGAATCTGACACTCCTGACCTAAACTACAGGTCTAGGGTTGCCAATCCCCAGGTGAGGGCAGGGGGTCCCCCGGTTTGGAGGCCCTCCGCCTGCTTCAGAGTCATCAGAAAGCAGGGGGAAGGGAGGAAATGTCTGCTGGGCACTCCATAATTCCCTATGGAGACCGAGTCCCATAGGGTATAACGGAGAATTGATCTGTGGGTATCTGGAGTGGGGTTGTTTTTTGAGCTAGAGCCACCAAATTTCCAGCATACCATCCAGTGCCTCTCCCCAAAACTCCCTCCAAGTTTCAAAAAGATTGGACCAAGGGGTCCAATTCTATGAGCCCCGAAAGAAGGTACCCCTATCCATTATTTCTAGTGGAGGGAAGGCATTTACAAGGTGTGCCGTCCCTTTAAATGTGATGGCCAGAACGCCCTTTGAAGTTCAATGATACTTGCCACACCCTCGCTCCTGGCCCCACCCCCAAAGTCTCCTGGCTCCACCCCCAAAGTCCCCAGATACTTCTTGAATTGGACTTGGCAACCCTATACAGGTCCCACCTGGAAGGTGACAGTTGGCTCTGGACAACTAAGAACATAAGAACATAAGAGAAGCCATGTTAGATCAGGCCAATGGCCCATCCAGTCCAACATTCTGTGTCACACAGCGGCCAAATATATATATATATATATATATATATATATATATATATATATATATATATATATATATATATATACACACACACACACACACACACACTGTGGCTAATAGCCACTGATGGACCTCTGCTCCATATTTTTATCTAACCCCTTCTTGAAGGTGGCTATGCTTGTGGACGCCACCACCTCCTGTGGCAGTGAATTCCACATGTTAATCACCCTTTGGGTGAAGAAGTACTTCCTTTTATCCGTTTTAACCTGTCTGCTCAGCAATTTCATCGAATGCCCACGAGTTCTTGTATTGTGAGAAAGGGAGAAAAGTACTTCTTTCTCTACTTTCTCCATCCCATGCATTATCTTGTAAACTTCTATCATGTCACCCCTCAGTCGACGTTTCTCCAAGCTAAAGAGCCCTAAGCGTTTCAACCTTTCTTCATAGGGAAGGTGTTCCAGCCCTTTAATCATTTTAGTTGCCCTTTTCTGAACTTTCTCCAATGCTATAATATCCTTTTTGAGGTGCGGCGACCAGAACTGCACACAGTACTCCAAATGAGACCGCACCATCGATTTATACAGAGGCATTATGATACTGGCTGATTTGTTTTCAATTACCTTCCTAATAATTCCCAGCATGGCGTTGGCCTTTTTTATTGCAAACGCACACTGTCTTGACATTTTCAGTGAATTATCTACCATGACCCCAAGATCTCTCTCTTGGTCTGTCTCTGCCAGTTCACACCCCATCAACTTGTATTTGTAGCTGGGATTCTTGGCCCCAATGTGCATTACTTTGCACTTGGCCACATTGAACCGCATCTGCCACGTTGACGCCCACTCACCCAGCCTCAACAGATCCCTTTGGAGTTCCTCACAATCCTCTCTGGTTCTCACCACCCTGAACAATTTAGTGTCATCCGCAAATTTGGCCACTTCACTGCTTACTCCCAACTCTAAATCATTTATGAACAAGTTAAAGAGCATGGGACCCAGTACCGAGCCCTGCGGCACCCCACTGCTTACCGTCCTCCACTGCGAAGACTGCGAAGACTGCCCATTTATACTCACTCTCTGCTTCCTATTACTCAGCCAGTTTTTGATCCACAAGAGGACCTGTCCTTTTACTCCATGACTCTCAAGCTTTCTAAGGAGCCTTTGATGAGGAACTTTATCAAAAGCTTTCTGGAAGTCAAGGTAAACAACATCTATCGGGTCTCCTTTGTCCACATGTTTGTTCACCCCCTCAAAGAAATGTAACAGGTTAGTGAGGCAAGATCTTCCCTTGCAGAACCCATGCTGAGTCTTCCTCAATAACCCTCTTCCTCAATAACTATCTACAGAACAGAGTGACTTACAGGGAAGTTGCCCACAAATGACCACAAAACGCTTTATAACCAAATCTTCTCTTGGTTACACTGGATGATAGCAGGAGAAGTCCCTCAACGGTACACAATCTCGCCAAATGACGGTTAAAATGTCATTCAAATCCACAGGAAAAGGAAGAGACGCTCAATTCAATTTTCTTAAGAAGGCGAAGCGCTGGAATTAGCATTCAAGCTTCCCGCAGGCAGAGGCAATAACGTATAAAGAGGAAGGGAACTCTGTCTCAGGATGATGAAACCATATTTTATGGGGAGCGTTATGAAGATTCCCTGCCAAATGAGAAATCTGTAAATTACCTGGGTAAGCAATCAGCCCAAGATTATAATTGCCAATTTGCAAAAATTTCACCAACAATTAAGCAAAATAAAATAACCCACAAGAGGAAATTTAATGCCTGACATTCCCGCACCTCCTTTGACTTGCCGAGATGCAGTGTGCTGTTTTATTTCTCCTTCTGCAATTAAAGCCATTTTTTGCATTCAAAGTCATGTGCAAGAAGCGGCGGCCAGCTCAGCAGAATTTTGTAAGAAAAGGAAAGAAAAATAATTTCACAGGGTGTCACTCCAGCAGACTGTAACCAGGAGGTGTTGCTTGTATATGCAGGAGTTAGGAGAGAAAAGCCATTGTATCTAGTGTTGACAGCTCTGGGTTGGGAAGTTCCTGGAGATATGAGGGGGAGGCTGGGTTTGGGGAAGGGAGAGCATAGATCTCTGGAGTCCAGTTGGCAGGGTTGGAATTCTAGCACGAGCTCCTTTGCATATTAGGCCACACACCCCTGATGTAGCCAATCCTCCAAGAGCATACAAAAAAGAGCCTTGTAAGCTCTTGGAGGATTGGCTACATCAGGGGGTATGGCCTAATATGCAAAGAAGTTCCTGATAGAATTCCACCCCTACAAGTTAGCATATACAGAATCCATGGATATGCATAATGCCCTTATCTGAATGGTCCAGGTTTACCAGATCTCATCCCCTCTCAGACTCAGATAATCAGAGGTTGCCAGCCTCCAGGTGGGGCCTGGAGATCTTCTGCTTTTACAACTGATCTCCAGCTGGTAGAGATCAGCCCCCCTGGAGAAAATGCAAAAGAACAGTGGCAGCACAATATATGAAATACAAAAATACAAAATATTGTGCACAAACAAACACTCTTAACTGGTGTATATAAAGTTCTATTATAATGAAATGAACAGCCTACAACAGTGGGCATACATTCATACAGTATAAATAGAAAACAACAGTCTCAAAACAATATTCCAAGGAGGACCCCACACAGTCACTGAGTTTTCCAAAATGAGTACAAAGACTCAAAAATAATGTTCCACAGGAGTCCCTCCGTTGCTTGTTGACTTCTGAAGGACAAATTCGAGCCTTCACGCAAACCACGGCTTTGATTGCGTTCCGCTGCTCCTGCAGCTTCCTCGTAAGTCAACTGAAAACACCAGCCAAGTTCTTTCTCAAACGCCCATTTTGGTATCTTAATTTGCGGCTTGAACTTTATATACACCAGTTAAGAGTGTTTGTTTGTGCACAATATTTTGTATTTTTGTACCCCTGGAGAAAATGGCTGCTTGGAAGGGTGGACTCTATGGCATTGTACCATGCTAAGCCCCACCCCTCCCCAAACCCTGTCCTCTCCCAGATCCACTTCCAAAGTATCTGGGTATTTTCCAACACTGACCTGACAACCTTACCCTGGTTTGTACTTGGATGGGAGTCTACCAAGGAAGTCCAGGGTGCCTACACAAGGACAGGCAATGGCAAGCCGTCTCTGAACATCTCTTGCCTTGATCACCCTTTGGGATTGCCACAAGTCAACTACAAATTGATAGCAGTTCCCACCACCATGCATAATGCTGCACAGAAATGTCATTGGACATATATGAACATATGAAGCTGCCTTATACTGAATCAGACCCTCAGTCCATCAAAATCAGTAATGTCTACTCAGACTGGCAGCAGGTCTCCAGGGTCTCAAGCTGAGATTTTTCATGCCTATTTACCTGGACCCTTTTTAGTTGGAGATGCCAGGGATTGAACCAACCAAGCAGATGCTCTACCACTGAGCCACCTTCCCTCCCCAAAAATCAAATTCCTGATCCTCTTGCACTTCTCTTGCAATTCTTCAGATATTTCTTCGAAATAGGAACCTCCAGTTTCATCGATGCCACTTCATTTACAATATTTTGATTGTAGTATGAGAGTCCAGAGCACCTCATTGTTGTAAACAAACACACAAAGTGCTCTAAAGATGACAATGAATTGTTATACTGAGAACTGGTGAGGAGTGTCTGACTTTAGACTGGGGAGGGCTGGGTTCAAATCCTCCCGTGGCAGTGAAACTCATTATGAACCTCAACTCAGTCTCTAGCTCACTATTTTATGACCTCACCCACATCACCAGACTGCTGGGCAGATAACGTGGAAGAGGGGGGAACCACATAATCGGCTCTGATATACACACACCAAGGTAACAGATAAGTATTGTAATGCATCTCCAACAACAGAGAGGCCACAGAATCAACAGTATAAATCAAAATTCAATTTCCAAAGGCCTCTTGAAATAAGGCCACTTTTTTACCATTCTACAGAATGCCAATCAATTGAATTGCTCATGGGAGGGCATTCCAGACCAGAGCTCAGGAGCAGTTTCAGAGGCAGCCTGGTGCTTCTCATAAAAGTCGATCTAAATGAGCCAGTGCCAGAGACGGGTAAGCTCTCCTCTGTTCAAACTGCAATTTGCTTGCAAATCGGAGAACAAAAAAAAAATGTTTGCTTTTTATCAAACGTTTGCAAGTGTATTAATCCATGTTTATTTGCCTAGATTATTTATTAAATGCGTCGTCATATCTCAAGCTGAATGAGGCTTGCAAAAAGATACAGGTGGGTAGCAGTGTTGGTCTGAAGTAGAAGAACGAAGTTTGAGTGTCCAGTGGCATCTTTGAGATCAACAAAAAAGCCGAGGGCATGGCCAGCACACTTGTGCCTAGGGGTCATTTTGCAGAAAATGCAAATGAATGATATAAATGAGTTGTACCAATGAGCTCCAGCACCTCTTTTTCTGCAAAATGGCCCCTAGGCACAAGTGCCCCCAACCTCTGCACAATCACCAGATGCAAGCAGGGTGTATGCTCCCTCCCCCTGACATCACCAGAAGATGTACTAAATTATTTCAGCTCAGCATCTACCTTAAAATGCTTCTTGAATTAGAATTGTCATCATAAAACCTTACTTCCATCAGACTTTTAAAATTACTTTCTCCTCTGCGGCCGCAGTGGTATGAGGAAGATTTCCATCTGTCTGCTTGATATGTTTTGGTTATTTTCCCATTTGTTGTGGGGGAAAATATTGGAAAGTTTGTCAAAGCTTAGAGTTCAGCAAAATTATCCCAGGAAGTTTGAACCATGGAGCCCAGAAGTAAGTATTTTTTTTTTTGGTGGGGGGGGGGTAAGAAAGACAGAGCACTATAAAAGTTTCCAGAGCTCCGTTCCTGTGAACTCCTGCTCCAAATGAGGCCTGCTTGTGCCTATATTGTAAGGAAAAGCCCCCTACTTTTCATACATATGGACATTGTGATCACCAGTATGGTTGCCAGGGTGCCTGGAGTTTTGACTCACACACATCTGCTCTAAGAAATGGACTTTGCCCACAGTTTCTAAGGCTTATGTGGATACTATAAGCCTCAGCTTTGCAGCAGCATTCTACATCTCTGGGTGGGTGTTAGCCAGAACTACAGACGAGCTTCCAGCTGCTCCTTGTGTGCCCAGTCTTGGCTGCTGCAATGGAAGAAGCCATGCCACCATGAACTGTATAGGCAGTCCAGCCTGTTTCCATGAACCAAAGGCTAACACCACCAGAATCCATCTTGTTTTCCTGACTCCATATCCAACAGCTGCTTCAACTTCTGCATAAGGCAATCAAGCATATCCTGCCAGACCACTCAAGCCTTTGTCTAACGGAACTCAAGACAAAGACTGGTGCCAAGAAGAAGACAGAAGAAGAGGAAGACCATCTCCTGCCAGAGCCAAGTCTTGTCTAATCTGGGTGATACCTAGGCCAGTATTTGATTCTCTATTGCCACCTTTTTAGATAAGCCCATCTAATCTTAAATGTCTCCCACCCATTAGTCATCTCTATTCTTCTTCCCAACTGTCACTTTGGAGCCACCCAAGGGCCTGTTTCAATCCGAAAGTTCTCTCAGGGACACAGGATCCTGGCAAGTTCATTGGTCAAGAGCAGGTACCCAATTAGGTGCCACCAAGGAACTTTCTATTGGCTACTGCAGTAGTCCAACCCTTATGGTCACTGCAGAGCCTCCCCTTTCTCCTCCCTCATACCTCCCATCCCTTGAGGGCTCAAGAGAGTCCTTATAACCTGTGGACTAGCTACCCACATGTGTGCATCTAACAGTACCCCAGTTCCGCTGTCTAGGTCCATCCCCAATTCTGGCCACAGTTTTGGGTCCATTTCCCCCGTCCTCTTTTGTCGCCATTGGAGCCTTCTTGAAGACTACGATAAGTAAATATCACCCTGTTTGTCTACCCATGTGTTCCTCTCTATCTCTCTCTATATTTCCTAGGACTGTATGTATGATTGTATGAGTATTCTGTCTTGTATGTATGCCTATATTTTCTAGAATAAATTGTAATTGTTTTACTTAAGAGTCCCCATTATTTAAGCATTACTCTCTGGTTGGTTAATCTTGTTTACACTAGGAAAACGATCCCCAGTGAGCCAGGTGCCCGCCTGACTAATTCCCCAACCTTGTTTTGAGGGCATTTCGGCTTACAATATTCCCTTCCTACAGTCAGTCAACGTGCAGATGGGTTGTCTGTACAAGGCTAGTATAAGACAGCTTCAAGTGGGTTCATGTGCAAGCTCTCATTAGCCAGGATCCATTTCATGGGGTTCGTGTAGGCAGGGCTTTTTTTGTAGCAGGACCTCTTTTGCATATTAGGCCACATACCCCTGATGTAGCCAATCCTCCAAGAGCTCTTCTTACAAGGCCTACTGTAAACTCCAGGAGGATTGGCTACATCAGGGATGTGTGGCCTAATATGCAAAAGAGGTCCTGCTACAAAAAAAGCCTTGAATGTAGGCACAAAGCACGGACACGCACACACGTACATGCACACAAGTGCAATCAGAGAAAGTGATGATGGGAAATTATTAAAAGAACATTCTGCATCGTAGACGTCTTACACTGCAGGGCACAGATGGAAACAAAAGAGCCAGCCAAGACAGTAAAAGATCCAGTCAGGGGGAGTGCGGGAGTCTTTTTCAACTACTGATGAATTGATGAAGGAAGATGGATAGTGTACATAATCCTGTCAGGAGGGACAATTACTTTCTGCAGTAAATTTAATTCATTCATAGATGACCTGATTTGGGGGTCAGGGTTTCAAGCATATTGAAAGCCAGCCTCCGCCACAAGCTTTTGTTTAGTCAGACGGCTTCTGCTTTGCATGCAGAAGGTCCCAGGGTTCAGTCCCCAACATCTCCAGTTACAAGGATCAGGTAAAAGGCATTAAATACCTCCGTGTGAGAAAGTGGAGAGCTTCAGCCTATCAGAAAAGACAGCACTGGCCTTAGGGTTGCCAAGAGTTTTCCTCCCAAATTGCTACAGTGTCCGGGAAAACCATAGAATTTTCCCAGATGCTCCTAGAGCGGCCAGTGTGCAATGTCACTGGTGTAATGACATCATTTCTGAGTGATGTCATCATGTGGACGACATCGGGGGAGGATCCCCCCACTGGCCCAATTAGGGCTGCCAATCCCCAGGTGGGGCAGGAAACAAAGCTACAAGGGCATCCATGTCAAGTCAGCCTCTGTTTCTAGAAATTCAATATTTATAACAACATATTCATAGAAAATTACAGTGCATTACAAAGTGCACAGGGAAACCATTCCCGAGTAAACTATTCATATACTCATAGCCAAAAGTCCATTCTTTTAAGGCTGGAATCAGGAAGTGGTATGAGATGCCGTGAAGATAGAGTCCAATGCTCCAAAGTTTCTTCTTCAGCCAGTGTTAAGATGGAATGCAGCAAGGCAAAAGAATGAAACAGGGATGCGCTAAATGCCCTGTTTCACCAGTGGCTTCAACAAGCTTTGAAAATGACAAAACCCATTCACATGAATGGTTTATTCAGGAGTAGTTTCCCTGTGCACTTTGTAATACACTGTAATTTTCTATGAATATGTTGTTATAAATATTGAATTTCTAGAAACAGAGGCTGACTTGATGTGGATGCCCTTGTGGCTTTGTTTCCTGCTCTACTATTTCACGTTACTCTTTTTGGTTGCTAAATCCCCAGGTGGGGGCAGGGGATCCCCCGGTTTGGAGGCCCTCCCCCCACTTCAGGGTCATCAGAAAGAGGAAGGAGGGAAATGTCTGCTGGGCACTCCATTATTCCCTAGGGAAACTGATTCTGTGGGTTCCTGGGGATCTGGGGAGCTGTTTTTTGAGGCAGAGGCACCAAATTTGCAGCATAGCATCTGATGCCTCTTCTCAAACCACCCTCCAAGTTTAAAAAAGATTGGACCAGGGAGTCCAATCCTATGAACCCCCAAAGAAGATAAGGCACTTAAAAGGTGTGTGGTCCCTTTAAATGCAATGGCCAGAATTCCCTTTAGAGTTCAATTGTGCTTGTCACAACCTTGCTCCTGGCTCCACCCCCAATGTCTCCTGGCTCCACCCCCAAAGTCCCCAGATATTTCTTGAATTGGACTTGGCAACCCTAGATCCAATTCATCGCACAGAAACTCTATTTGTATTAGGGTTGCCTGTCTTCCCACAATGGCAGGAGGCCTCTCATCGATTGTCTCTGTGCAGCTTGAGAAAAGGAACAAACCTTCTGCCTGCCTCTCCACTGGTACATCCCTTAGCAGGGGTGTCAAACTCATTTGTGATGAGGGCCGGATCTGATATAAATGAGATCTTGTTGGGCTAGGGTTGCCAAGTCCAATTCAAGAAATCTCTGGGGACTTTGGGGGTGGAGCCAGGAGACACTTGGGTGGAGCTAGGAGCAAGGGTGTGACAAGCATCACTGAACCCCAACGGGAGTTTTGGCCATCACATTTCAAGGGACGGCACACCTTTTTAAATGTCTTCCTTCCCTCCACCCTTCCCTTCTCTGATTTCACATCAGAGGCGGAGCAGGCGATGCCGCTGCGCTGCTGCTGCCTCTTCTCCGCTTCACCATAACTGCTCCTCCAAGATGGGCTCAGGCTCGGAGGAGCAGCTACGGAGGCGTAGCTCGGAGGAGCAGCTACGGTGAAGCGGAGAAGAGGCAGCAGCGCAGAGGCGTCGCCTGCTCTGCTCCGCCTCTGAGATGAAATCAGAGAAGGGAAGGGTGGAGGCAGGCCAGGAGCGTGGCGAGCCGCGAGTCCGGGTCCTAGAAGGACCCAGATTCGCGGCTCGCCACGCTCCTGGCCTGCCTCCACCCTCCCCTTCTCTGATTTTACCTCAGAGGCGGAGCGGAGCGGGCGATGCCGCAGCGCTGCCGCTGCCTCTTCTCCAGTTCACCTTAGCTGCTCCTCTGAGATGGGGCGGCTTGCCACGCTCCTTGGCACCGTTTCCCCACCCCCTGCTTCCATTTTTTTGGAGAGCGGGGGAAGAGGCTGTAAATCCTGGGGTCCCTCGCCAGGGCGGGAGGGTTGGGAAGCCTATGTTGGGCTGAGCCATGCCGCGTTGGGCTGAGACATGTTGGGCCGGGCCATGTGTGTACCTCTTTAAGATTAGGTAGCAGAGATATAAATGTTATAAAGAACACAGACTAACACAAATATATATATTTTTAAAAAAACTTAAAACATGTTTAAAACATTAGCACTCATTGGTCTTAAAGGTGTTTACTTTGTTTTTCTCCCATGGGATCCAGGGAGCTGGGCAAAGGAAGCTCTGGCTCTTTCCTTCCTTCCCCAGGGACTGTGGGGGGGGGAGGGGGCCTCAGTCAACAGAAGGAAGAGAGGCTTGGCTCAGTAGCTCTGCTGTGCAATTGAGAGAGCCTGGCAAAGCAAGCTGTTATGCAGAAGGAAGCAAGATATAGGGAGAAGGAAGCAGATGACAGCCAGTTGTTCGGGGGCCTGATACTGCATGTTTGACACCCTTGCCTTATGGGGACAACCCGGAAATGACAATGGGTAGCTCTAGGAATCAGCAGAAACTCTATGTTCAGCCTGGCAACCCTAATTTATATGAATGTGAGCCAGCCGCTCAGAGTTCCTACTGAGCCTAAGCTTGATCACGTCAAAACAGAACAGGAATTCCAACTCAGCAAGCTTGTCTTGCTGACACTCTTCTGCTGAGATATTGCAGCTTATTACAATTCTCTCCCTCCCTGCAACTTTTCCTCATGTTTCATCTGAGAAGGATCCTTGAAATTTCTATTTAATAATACCAAAAAAATCAGTAGCAACTCAAGCAACAAGTGAAGAGTCTCTCTAGAAGTGCCCGTGCTTTTTTTTCAGAGGGACTCATGACACACACTGGAGATCCACAGCTTTTCAGAGAGGCATTATGAAATAACACTTGTTCTTGCCTATTCGCCCATCATTCCTCTTTAGAAAGCTAATACATTTTCCCCCATTCTACGTGAAGTTAGTACATCTCTCTCCCAGACTTTCTGTAGCAATTATTCATTCAACTAGCAAATCAAATCTATGAATTTTCTGGGTATCTGGTAGTGGGCGAACTGGATGTGTGTCCAACACAAATGAACAAGTTTATCTAATTAGGGGGGTTTATTTGTTTGAGTTGTACATGAATATATCAAATTACATTATCAGATCATAGTCCCGCTTCTGATTTATTCTTTCTTTGTTCTTCAAGACTTCGTACATCTAAGCAATTAACCTCTCAAAGAGCCAGAGAACACATAATTATCCTCATTTGTCTAAACGTCACCAAGATGGCCGCCTTTCAATTAACCTTCTGGGAATGGAAGAAAGTTGGAGTGATATAGTGATCATTTTGAACCTCACTGTATGCTTTTAGGGGAAAAAAAACTGTAATGGAATTGAAATATTCAGATGATAAAAAATGACTAGATAGCTCTTTCCACAGGTAAAAGGAATTTGAGCAAAAGAAAAAAAAAAGGAATGTCAACTGAACTAAGGTAATATCGTAACACCACTTGGCACTTTTGTCCAAGAATATAAAAAGCACTTTATACATATTAATAAATTCAAGTACAGTTTTATACATTGCCATCCTCAAAGTGTTCAGACCTATGGAAAATATGATTGGCTGAGTCAAGAGGACCTTTAATCAATACATTTTAATTTGCATTTATTTGCTATGCGATTTTTTTTTTTAAAAAAGAAACCATACTCCTTTTAAGAGGGAGGGGGAGAGAGAGAGAGAGAGCTACTTTGGCTCCAAGCAGAAGAACTGAATTTATTTCACATATCTAAAGGTGGCCTGTTAATTACTAAATCAGCTTTGGGTCTGGGAAATATCTGGAGATTTTGAGGGTGGAACCTTGGGGAGGCAAGGTTTGGGAAAGGGAGGGACCTCAGGAGGGTACAATGCTATAAAGTCCACCCTCCAAGCAGCCATTTTCTTCAGAGGAACTGGTCTTTGTCATCCGGAATTTGAGATCAGTTGTAATAGCAGGGGATCTCCAGGTGCCACAACACAACAGAGTTTAGGGCCAGGTGCCCCAGCAAATGCTGGGAGCCACAATGCTCTCTCTCTCTCTCACACACACACACAGAGGGAGAGAGAGAGAGGATGTTTGAGATGTACATCCAAACCATGTGAGGATTAGGGTGGCCATAATGTCTGAAGGCCAGCCAGGGACACCTTGGGGGGGGGGGGAGGTAGGGGTGTGTGCGCGCGAAGCGCGTGCGTCGCCGGAAACAGGAAGTGACGTCACTTCCGGTGACGTCACTTCCGGTGATGTCATGCCACCACCGGAAACAGGAAGTGACAGCACTTCCTGTGACATCATTTCCCCCGCACCACCTGCCGGAAACGGGAAGTGACATCACTTCCTGTGACATCATTTCCCCCGCGCCACCTGCCGGAAGCAGGAAGTGACATCACTTCCTGTGACATCATTTCCCCCAAATGACATCATTTCCCCCAAATGCCACTGCCGGAAACAGGAAGTGACTTCACAGCACTTCCTGTGACGTCCCCAAAAATCCCCCAAATATCACCGCCGGAAACAATTTTGTTCTCAAATCCTGTATATACTTCATCAGTATATGGGATAAGGCACTTTCTCAACTGTGCTGCATAATGCAGCCTATTTATTTTGTCCTGTTGGCTCTGTTGGCTCTATCTGCGCCACCTTCATCACTTTCGGGGTGTGGATCCCCCAGTGGGGTGGTCTCCCGACTCCCTCCGCCGGCTGTTTCTGATAGCCCTGCGCCCCCTCTTTCATTTGATATGTGTCCCGTGCGGGTGCCACCCTCCTGCCGGGAGATGCCGCAAAATGAGCCCCCTTGAGGCTTATGGCGGCAGGGCTCGGGGGAAGCAAGCTAGACTGCTGTTCTTTTGAGGGGTTATAGAGTGTTTCGAGCCCCTCCCTGTGGCATCCGTCCCATCATTGTGGGACCCAGGGGGCTGGCGCAGCGGCCCGCTGAAGCAGCCTGTCAGTCACTTCTGCATCTCGACCTGTGTTATTAGTGACAGGCCTCCCGGTGAGTCGGGGAGGGAAGGGGAGGCCAAGGGAAGCCGCCGCCGGGCCGCAGCGCGGCCCGGGCGGCCTCCCGGTGAGTCGGGGAGGGAAGGGGAGGGCAAGGGAGGCCGCCGCCGGGCCGCAGCGCGGCCCGGGCTGCCTCCCGGTGAGTCAGGGAGGGAAGGGGAGGGCAAGGGAGGCCGCCGCCGGGCCGCAGCGCGGCCCGGGCAGCCTCCCAGAGGGTCGGGGAGGGAAGGGAAGGGAAATGGAGGCCGCCGCTGAGCCGCAGCGCGGCCCAGGCAGCCTCCCGGCGGGTCGGGGAGGGAAGGGGAGGGAAATGCAGGCCGCCGAGTGAGGGAGGGACCGTCCCTGCACGTGCGCACGGCATTTGGCGCATGCGCAGAGCCCGCCAATCGCCGTGCGCACGCGCAGGGACCTTGCTCCCTCACTCGCCGCCTTCCCTGCCCGTGCGCGCAGCCCGCCGGCTCCTCTAGCTGGCTAAACCGGGACTTTTAATGGTCCCGGTATAGCCAGCTCTGGAGCCGGGAATTGGGGGCCAGAATCGGGACTTTCCCGGGCAACCGGGACGATCTGGCCACCCTAGTGAGGATGCACAAAACACATTTTCAAATGTATGTAACACACAGGCACACATTTAGGGGCCCGTCATTGGTTGCAGCTACCAGTTAAATGCACACTTGGCACAAAAACCCCCACGCTTTCTCTGCATATGTGAAATTACTACACTTCCCCCCCAAGGATCTACTCATAGGGCGTTTTCGCACAGGGCTTACCCCGGAGCGACGTCCCTCTTCACCGCGCAGCGTCTGCGTGGATTTTGCACCAACTGCTCCGCAGAACCCGGAAGAGCCGCAAAGTCCCGCGGCTTTTGCGTCGCAAATGTAAACTGTTTTTTGGCGGTTTACATTTCCCCTGTGCAAGCACCAGTCGTTTCCGACTGCGGGGGTGACATCGCATCATGATGTTTTCACGGCAGACTTTTTATGGGGTGGTTTGCCATTGCTTTCCCCAGTCATCTACATTCCTCCCCCCCCCCCCCCCAGCAAGCTGGGTACTCATTTTACCAACCTCGGAAGGATGGAAGGCTGAGTCAATCTGGAACCGGCTACCTGAACCCAGCTTCCACCAGGATCAAACTCAGGTCGTGAGCAGATGATGATAATAATAATAATAATAATAATAATAATAATAATAATAATAATAATAATAATAATAATAATAATAATAATAATAATAATAATAATAATAATAATAATAATAATAATAAAAAATTTTATTTATATCCCGCCCTCCCCGCCTAGGCAAGCTCAGAGCAGAGAGTTCAGACTGCAGTACTGCAGCTTTACCACTCTGTGCCACAGGGCTGCTTCCCGTCTCTTAGCCTACTAGCCCACTAGTCATCATGAGATGAGCACGGATCAAGGGTCACTGGGATGTGTATGTGTGTGGGAGGTATTTGTGAAGTTCCTGCATTGTGCAGGAGGTTGGGCTAGATGACCCTTGAGGTACCTTCCAACTCTGATTCTATTATTACCAGGTAATTTCAAATTCTTCATCCCTGCGCTTTCGTCTCCCCAAATCACCATTTCAATTGGACTTTCCAGATAGCCCTGTACATATGACTACCAGTGTGCATGTAGGATGAATTCACAGACAGGGAGTTCAGGCAAGAGCCATGGGCCTATCCCTCACCTTTGTATGATCAGTGAACATGATGCTTATGCGCAGATGAAGTGTCCACACTTATGTTCCCTTTCTGTGCTTGGCAATGTTTGGAAAGCAGTGTCCCCAATCATATGGGAGGAGCATATGCATGGACATTTCCCCTGCACCTTCAAACCATGTATAGACAATCTGATCATCAACCCGCTCCCCAACTCTCTCCCGCTCCGCAGGAAGACACCAGGCAGTCCAGAATTCCAGGTGTAAATTTTAGGGACGCCATCTTGAATGTATTGAATCTGTTTTAAATGGGTTTTAAGTTTGCTAATTTTGTTATACTTACTGTTTAGTGTTTTGATATATTTGTTCTATGGCTTATGCCTCATTGTACATCACCCAGAACCTGGCACAAGCTGAGATGGGGTGATTTACAAATCTTCTTTTTCTTCTTATGAAAAATCAAATTTCTTAAAAAAAAAAACAGTTTTAGAACACTGAAACAGAGCATCTCCCTAGTGGTCAGAGCCTTCACCATCTGTCTTGGAAGGTAGGGGTCTTGTTCCAATAACTTCAGTCCTGGGGCCATTTTGTAGAAAAATAAGTGGCAGAGCTCATTAGCATATGCTGCCCCCCCCCCCAGCCAAAAGCAGCCTGATGCAAGAAAGGAGAGCCCTGGGCAAGTGAGACTTGATTGAGCTGGCTAGAGATCCAGCCAGTCCAAGCAGGTCTCACTCACCTGGGGCTCTCCTAGGTTGCCACCCTCCCCCAGTCAAAAGGCCAGCAAGCCACCCACCACCCAAAATGACATAAGAAGTGAAGAAAGGGTGGTGTGGACTTCTCCAGCGGTTAATGAGAGCTGCTGGGGGTGTGGCAAAGTCCCTGGTGGGTGGCTGGCTGCCCACTTTCCTTATCCAGGGATTGTTATGCAGCTGCACCTACTATTCAGTGGACAGGGTAGGTAGGTGGGGAGGAGGAGGTGGAACCCTCAGAAAGGTTCAGGAGCTGTGCTCCTGCGAGCTCCTGCTGAATCTGAGGCCTGCTTCAGTCCCACAGAAACAGGCCCGAAGAAGCTACCTTTGTGAGCAAAAACCGACAACCCTATTTTACGGAGAAGGCATCTCACACTCCCAGGGTGTTATTACCCTCCTCCTCCTCTCACCCCGGATGTACAAATATCATATGTATCATTTCCACACACACACACAAATACAAAATGCATCAGGTCAAACTTCTTCTCAAGAACAGGGTATTAAAAAGAAACCGACGCTGGCTGTTGCATGTCAATAATAAAAAAGGAGAGAGAAGCAAGGCCTGTTTCTGAAGTTCATCACATTTCATTCCTGACAAGCGTGGCTTTCCAATTCATCTGTGAGCCGCCGCTTCCCTCCCAGCATGAAATCTGGACTGCCGAAAAGCAATTTCGAGTCAGGCACCTCCGTGGTTCTTCCCCGTTTTGATGTGAAGCGAGAAGCCGGGCAGCCTGCCGGCCAGGAGAAGCGGTAGGGAAAATCGCGTCCGGGCCCGTGAATCTCCGCTCAGCCAAATCAGCTCCAACCACATCTGCTATTTATTATCACTGAATGAGATACTCATCGGCCCCTGACAGCGCGTAACATTTCAACAAAGTTCGGATCAGCTCTGCGCTGTCACTTCCACCGAGCCCTTATTCTCCCCACCACCCTCTCCTGGAAAGAAAGAAAAAAAATGAACTCTTGCTCTGTCTGCCTTTCTCCTCCTTCTCTCTCTTTCCCTCTCTATTCTGTGCCAGCCTTTGCCCTCTCTGTCCAAGAACTCTCGCCTAGATGCACCACCAGTAAAACGACAAGGTGATCCAACAAGCCCATACACGGGACTTGGATAAGATTTCTACAATCTGTGTGCAATACTCCCCCTAAGCGGTGGAGTCTTGCGAGCAAAAATTCTACTTCGGGAGCTACTGGCATTAAAGCTGCTGCATAAATCCATTTGGAGCCAGTTTGGTGTGGTGGTTAAGTGTGCAAACTCTTATCTGGGAGAACCGGGTTTGTTTCCCCACTCCTCCACTTGCAGCTGCTGGCATGGCCTGGGGTCAGCCAGAGCTATCGCAGGAGTTGTCCTTGAAAGGGCAGCTGCTGTGAGAGTCCTCTCAGCCCCACCCACCTCACAGGGTGTCTGTTGTGGGGGAGAAGATATAGGAGATTGTAAGCCACTCTGAGTCTCTGATGAAGAGAAGGGAGGGGTATAAATCTGCCGTCTTCTTCTTGTTCTTCCTGAGCTAAGAGAAAAATGTGTGGGCTGGAGGCTAAAATACTATGAGTTGGCTCACATTAACTCAGCTTAAAGGGAAATGCATTGAGCCCCTATGGTATTCAGTAATATATACATACATATATATATATACATATATATATATATACACATATATATATATATATATATATATATATATATATACATATATATATATATATATATATATATATATATATATATATATATATATATATATATATATATATATATATATATATATATATATATATATATATATTTTCACTCAACTGTGGAAAATTTAGTGTGTGACCTTGGGCACAATTCTCCACCTAACATGGTTATTACAAAGGATAAATCTGAGAAATGTCACATATGCCAACCTGAGTCCTATGAAGGAGGGCTGGGGTGCAAATCTAAGAAAGAGGAGGGAGGGATGGGGAGACACAGTGGCTCAGTGGTAGACCATCTGCTTGGTAAGCAGAAGGTCCCAGGTTCAATCCCTGGCATCTCCAATTTTAAAAAAAGGGTACAGGCAAGTAGGCATGAAAAACTTCAGCTTGAGGAAGAGATATATAAAGTAATGGCCAAACAAAAGAAGGGTCTGGTGGGGTTACTATACAGAAAAATGATTTCAAATAAAGATAAAATAATAGTACATCTACAAAAGATTTGGAGTCATGAAGGTCAGTTAACAGAGAGGCTGGCTGGGAAAATCTTGGAAGGACTAGAAGGGATTAAAGTAATCAAATTTAAAGAACTGGAATTTAAATTTTTCACAAAATGGTATAAAACACCCGCACAAATAGCCAATATATTCCCAGGAATGAGTCCCAAGTGCTGGCATTGCAAACAATTTAAGGGTTGGTTTGCACATATGTGGTGGGAGTGTGAAGAGGTTAAACCCTTTTGGGGGGAAATTATTCAATTTATTAGAAAAGTCTGCAATGTACCATTAACCATTGGCTTTAATATGATGTTGTTAAGCACAACAGGAAGTCCGGCACTAAGTAGACCCACTCAAAACCTTGTCAAGGCAATGATACTAGCGGGGAAGGCGGTCATCGCTTTGGGGTGGAAAGATAAAAGTAAATGGTCAATAGAAATCTGGCACAACTATTTGTTTGATTACATACAGTCTGACATCGTGGCAACAATCATCAAGGATTCCATGTGGAAAGATAAAGTCAAGGAAATCGAGACCAGATGGAACCCTTATTTAGAATGGATCTCAGGAGAAACAAGGAAGGACATTCAGTGGAAGATTAAGACTTTGTGCCCTTGGCTGAGGGGGAAAGACTAAGAGAAGATGGGGAGGGTTGGGGGTGGGGTAAGGGCTATTTGTAATTCCAACATTCATATGTTGTAATGGTCAATTGTACAAGAGTCAATAAAACATAAAAATATTTACTAAAAAAAAAAACAAAAACCTTCAGCTTGAGACCCTGGAGAGCCGCTGCCAGTCTGAGTAGACAATACTGACTTTGATGGACCGAGGGTCTGATTCAGTATAACAGGGGTGGTCAACGGTAGCTCTCCAGATGTTTTTTGCCTACAACTCCCATCAGCCCCAGACATTGGCCATGCTGGCTGGGGCTGATGGGAGTTGTAGGCAAAAAACATCTGGGGAGACACTGTTGGCCACCCCTGCAGTATAAGGCAGCTTCATATGTTCATAATAAATAGATTCTTCTGCTGATTTGCAAGCTGCTTTTTAGACATGTTGAACATACTGAATAAGGAACAGCCCAGTAAAGTTCACATATGTGTACAACTGTCTTAGGGGTAAACAATGATACACTATTTCCTATTCATTTATCTTTTAGTAGTGGTTTTGGTCATCTATGTATCGCTGTTGGTTTTATAGATTTCTTTCTATTGTATATACATTTTGCATGGTTCGTTATACGCAATTGCTAGGAATTTGAATGTAAAATAGCTATTGTTTATAATCTGATATACCTCTGAATATACATATATAGCAGGGGTGGTGAAACCATGGCTTGGGAGCCACATGTGGCTCGTTCACACATATTTTATGGTTCTTGGTGTCCCCACTGCCCTGCTGGTTGGCTTTAAATCACTTTTCTCTTTAAATCACTTCTCCAAGTCAGCTAGCAACTTGGAGAAAACGTTTAGAATCATAGAATCATAGAGTTGGAAGGGACCTCCAGGGTCATCTAGTCCAACCCCCTGCAGAATGCAGGAAACTCACAAACACTCCCCCTTAAATTCATAGAATCTTCATTGCTGTCAGATGGCCATCCACCCTCTGTTTAAAAACCTCCAGGGAAGGAGAGCACACCACCTCCCGAGGAAGCCTGTTCCACTGAGGAATCGCTCTAACTGTCAGGAAGTTCTTCCAAATGTTGAGCTGGAAACTCTTTTGATTTAATTTTAACCCATTGGTTCTGGTCCTACCTTCTGGGTCCACAGAAAACAATTCCACACCATCCTCTATATATGACAGCCCTTCAAGTACTTGAAGATGGTGATCATATCACCTCTCAGCCGCCTCCTCTCCAGGCCAAACATGCCCAGCTCCTTCAACCTTTCCTCATAGGATGGTCTCCAGACCTCTCACCATCTTCGTCACCCTCCTCTGGACCCATTCCAGCTTGTCTATATCCTTCTTAAAATGTGGTGCCCAAAACTGAACACAATACTCCAGGTGAGGTGTTACCAGAGCAGAGTAAAGCGATACCACCACATCATGTGATCTGGACATTATTACCATTTTCGCACACAGCTTACCTCGCAGTCACAATCCTGTTCCCTCCGCAGCGTCCAGTCGGATTTCCCACCATCTGCGCCGGAGTTACAGGAAGTGCCGCGGCTTTTGCGTAGCAAACGTAAACCACTAAAACCCAGTTTACTTTTGTTACGCAGAAGCTGCGGCACTTCCTGTAACTCTGGCACAGATGGTGGGAAATCCGACCGGACGCTTCAGAGGGAACAGGATTGTGACTGCGAGGTAAGCTGTGTGCGAAAAGGGTATAAACTTCTGTTGATACAGCCCAAAATTGCATTTGCCTTTTTAGCCACCGCATCACACTGTTGACTCATGTTCAGCGTATTATCCACTAAGACCTAGATCCTTTTTGCACATTTAAACTTAAAGTTGCTTTATTTCCACCTCTGCCTCCAGCTATTTTCCTTCCTTCCTCCTCTCAAACTCTGATGTTCATGTCTTGCAGCTCGCAAACATGAACATATGAAGCTGCCTTATACTGAATCAGACCCTTGGTCCATCAAAGTCAGTATTGTCTACTCAGACTGGCAGAGGCTCTTCAGGGTCTCAAGCTGAGGTTTTCCACAACTATTTGCCTGGACCCTTTTTAGTTGGAGATGCCGGGGATTGAACCTGGGACCTTCTGCTTGCCAAGCAGATGCTCTATCACTGAGCCACTGTCCCTCCCCTCTTACATTTATACTAACATCTGACATTTATTCTATGTGGCTCTTAGGTTAAGCAAGTTTGGTCACCCCTATTATATAGTATCATATATTATATATACAGGAGGACCTGGTGTGACTTTGTCCATGGGGTCACAAAGAGTCGGACCGAACAACAAATCATATATAAATCCCTGACCTGGATGGCCCTGATCACATCAGATTTCAGAAGCTAAGCAGAGTTGCTCTTGGATGGTACTTGGATGGGAGGACACCAAGGAAGTCCACGGTTTCTGCCCAGGGGCAGGCAATGGAAAACCACCTCTAAGTATCTCTTGCCCCAGAAGCCCCACAGAGTTGCCATTAGTCAGCTGCGACTTGATGGCACTTTCACCACAATACATATAATAGAAGATGGATACAGTCAGGGCTTTTTTTATAGCAGGAACTCCTTTGCATATTAGGCCACACACGCCTGATGTAGCCAATCCTCCTGGAGCTTACAATAGGCCCTCTACAAAGAGCCCTGTAAACTCTTGGAGGATTGGCTACATAAGAGGGGTGTGGTCTAATATGCAAAGGAGTTCCTGCTACAAAAAAAAGCCCTGGATACAGTGATGCAGACAAAACATTTGGAAAATATGTACATTTTATGGGGGAAATTGGTATAAGGAAAGAAAAATGACTGCTATAATGTCTCATGAAGAATCATGGGAGGAAAGAAGATCAAGAATTAAGGAAAAGTGGCGGATCTACCTGAAATGGGCGAAGGAAGAAAGGAGAGTGGACATTCAGTGGAAGCTTCAAGTCCTTTGTCCCTAGCTGGAAGAAGAAGAGGATGTATAGACTAAGGGGGGTGGGTTGGGGGAAAAATGTAAAATGGATATCAGAAAGTGTGTAGAGAAATGGATAATGAATAATAATAATAAAATATACATATAAATAAAAAGGAAAGAAAAATGACATGAGCATAAAGAAGCATGAGTGTAAACTGTATAAGCAAGAAACAGCCAAGAAAAAAAATATGAAATTCTGTTTAGTGTATCAAGGTTACTAACAGCCAAACTACACATCCATTTGTTATTGTTGTTGTTTAACTAGGTTCAGGTTTTGCAGCAAAAACAGGTAAATAACTTCCAGTCTGTTTCCCTGTGGGAAAAGGGCTGGGAGGGGAGGCAGGAGCCCTTTGCCATTGCCTTCCTCAGTCATCTACACTTTCCCCCCAGCAAGCTGGGTACTCATTTCATTGACCTCGGAAGGATGGAAGGCTGAGTCAACCTCGAGCCGGCGGCCTGAACCCATACAAAGAACCATGCAAAATGCATACATGATACAAATAAATCTATGAAACCAACAGTGATACACGGATGACCAAAACTGCCAATAAAAAGCCATGAAGGGTATGTAGAAACTGGTTTGCAACTGCATTGTATTTGCATGTCACTCACTTCCTGCATCCACTTTCCGCTTCCTTTACCACCTATATATCTCTGGCCAGTTTCTACATGCATCTGACGAAGAGAGCTGTGTTTCTCAAAAGCCTATGCTACAATAAACTTTGTTAGTCTTAAAGGTGCTACTGGACTCTTTACTATTTTGCAGCAACAGACTAATATGGTTAACTCCTCTGGATCAACTTTCATAGACTCCACCTTCCACTGCAGCCATTTCATACAAGGGAACCAGTCTCTGTAGTCTGGAGATCATTTGTCATTCTGGGAGATCTCCAGGCCCCACATGAAGCCCGGCAAACCCTAGTTATGCAAGGTAGGTGTGTCAAAGCTGTAACAACTGAAAAGAGTGATTGTCTAAAGCAGGTGGATTTGGGGGTGGAGGGGTGGGGAAGGAACCAGACAGAGTGAATGGCATAGAACTGCTCCATTTATCCACTCCATAAAATGGAGCCTCTCCTTCCACATTTTATGAGAGAGTTGGAGCAAGGATAATAAACAGGATCTCCATTTATTCCCCACACATTCCGATGGCAACATAATTAAAATGCAAGTTGGGAGTCAAGGCACCTATCGATAAATCTTTGCCTTTGGTTCCGCGGCTTGACAGGAAGCCTATACTTGGTGAGGGGAGTTTAGTCGGAGAGGGGAGGCAGGCAGAAAGGCTCTCGCTCGTGGGCAGCCATTTTAATGTTTCGTTTGAGTAATGGGCCTTGCAAAGTAGCACCCCGGCGGCCTGAAATACATATTTTTCCAAGGACGTGCAGAGTCTTGAGCCGACAGGTGATGTGGGGAAACAGTCCCTGAGGGGAAGAGTTGATTTCTTTGCTTCTCAGTTATGGTCATATTTTATTCTAGCCAAGACGATGGCAGAGATACCGGAGAACGCTTGGGTGATCTGAGTGCTTTGGAGAGGAAATTGAGCAGAAAACAGAGGAAGGGCAGAGGGGAGCTGTTGGATATAGTGACAAGAAACTCCACCCCTCCCCCCCCCCCAAAAAGAAAAAAATCTTCGGGTGGCCAGACCGTCCCGGTCTCCCGGGACATTCCCGGATCTGGCCACCCAATCCCGGATCCCGGGCTGCCTATACCGGGACCATTAAAGGTCCCGGTTTAGGCAGCCCAGGAGCCGGTGGGCCGCGGGCGCGGGCGGGGAAGGCGGGGAGTGAGGGAGGGAGCGTCCCTGCGCCTGCGCAGGGCCCCTGCGCACGCGCAGGGACGCTCCCTCCCTCACTCCCCGCCTTCCCCGCCCGCGCGCGGGGCCGGCAGCGGTGGGGGAGGCCTCTCCGCGGCCTCCGCTGGTCGCTGGGGGCCTTCCAGAGTGTCTGGAAGGCCCCCAGCGACCAGCGGAGGCCGCGGGGAGGCCGCGGAGCACCCGGCGCTGGTCCGGGAAGGCCTTCCAGAGGCTCTGGAAGGCCTTCCCGGGCCAGCGCCGGCCAGCGAAGGCCTCCCCGCGGCCTCCGCTGGTCGCTGGGGGCCTTCCAGAGTGTCTGGAAGGCCCCCAGCGACCAGCGGAGGCCGCGGGGAGGCCGCGGAGCACCCGGCGCTGGTCCGGGAAGGCCTTCCAGAGGCTCTGGAAGGCCTTCCCGGGCCAGCGCCGGCCAGCGAAGGCCTCCCCGCGGCCTCCGCTGGTCGCTGGGGGCCTTCCAGAGTGTCTGGAAGGCCCCCAGCGACCAGCGGAGGCCGCGGAGCACCCGGCGCTGGTCCGGGAAGGCCTTCCAGAGCCTCTGGAAGGCCTTCCCGGACGAGCGCCGGCCAGCGAAGGCCTCCCCGCGGCCTCCGCTGGTCGCTGGGGGCCTTCCAGAGTGTCTGGAAGGCCCCCAGCGACCAGCGGAGGCCGCGGGGAGGCCGCGGAGCACCCGGCGCTGGTCCGGGAAGGCCTTCCAGAGCCTCTGGAAGGCCTTCCCGGGCCAGCGCCGGCCAAGGAAGGCCTCTCCGACGCCTCCCTGGCCTCGCCGCCGCCCCCGCCGCTGGACTCGCCGCCGCCGCCCGACCCGCCGCCCGACTCGCCGCCGACCGCCACCGCAGGTAAGGGGGCCGAAAGCGGGGGGGGGGGTGGCCTTCCTTTCTTCCCTCCCTCTTCCCTTCTTTCCTTTCTTCCTCCCTTCCTTCCCTCCCTTCCTTCCCTCCCTCCCTTCCTTCCTTCCCTCCCTCCCTCCTCCCTTCCTTCCTTTCTTTCTTCCTTCCCTCCCTTCCTTCCTTCCTTCCTTCCTTCCTTCCTTCCTTCCTTCCTTCCTTCCTTCCTTCCTTCCTTCCTTCCTTCCTCCCTTCCCTTCCCTTCCCTCCTCCCTTCCCTCCTCCCTTCCCTTCCCTTCCCTCCTCCCTTCCCTCCTCCCTTCCTTCCCTCCCTCCTCCCCTCCCTCCTCCCTCCCTTCCTTTCTTTCTTCCTTCCCTCCCTTCCCTTCCTTCCTTCCTTCCTTCCTTCCTTCCTTCCTTCCTTCCTTCCTTCCTTCCTTCCTTCCTTCCTTCCTTCCTTCCTTCCTCCCTTCCCTTCCCTTCCCTCCTCCCTTCCCTCCTCCCTTCCCTTCCCTTCCCTTCCCTTCCATTCCCTCCTCCCTTCCCTCCTCCCTTCCTTCCCTCCTTATGTTCTTATGTGGCGCAGAGTGTTGGACTGGAGGGGCCACTGGCCTGATGCAACAGGGCTTCTCTTATGTGACACAGAGTGTTGGACTGGATGGGCCACTGGCCTGATCCAACAGGGCTTCTGTTATGTTCTTATGTGACGCAGAGTGTTGGACTGGATGGGCCACTGGCCTGATCCAACAGGGCTTCTGTTATGTTCTTATGTGACGCAGAGTGTTGGACTGGATGGGCCACTGGCCTGATCCAACAGGGCTTCTGTTATGTTCTTATGTGACGCAGAGTGTTGGACTGGATGGGCCACTGGCCTGATCCAACAGGGCTTCTCTTATGTTCTTATGTGACGCAGAGTGTTGGACTGGATGGGCCACTGGCCTGATCCAACAGGGCTTCTCTTATGTTCTTATGTGACGCAGAGTGTTGGACTGGATGGGCCACTGGCCTGATCCAACAGGGCTTCTCTTATGTTCTTATGTGACGCAGAGTGTTGGACTGGATGGGCCACTGGCCTGATCCAACAGGGCTTCTGTTATGTTCTTATGTGACAATACTGACTTTGGTGGACCCAAGCACTGATTCAGTGTAAGGGAGCTTTGTGTTTGTGACTGGAGTGGACAATACTGACTTTGGTGGACCCAAGCACTGATTCAGTGTAAGGGAGCTTTGTGTTTGTGTCTTCTGGTGCAATTTTGTTCTCAGATCCTGTATTTACTTCATCAGTATATGGGATAAGGCACTTTCTCAACTGTGCTGCATAATGCAGCCTATTTATTTTGTCCTGTTGGCTCTGTTGGCTCTATCTGCGCCACCTTCATCACTTTCGGGGTGTGGATCCCCCAGTGGGGTGGGCTCCCGACTCCCTCTGCCGGCTGTTTCTGATAGCCCTGCGCCCCCTCTTTCATTTGATATGTGTCCCGTGCGGGTGCCACCCTCCTGCCGGGAGATGCCGCAAAATGAGCCCCCTTGAGGCTTATGGCGGCAGGGCTCGGGGGAAGCAAGCTAGACTGCTGTTCTTTTGAGGGGTTATAGAGTGTTTCGAGCCCCTCCCTGTGGCATCGGTCCCATCGTTGTGGGACCCAGGGGGCCGGCGCAGCGGCCCGCTGAAGCAGCCTGTCAGTCACTTCCGCATCTCGACCTGTGTTATTAGTGACAGGCTGCTTCGGCAGGCTGCTGCGCCGGCCCCCTGGGTCCCACGACGATGGGACCAATGCCACAGGGAGGGGCTCGAAACACTCTATAACCCCTCAAAAGAACAGCAGTCTAGCTTGCTTCCCCCGAGCCCTGCCGCCATAAGCCTCAAGGGGGCTCATTTTGCGGCATCTCCCGGCAGGAGGGTGGCACCCGCACGGGACACATATCAAATGAAAGAGGGGGCGTAGGGCTATCAGAAACAGCCGGCGGAGGGAGTCGGGAGCCCACCCCACTGGGGGATCCACACCCCGAAAGTGATGAAGGTGGCGCAGATAGAGCCAACAGAGCCAACAGGACAAAATAAATAGGCTGCATTATGCAGCACAGTTGAGAAAGTGCCTTATCCCATATACTGATGAAGTATATACAGGATTTGAGAACAAAATTGTTTCCGGCGGTGATATTTGGGGGATTTTTGGGGACGTCACAGGAAGTGCTGTGAAGTCACTTCCTGTTTCCGGCAGTGGCATTTGGGGGAAATGATGCCATTTGGGGGAAATGATGTCACAGGAAGTGATGTCACTTCCTGCTTCCGGCAGGTGGCGCGGGGGAAATGATGTCACAGGAAGTGATGTCACTTCCCGTTTCCGGCAGGTGGCGCGGGGGAAATGATGTCACAGGAAGTGATGTCACTTCCTGTTTCCGGCGGTGGTATGACGTCGCCGGAAGTGACGTCGCCGGAAGTGATGTCACTTCCCGTTTCCGGCAGGTGGCGCGGGGGAAATGATGTCACAGGAAGTGATGTCACTTCCTGTTTCCGGCGGTGGTATGACGTCGCCGGAAGTGACGTCGCCGGAAGTGACGTCACTTCCTGTTTCCGGCGGCGCACGCGCTCTGCGCGCGCGCACTCCTGCCTTCCCCCCCCCCAAGGTGTCCCTGGCTGGCCTTCAGACATTATGGCCACCCTACTTCAGGGTCCAGGGAAGATGGAAGTTTGCAACACTATTCAAAATGGTTGGAGGAACTACTGGATCCTTTCATAAACATTCGTTCCAAAGAGCCTTAACTACCATCACATTTTTATCTGGCTTGTCTTCCAAGGAGCTTATGATGGTGTATTCCTCTCCTTTGTCCTCACAACCTTGCAAGGTAAGTTCGGCTTAATCCTGTGAGCTTCATGAATGGATATAAATCTGAACCAGGATCTCTCTATTCCTCATTCAACACTTACAGCACGCTGGTCCCTTTCACCTTCTCCATCTCCCTAACCTATGAGTGAATAATTTAGCAGGCCACATTTTCAGCATGAACGAATTACATATCTGTGGGGCTTTTTTTGTAGCAGGAACTCCTTTGCATATTGGGCCACACACAACCCCCCCCCCCAATATAGCTAATCCTCCAAGAGCTTACAGGGCTCTTAGTACAGGGCTTGCAGTAAGCTCTTGGAGGATTGGCTACATCAGGGATGTGTGGCCCAATATGCAAAGGAGTTCCTGCTACAAAAAAAGTCCTGCGATATCTGGCCTGACGGAATTAACTACAATATGTGAGAACTGTAGCAAACTTCTAACATGAGCAATAATAATCTGAGAACAAAATCCAGGACAATAAAATAATTACTTATAAAAAATATTAATGAGATTCATTTAAAAAAAAATCCAAATCATCCAGACAACTAAGTCTCCTATGGAAAAGGGATCTCTGAAATAGGGATGTATGTTTGGATATATCTGAACCCAACATATATCCAAAAAATCCCTTATTGATATTTTTAGGACATATTTGGGTCTCTGGATGATACCCAGGATTTTTTGGGATATCACTAAATGGGTCCCCCCAAATCCTGAAAATGTTTGGGATTAACCATGCATACCATGAGCCAGTTTTTGAAGACTCCCAATACCATTTGTCTTCCCTGCCCCCCAGGCTTTATATCAGCTTTCCAGGTTGATTTGTCTTAGATTATTCCCTTCTAACTTGTTTTCATTGACTTTGCAAAGTTGCGGTCTTTGCTCTAATCGCTTCATGTCAGGTTTACTTTTTGGAGTAGATTTTTGAGTTGCAGAGTGGCTAGATTTTATAATAAGAATAACAATTTTTAATTTATATCCCGCCCTCCCCGCCGAAGCAAGCTCAGGGCGGCTCACATAGCATAAAATACAACATTACAATAGTACAATAATAAACCCCCCAAATTACATAACAGTTGTGTTCCTCAATAAATATACACTTACATTAAAATAATCAATTAGATGAACAATTTAAAACCACAATTTAATTTGGTGCTACGATCTTAATATAACACAGTTATTCATGGTGATGGTACAGTAATTCCATATTAAAAAGCCAGCTGGAAGAGGATGGTCTTGCAGGCCGGGCGGAACTGGTCAAGGTTTCTAGGTTTGAGTGATTCTCCATTTGTGCAGTGGTGTGGATTCTCAGATTTTACATTTTTACAGTTTAGGAATCAATGGAGGATCACTGAGAGCAACTCAGGAGATCTCTTTGACCAAGTCCCTTGAAATGTGAGAGCTTCTGCTGTTCTCTATCAGCCGTTTTGTCATTTAACTTTATGAATTTAAAACATTTGAATCCATTCCATTTTCCCAGTGGAAAAAGCCTGAAGTGGCTTCAAACAAATCATGGATCTACTATATACACAATAGAATAATTGGGAATAGTAACAAGCACTTAACAAGAGTAACCATGTTCAATATTTTCCCAAGCACAAAGAGAGGGAGAAAGAAACTAAACCAACCAAGCAAAAACCTCCAAAGGAAGTTTAGAGTACTAGTAAGGGGCCAAAAGTTAAAAAAACATCATTAGTTCTAGTCATAAGTGCATGTCTTTATTACAAAAAACATATAAAAACCTTGTAGGGGCCCCAATGAAGCATCATAAAGCCATCAAAGTGACAAATGTACAAAAAGGAACCATATATGACCTGACGCATTTCGGCCTAAAGAGGTCGAATAGTACAAATTATAACATACAACAAAGTTCCTGTTACATTTGTAAGGCAAGAAATAATTACTATAGGGCCCACAATGGAATGTTCCAATCTGGAAAGGAATGACACGAAAGATAGAAAAAATTGGAAAGGCACAAATGTGGCTGACCTTATGTCAACAGCAGTTACATATACTGAAAATAGTAAACTGGAGAACTAGTTTGGTGTAGTGGTTAAGTGCGTGGACTCTTATCTGGGAGAACCGGGTTTGATTCCCCACTCCTCCGCTTGCACCTGCTAGCATGGTCTTGGGTCAGCCATAGCTCTGGCAGATGTTGTCCTTGAAAGGGCAGCTGTTGTGAGAGCCCTCTCCAGCCCCACCCACCTCACAGGGTGTTTGTTGTGGGGGAGGAAGGTAAAGGAGATTGTGAGCCGCTCTGAGACTCTTCGGAGTGGAGGGCGGGATATAAATCCAATATTTTCATCTATCTTCTTCTAATGTTATCAATGTATACCTTCCAGTTTAGGTTCTAAGAGTAGAGGTAAACCCCCCTTATCAGGGCTAATGTAACATCAGTAGATGAAGGTCTTTGCAGGCTGAAACGTGTCAAGTCATATATAGTTCTTTTTTGTGTATTTGTCACTTTGATGATTTTATGAGTTTTCATTTAGGCCCCTGACAAGTTTTCTATATTATATTATTGATTTTTTTTTTACTTTTGGCTCCTTACTAGTACTCTGAACTTCCTTTGGAGGTTCAAAACTCTCCAAACCTAGAACATAAAGCCACAACGTAAAGAGCTTTATGATTATTCATTTCAGCATAAAGCACTGGTTAAGATAATATCAAAAAAAAAAAAGAAATGGGGCAGGTAAGAAGTCCAGCCAGACATGGCCACATCCACACGTTATGATAGATATTGTGATATCGATGCATTCCAGCAACCATTCACAACAGGACTGTCTTGCCCATGCAGGGAAATTCAGTTGTGAATGATTGCTAGAGAGCAGCGATAGCACAGTATCCAACAATGGGTGGATGTGGCCTATATAATGGTTTACCAGACTGTCACAACATGTTCTCCATCCTCCACATGAGAAAAAAATGTTCACCAGCTGCAGCACATTAGGAAATTAGTAGTGAAGAGGTTCCCATCAAGTGGTTTCTTCAAGTGATTGGTGATCAATCATCCTCAAGCCTGACCTAATATATTTGTGACAGGGTTGCCAGCCCTGCATAGACAACTCCTGAGAGCTTGAGGAGGGGGCAGCTTGGAGAAGGGGAGTGTCACTGCCCATCTGTGCCCCTCTAGGAATCCCCCCAATCTCTGTGGCCCAGACCATATAGATTAGGGGGATTCCTAGAGTGTTGCTCTCCAAGAAGTGATGTCACAGCATCCACAATTTTGTTACCTCATTATTTTATCCTACTGTCCGGTCAGGCAAGTGCAGGGACTAGGGTTGCCAAGTCCAATTCAAGACATATCTGGGGACTTTGGGGGTAGAGCCAGGAGACTTTGGGGGTGGAGCCAGGAGAAATTAGGGGTGGAGCCAAGATCAAGGCTGTGACAAGCATAATTGAACTCCAAAGGGAGTTCTGGCCATCACATTTAAAGGGATGGCACACTTTTTCAATGCCATCCTTCCATAGGAAATAATGAAGGATAGGGGCACCTTCTTTTGGGGCTCATAGACTTGGACCCCCTGGTCCAATCTTTTTGAAACTTGGGGGGTATTTTGGGGAGAGGCACTAGATGCTATACTGAAAATTTGGTGCCTCTACCTCAAAAAACAGCCCCCCCCAGCCCCAGATACCCGTGGATCAATTCTCCATGATTTTCTATGGGAATAAATCTCCATAGGCAATAATAGAGTTCCCAGCAGACATTTCCCTCCCCTCCCCCTGCTTTCTGACAACCCTGAAGCGGGGGGCTGGGTTTGCCCTCCCGGAAGGAGGGAAGGCTGGCGTTCGGCTCCCCGTCAACGCGGGAAGCTGAGGGGGCGTGGCATCAGGGCTATAAAGCCCTGGCCCCGCCCCAAGCAATGCAGTTCTTTCTGGCTTTCGGCCCTCCCTCCCTCCCTATGCAGTACAGGTTTTTACCGGTCACCTTATTAGGGGCCAGGTAGGATTTTTTTTTTCATTTTTCACTGGATTGGCATAAGTGACTTTGTTTTTTGCCTACCTTGTACTGCTGGTTAGTGTAGAAGTTCAGGGTGGAGTTGTTAGTTTGGTCGCTTGGCAGGATGAGGTATTGGCTACAGTATTTTAGGGGAGCACCTATGGCTCTGCACCAGTTGGTGCTGGTGGTCTGTACGAACTGCAGATGGGCTTTACGGCTCAATGCGGGGAGTCCAGGTCATGACAAAGCCTCACCTGGGCGGATCCTTCCAGTGGGTTGGATGCCGGCCTAAGTGGAGGTGGAGTTTGTGCCTGGCTGCTCAGCACCAGCCAGATGATATTCCGCTCGTGCTGGGGGCAGGGTGGTTTGCCCTCCCAGGACAAGGCGGGGTCCTGGGTTCGACCCCAGGGCTTGTCCTGTTAGGCTTAGACCTCTCGCTATTCCAGCTCGTTCAAGTTATGTTTAATAAAGCGGCCCGGTTTTCATCCAACACTGTGTCAGCCTCTTCATTCCGACCAGGGGGGCGGGGGGGGGGCAAATATAGCTTTTTGTTGTTGTTGAATTGATGTAGAAGGCAAAGAAAATTAGAATTCCCACCAGGCCCGCCAATCCAGTAAATTTTGAGCATGCACAAACAGCGGCTGGCTGCCTATGCAATCATGAACGTTGCCAACGGAGCAGATGCAAATACCTTCAAAATATTGCTCATTTTAAAGAGGGAACCAATCAGCCTTTTGAGAGAGTGGAGTGCTCAACTTGACATGAAAGAGGACATTGAAAGCAGGTTAAGTTCAATTTCCACATATGCTCTTTGATAGGATCACAGAATTGTTAAACATTTTGCATTTCCTTTGCAGCAAAACCTGTGACGAGGTATACAACAGATGGGCCTGGCCTGCACAGCATTTTCATTCCTTCCATCTCTAAGAGCCTCCTGGCCTCTCTCACGTTCAGGTTTGTGCTGGGGATTTAGGAAAAACCCTTGAGAAATTCCACTACTCTTCTAAAAACTCCTTAGTGGAATGCAAATTCCCTACGGTCTGAGTGCGATAACATTCAGTCATAATTACAAATCTATTTTTTAAAAAAAATATATTTAAAGGATTTTTATGCTGCCTTTCCATCCAGCATAGGGTTCTCAAGGTGACGAACAATCAAAAACATCAAAACACACTTTAAAAATGCATACTATAAAATAGGGATGGCAGCCTCCAGCTGGTACCTGGGGTTCCCCCGGAATTAACAGCTCATGTCCAGACTGCAGAGATCAGCTCCCGTGGAGAAAACAGCTGCTTTGGAGGGTGGACTCTATGACATTATACCTGGCTGACGCCCTTTCCCTCCCTAAACCCCACCCTACTCAGGCTCCAAGACCCCAAACTCCAGGTATTTCCCCACCCAGAACTAGCAACCCAACTTGGCCCTAATAAGAGATATTACATGGATTTTGTTTCTTGTTTTGGATTTTGCGTGGGCTAATATGAAGGTTAACATTATCATCATCATCGGGGCTCTTTTTCTAGCAGGCACTCCTCTGCATGCATATTAGGCTAACCCTCCTGATGTAGTCAATCCTCCTGGAGCTTAAAGTAGGCCCTGTACTAAGAGCCCCTAAACTCTTGGAGGATTGGCAACATCAGGGGGGCATGGCCTAATATGCAGAGGAGCTCCTGCTAGAAAAAGAGCCCTCCTCCTCATCATTATCATTTTGCCACCAAAAGGAAAGACAGACTAGGAGATGCCCAGCAGAAGTCAGTCAAAACCCCAGCAAAGACATTGTGACAGCCAAGTTAGGAGGCAGGGTGGGCTCACCCCAAATTGTGTGAGGCTCCTTGCAGGCAGCAATTCACATCAGGGTTGGGGTTTATAGTGACAATAGATGAATCTGTAAAAATGGGAGCTGTTGAATTTTTTGAAAAACGAGATGGGTAGAAAAACTTTGCACCTTGAGGCGTCCACTGGTGAACAGAGTTCACCTAAGATGGCAGATTATTGGCTGTATGGATTGGGCAACAGGGAGGGTGCAGGGGTGCCAACTTCCAGGTAAGGCTTGGAGACCTCCCATGATCGCCACTGATCTCCGGGGGACGGAGATCCGTTCCCTTGGAGAAAATGGCCACTTCAAATGTGGGCTCTATGGCTTTCCCCAGCCCCTTCCCAATCCCTAGGAATTTTCCAACCTGGAGCTGGCAACCGTAGGAGGATGCTTCTTTCGTGCTGGGTAGCATTCGCTTGACCCTAGCTGCTGTACAGCCTGGGGGAGGATGTGAAGGGGGCTCAGCTTTTCTTCTAGGGATTACAGCCTCCAGGTGGGCCAACTATTGAGAATAACCTGTGATAAAAATTACTAAGTACTTCAAGGTGTGAACTTATATCAAACTTTATAAAACTGTGTACCAAAGCAATACATAAACTGATCTGAAGAAAGAGTCCAAAACACATTCACCGACAAGTTTGTAAAGGATTCTTCAAAGGTAGGATGGGCTCAGTGCTGCAAACAGGGCTGGCCTTAGACTGTCTGTCACCCTAGGCAAGGCTAACTTCTGGCTCCCCTCTCCCTGCACTGATATCGTCACCAAGTCACATGGGGGGGGGGTGTGCCCAATTCATCACCCCAGAAGACTGGCACCCTAGGCAATCACTTAGTTTGCCTGGTGGCAGGGACAGCCCTGGCTGCAAAGTCCCAGAAGAACCACACGTAACATAAGCAACTTCCTCAATGGTGCTGTGTCTTCCAATACAATTGTGGAAGGATATTTGACAACCTCCCACAAAAGTTACAATTCTTAAATCCCATACTTATGCGACAAGTAGTCAACTTGCTCTGTATTCTTGGAGATTGGAGGGGAACAGTGATGGGGGGGGGGGCAGTGATTTGGGGTGATGGGGGGAACAGTGGGAGGTCTTCTAGCATCCTGGCCTGACTGATGAATCTCCTGATGGCGCCTGTTTTTGTTTTTTTTTTGGCCACTCTGTGACTGAATGGGCCACTGGCCAAATCCAACATGGCTTCTCTTATGTTCTCTTGTGCACACCTGTTTCAAAATTGTCTTTCTTCAGGCAAGGGGTTATATTCATACAAACTGCTTGTCTGAAATTCTTACACAATGTTTCGAATGGGACACCAAGTCTCCACAAGGATTTTCAAGAAGGCAATGTGCTCAATATACCCCCATAAGTACAGTTCATCTCCAGACTGCAGAGATCAGTTTCCCTGGAGAAAACGGATGCTTTGGAGGGTGGGCTCTGAGGCACTGTACCCCACTGAGGTCCCTGTCCTCCCCCAGGCTCCATCCCCCAAATCTCCAAGAGTTTCCCTGTCTGGATCTTGGAAACCTACCTCCTCAACCCCTACCAGTGGCCAGGGAGGACCTGGAAGCCCTCTTCTCAGCACAATTCTGGACAATGAATACATAAATAAGTTGGCAGCTCTTCTTGCCACTCTCATTAAAAACAAAACATCCAATTAATTTGAATGTAAGGAATACTTCTTTAAAGAATGAATTTTTAAAAATGCCAGCGTCTTGCTTTGGTACTCCAGAGAGCCTGAACCGTATGAGGAACTGAGATTGTAACAACTGCTCCAAACATCTGTTTAACAGCAAGAGTGTTAGGCTCTTCAGAGAACATGGAAGTGAAATGATTTACACTCCAAACAAGGATGCCTTCTTAAAGAAGGCTGCTTAACACAGATTAGTTACCCCTCCACCCTCCCTTCACAATCAAAGAAGAGCGAGAGGATTCATTTCAGTCATTGTCTGCCATTCTTGCGGGTACAGTGGAATTCTAAGTGGCTTTTACTGATTGTGAGGAAGGAGTCAGGGTCTACATTATTCATTTCAACCACACCAATGCATCTTTGTGCCTACCAGAGACTTCTCCAGAGCAAAAGCAGGATTGCGTGTTCGGTATAAATTGCACTGAATAGATATCTGAACAATACCATTCCCCCCCCCCCCTTGCACCCCTCAGTCACACATCACACCTCTGGGCCACTGGGACAACTACAGATCTTTCAAAGCAAGCATTGTTGTAGTTGTTGTTAGGAGTGGACTAAGTGTCCCACTAGGAACCTCTCACTCTGTAGAGTCAATATAACAATATGGGCTCACTTTGTAGCCGGAGCTCCTTTGCATATTAGGCCACACCCCCCTGATGTAGCCAATCCTCCAAGAGCTTACAGGGCTCTTAGTACAGAGCCTACTGTAAGCTCCAGGAGGATTGGCTACCTCAGGCGTGGCCTAATATGCAAAGGAGCTCCTGCTACAAAGTGAGCCCTGAACATAGTAATAGGACGATGGCCAGAGCTATTTGAAAGGCTGTCATTTAGAGGAGTGCAAGGAGCTGTTCCACTTGGCAGCCGAGGATAGGACTCAAAGCAATGGGCTCAAATTACAAACAGAAATTATGGCTGAGTATTGGGGGGGATTACAGTCAGAGTAGTTCAGAGGTGGAACCAGCTGCCTAGGAAGGTGGTGAGCTCCCCTTCATTGGCAGTCTTCAAAACGCGGCTGGATGATTATTTGTCGGAGATATTTTAGGCTGACCTGCATGGAGCAGAGGGTTGGACTAGATCAGGGGTGGCCAACGGTAGCTCTCCAGATGTTTTTTGCCTACAACTCCCATCAGCCCCAGTCAGCATGGCCAATGGCTGGGGCTGATGGGAGTTGTAGGCAAAAAACATCTGGAGAGCTACCGTTGGCCACCCCTGGACTAGATGGTCTGTATGGCCCCTTCCAACTCTATGATTCTAACTCTGTTTCCCCCCACAAAAAGATATCTTTCAGTCCGAAAATGGTTTAACTATGAATTCAGTACAGTTTATTTCTTTGTCATTTTTGGAGCTGATGAGCATTATCACAGTTTTTCTCAGCCCAAATAGCAATATACATTTCACTCCTAAGCAGTTAAAAATACTTTCCAGTCCGCAGGGCTCATTTTGTAGAAACATAGGTGGTGGAGCTCATCCAGGGATTGTTATGCAGCTGCGGCTACTATTCAGTGGACAAGGTGGGAAGGAGAAGGTGGAACTCTCAGAAAGGTTCAGGAGCAGTGCTCCTGTGAGCTCCCGCTGAATCCGAGGCCTGCCAGTCTGTATCTCCATTTATCCTCATTGCTTACCTATGAAATGAGTTATCCAATTTTCCAGGTACAGCGGAGGAGGCCACCCAGCAAGCCTATGGCCAAAGAAGAACTGGAGTGCAGGGCATCCAAGTCCAAAAGTCTGCCCATTCAACAGGCAATGATGATGTTTTATGAGGCTCTAGTTCGTATGAAGCAAAGCTCTGGGGACAAACAGAGAATAAAATCTCCATAGATTTAGAATGGCCAGCAGGTGCTATCACCAAAGAAATATGACTACCAGTCTGTGACAGGCTGTCTGTCCAACAGTTATCTTGGGAGTGACCAGAATGAGTTATTAGCCTTGATAAAGGTATCTTCCAGTTTGGGGTACAGCCTTACTGTGGGAAGATGAGGGACCGCTCCTGTGATGGAGAGAATGAACATGCACAGTGCCGAATTAAACCCTTTGGAGGCCCCTCGGCAGTTGAAATCTTGGGGGGCCCATTGCAAATTATCTCAGAGTCGGAGCACCCACCCCACCACCCATGGCCCCAGCTGCAGCCTGCAGACACTTTCTTTTACTAAGCTGCAGGGGAGAGGTAGAGAGAGGTAAACTTGGCGACAATGTCAGCAGCAGCCGCACCAGGCAAGTTGGGCAAAGAGCAGCTCAGTTGCTGGCTTTATATGCAGGCTGGGAGGGCTGCAAGCAGGGGCGAAACTGGAGGGTGGCGCTGGCTCAAGGCCCTTAAATGTGTGGGGGCCCATAGGCCAGTGCCTACTTGGCCGAATTGTTAATCCAGCTTTGAACATGCAGCTTTTCTGTCCTGCGTCTTAATTGCATTATTCCCACCCCCTTTCTTATACACAGTCAAGGGATATTTTGTAGAAAAATAGGTGGTGGAGCTCATTAGCATAACTCATTAGCATATGCCCCCCCCAGCCAAAACCAACCTGATGCAAGAAAGGAGACCCTTGGGGTGAGCAAGACCTGCTTGGGCTGGCTAGAGATCCAGCCAGCCCAAGCAGGCCTCGCTCACCTGGGGCTCTCCTTGGCTGCCCCCCCCCCCCCCCGCCCAGTCAAAAGACCAGAAAAGCACCTGCCACCCAAAATCACATAAGAAGTAGAGAAAGGGTGGGGCGGCTTCTCCAGGGGTTAATGAGGGCTGCTGGGGGTGTGGCAAAGCTGGCTGCCCGCTCTCCTAATCTAGGGATTGTTATGCCGCTGTACCTACTATTGAATGGACAAGGTAGGTGGGGAGGAAGAGAAGAACCATCAGAAAGGTTCAAGAGCTGCATTCCTGTGAGCTCCTCCTGAATCTGAGGCCTGTACACAGTATCATTTGCTAGTCATTGTTCTTCCTATGTTTCCCCCCCCCTCCTCATCCTGAGTTTTTCCCATGTGTTTTCAGACTGAAAAAAAAAAACCTGTGAAAAACTCAAAAGAAAAACCAGGAGAGCCATGACCTGCAAATGATACTGTGTGTAGAAGGGAGGAGGAAAACTGAATGCAGTGAAGAAGCTGAGCTGCTGTGAAAACTCAGTGCGGAAAAGCACACTGATAAGGGGAAATAGCTTCTGAGACATAAGAAAATGGTCTTCAAATGGTGAAATATTCTTATGACAAAATTGTTGTACATTATGAGCTTAGGGCTGCCAATATGGCTGCCAAGACACCCATTGTGGCAGGAAGTCTTCCACCAGCAGCCCTCTTTGCCCACTGCCAAGTAAAAAGGGGAACAAAACAGTGCTATATTGCCACAACACATCCAAGGAAACCCATGAAATAATGTAGGGTAGCTCTAGGGATTGTCAGAAACTCTGTGGTTTTATTACAGTGTTTCTGGTAATTCCTAGAACTACCCTACATCATTTCTGGATTTCCCCGCAGAAGTGCTGAAGTGATGTACCCAAATTGTGCACCTTCCATTTCCCCACTTTCAACCTTCTTGTTCCTTGCCAAGTTCAGCCCTGAAATGCTAGTTGCCAGCTTCCAGGTGAGAGCTGGAGACCTCCCAGAATTACAACTCCAGACTACAGAGATCAGTTCACCTGGATAAAATGACTGATCTGAAGGGCAGACTTGATGGTATTGTATGCAGCTTAGGTCCCTCCCATCCCAAAACCCCACCTCCCCGTTCTTGTCTCCCAAATCTCCAGGAATTTCCCTACCTGGAGTTGGCAGCTATAATATAGTGGGTTCAAAGCATCCAGAAGACGAGGTAACAGTGATAACAGCTCTTTTAAAGGCAGCATGGTATACGGCTGCCCGAACAAGACTAACTGCCTGGTCAATGGGACCGTAACTATATACAACTCTGGGTTCCTGAATTAGAAGGTTATTGGGCCATTCAAACTGGTTGGGGCCCTATGATTGGTGCAGGGCAGCAGGTATCAGTATCCTGCTGCCCATTGTTCCCAGTTCCCCAAGCTCCATTCTTCCGGCTGCAACGAGCTAAATAGGAATACCCAGATCCTTGATATAATTCAACATACATAACAGCAACCCTGTCATCATCTCTTTATCTAATAAACAGCAGTCTGGCTGGCTCCATGTGGATGACACAGGCAAACCAACCAAGGCATCCACAAAGCCTTTACTTACTAAGGGGACTTTTTAGGCACACAGAGAAATTGGACCTCACAATTAAGAAACCAAGAAACCCCTCCAAAATGAAGACGTGAAGACCAACAAGAGGGAAGCAGATTGTTTTTAAAGGGGTGGGGGGCAGTTTATCTCATTTCCCCTTCCCAAGGACTTTCCCCCTCAGTTTGTCAGATTAAAAAAAAAAAAAATAGCAATGTTGAGGAGCTTTTTTTAAAAAAGGAATGTTTTGCTCTGCTGTAACAAATGAAAAGCTTTTCAAATTGAGGTTTTACACACAGAGAATGTGCAGTATGAAGATTTTTGCGTAAGACCGACACTATTAGATAATGACACCTTCTGTGTATCCTGCAGACAACTACAACCTATTTGCACGCATATAGGTATTCGTTGTTAAAATGTGACTAATTTTGTCCACAGTGACTATGCTATAATATGTATGATGATAAGAAACTACTGAACATTTCAGTGTTTTCAACACTATGAACTTCTTATTCAAATAGGCCAGTGGCCATTACTACATTAGACTGTTTCTTTCCAAAAAGTACACACTCTTTTTGTTTACTACAAAATTTGCATTTTCTGTTTTCAGCTTCTATTTTTCTCTCTCAGATGCCAAAAACTGAGGAATGTGCTAGCAAAGAGCACAGCGGTTTACCTCTCTCTCTCTGTCCCTGCCTTTAGTATTTATCGAGTATACTTTTAAATTGTACTTGCAGAAAACGAAGGCATTTATACTTCTAAAACACGTAAACATGCCAAACGGCACAATGTGATATGCTAACTAAGTTATACATAATGCATTTTATATTCTCAAAGGTATAAGTGGTTTAGGCTCGATAAGAAATCCTGTAAAGACGACAGGGCTGCCACTTTGGCAGGCAATGCCACACTGGTACTTAGGGTTGCCAACTCCCACTTGGGAAATACCTGGAGATTTTGGGGGTGGAGCCTGGGGAGGGCGGGGTTTGGAGAGAGGAGGGACCTCACCATGATGTACTGCCATAAAGTGCATCCTCCGAAGCAGCCATTTTCTCCAGTGAAGAGTGGCAATAGGAAAATGGACCGGACGGGATAGGAGTCATTTGGACACTGTCATGTAGGGTTGCCAAGTCCCTTGCGACCTCCAGTGGGGGACTGTTTTTGCATGCAGATAGCATGTGAGGTGCAATGACATCACTCGCAAGTGACATCATCGTGCCGGTGACATCACATGCCGGACGCTCTAGGAACTTCCGGGAAAACTCTATGGTTTTCCTGGACACTCTAGCAATTTGGGAGGAAAACTCCATAGAGATTTCCTGCTACAAAGGAGTTCCTGCTACAAAAAAAAGCTCTGAAGGTCAGGGCTTTGTTATGTTTTTTTAATTGCATTATTTTATAACTTTGTCCTTTTTTTGTTGTTCAAATGTTTTCGGTGTGTTCCGCCTTGGAGCCGCTGATCAGGTGGCACAAAAAATGTTTTAAGTAAAATAAAAAGATATAAGGTTGTGCTGATTTCCACCAGTTGCCCCTTCAGGACTTGGGAGAGCACCCCCCCCCGCCCATATGGTACCCCCCCCCCCCATGCACTGCCCTTTAAAAAACCTCATGTAACCCAAAAGACAGTTCACTTTTAATCATTTTTCTCTGTACACCACCAGCACTAAGACGAGTTCAAAATGAGCAGAAAGTGGAGGAGGAACTCTGAAGCCCAAACAGCCTTAGACCTGCTTTTCAATTATGCTAAACTCGGAGAAGCAAAGCCACATATTGGTCAGTTAATTTGTAGCAGCGTCTTTTAAGTACTTTGCGGGGAAATGGCAGAGAGAGGGAGAGAGAGCTTCCAGGAATTGGTGCCCGGCTTGATTCCTTTAACTGGCGAGGGCTGCAGCAAAGCTACAAAGATGGAGGCAGGGAGGAAAGAGACTAATTAAAATCCAAATATAATTTGGAAAAGGGGGGGAAAATGAGCAACAAGCACAAAAATAAAAAAGAAGAGGGGAAAAAAGGCATTTTCTCTTTCATAGCTGCCGACTCAAGACGGAACATAAAAATCCCCCAATGAAAGGCCTGTCTGGTTTATTAGAACATCAACTTTAATTTATGCGCCTGTCTCTCATGACTGTTCTCTATCCTTGTTCCTGGAGCTTATTTATCGAGGGGCCATTAGCTCAGAGACAAACCTATGATGAGCAAAATGTCGAGTATATTTGCTGAAGGGGACCAGGGATATTATCAACGGAGAGAAGAAAGTGGCAGTTATTCTCTTGTTCTGGGCTTAACCGGATTCTTCTTCTTCAACAAGAAGCAGACAGGATTCTGGGACACAGCCGCACCGCTGAGGAAAACAGCTTCGTGTCATGCGTTGTGGCCTTTTCAGAGCACAGGGAACAAGGTTAAAGAATGGCTCTCTGTGGCCACAAGACTCCGTAATGGGAGGTCAGGCCCACAGCCTGAGGCAGAAAGCAGCACTTAAGCCAAGAGTGGGAGGGAGGGTTGCCAGATCCAGCCCAGGAAATACCTGGGGACTTTGGGGGTGGATCCAGGAAACTTTGGGGACGGAGCCAGGAGCAAGGTTGTGACAAGCATGATTGAACTTCAGTGGGAGTTCTGGCTATCACATTTAAAGGAACCGTGCTCCTTTTAAACACTTTCCCTTCACTGGAAATAATGGAGGATGGGGGTACCATCTTCTGGGGCTCACAGAATTGGACCCCGTGGTACAATCTTTTTGAAACTTGGTGGGGGGTTGAGGAGAGGCGCTGGATGCTATGCTGAAAATCTGGTGTCTCTACCTCAAAAAACATCCCCCTCAGAGCCCCAGATATCCCCAAATCGATTCTCCATTATACCCTAGGGCCTAGGGGGACCGGTCTCAATAGGATATAATGGAACGCCCAGTGGACATTCGACCCCCTCCCCTGATTTCTGATAACCCTAAAGCAGGGGGAAGATCTCTAAATCAGGGGATCCCCTACCCCCAACTGGGGATTACAACAATGAAGAACCACAGTATAACAATGATTAGTAAGAAAAGCAAACTTTGTAGCACTATACGTGAGGTTTATGGTAAAGATTATCAGAAATAACAAGATTAGAAATAACAAGATTAGAGATAACAATTATACATATTGTCCATGTCCTGCTCAAAGGAAAATATCCTGTTTTGCTGTAAATATACAGTCTTGATGCCAAGGAAAGTCTTCTTCTTTAATCAATTGTAAATCCCATTAGAAGGGGAAAAATTAGGGCCAGTTTTGGTGTCCAACCTTCATCAGCCAAGCATTGATATGCAATTAAATGCCTCATGGCTTCATGCCATACACAGAAGAAGATATTGGATTTATATCCCACCCTCCACTCTGAATCTCAGAGTCTTAGATCGGCTCACAATCCTCCCCCACAACAAACACCCTGTGAGGTGGGTGGGGCTGAGAGTACTCTCACAGCAGCTGCCCATTCAAGGACAACCTCTGCCAGAGCTATGGCTGACCCAAAGCCATTCCAGCAGTTGCAAGTGGAGAAGCGGGGAATAAAAACCGGTTCCCCCAGACAAGAGTCCGCACACTTAACCACTACACCACACTGGCTCTTGAAGAAGAAGAAGAAGAAGGCGAAGAAGAAGAAGAAGATATTGGATTTATATCCCACCCTTCACTTTGAATGTCAGAGTCTCAAAGCAGCTCACAATCTCCTTTATCTTCCTCCCCCAAAACAAACACCCTGTGAGGTGGGTGGGGCTGACAGAGCTTTCCCAGAAGGTGCCCTTTCAAGGAAAACTCTTGCAATGGCTAACCCAAAGCCATTCCAGCAGCTGGAAGTGGAGGAGTGGGGAATCAAACCCAGTTCTCCCAGATAAGAGTCCGCACACTTAGCCACTACACCAAAATGGCTCTCAGATAACATGTTACTTGAAGCACCAGTCCTTTCCTGCATTAAGACTAATGTTCCACAAGTTTTTCGACTGGTATATGCTTCTCAGTGAGGTATAATGTTACAGTTTACCTTCCAAAGCAACCATTTTATCCAAGGGATCTGATCTGCATAGTTTGGAGATCAGTTGTAATTCTAGGAGATCTCCAGGCTCCACCTGGAGGTTGAACTAAGAGAGAAGTCACTATGGAGATAATAAAAAAACACAACCGCAAGCAACATTTGGAAATTCATATTTCATTGAAGAAAATTTCAATGAAGAAATCACTACGTGAAGAAGGCGTTCTCATGTTGGACTTTTTCCATATGTATCTACTCTAAGGACTTTATTAGGGACTTACGGTATGTTTCTTTGTGTTTATGGTTAATAATACATTTGTTAGTTAATTGTCACTATAACCTTGTGGTTGTGTTTTTGATTATCCACCTGGAGGTTGGCAGCCTTACACACACCAAGTAAGAGTGCGCTCCTTGATTTCCCTTCTGCAGTCCTCCAATGGTTGCTCTTTCTCTAGGACCTTCTCAGCCATCCCAAATACTCTTGCAGACCTCCTCGTCGAATGGCTTCTCTTTTTGCATCTCTCCCTCCCCTCTGCCTCCACAACTGCTAAGCATGATCCACTCATCTCTTTTAGACAAAAGGGACTTCAGCAGCCATTTCTCTTGGCAAAGGATCACAATGGGCAGCAGAACTCACTGGGCAGAGATAAGCTGGTTCAATATGCTGTCATATAGGGAAGCATGAATGAATACAAAGTTTGAGCTCTTAAACTTATGGACCAATTCACACATGTCCTCTGTCCGGAGGACTTTGGGTCAGACTTGAGCCAAAGTGGATTTCTTCCAGAATTACAACCTCAGACTACAGAGATCAGTTCTACTGGAGGAAATGCCAACTTTGGAGGGCAATCTATGTGGATACCACAGAATTTAGGAGACATGGAAGAAATGGAGTGTCATCACATCCTGCTGAGCTGGAGACACCAGCCTCCAGGTGGGACCTGGGGATCCCCTGGAATTATAGCTCATCTCCAGACTACAGAGATCAGGTTTTTTGGAGAAAATGGAAGCTCTGGAGGATGGACTCTAAGACATCGTATCCCTCTGAGATACCTGCAGTTTCCCAACCTGAAGCTGGTGACTCTACCCTTCATCACCTGCTAGCGGCCAGGAAACCTGGAAACCCTACACTGCACTTCCTCACCTCTCTAAAACATCACCCTCCCCAACCACTATCCCCAAATCTCCAGGAATTTCCCAAGCTGGAACAGAGCAGGTAACTTTACATATGCCAGGGGTTTCATGCTGGGAACATAGTTTCTGGTGGATGCTGCAGGAGTTTTTCCTAATCTCTGTGATAAAGACTGTAAAGAATTGGGGACATTTCTATAGCATCACTATGGAGGCTATTGTTTTCTTCCACTCCTCTCTTTCTCAAGAACAAATGACTGGGGCCAAAGGTGGGGTCTTACCCACTGCAGGCAGGCAAATGAGAAGCCCACTCAGGCTCACAATGAGCTGTGATGATTTGCCCCCTGCATAAGTTCTCAACAGTTTCCTGTTGACTTGCAGATCCTCACTGGGAGATTCTCTTCTTCCCAGTTCCCTAATTTAGATCTGAACAACCCAAGGAGAAAACACATGCCAGACACATCAGTGACCCATTTTTCTCCATTGACACCATCTCTGGGAAATGTAGAGCTGCCACACAGGACTGAGAAATTCCTGGAGATTTGGGAGTGGAGCCAGGGTTTGGAGACGGGGGACCTCAGAATCCACCCTGCAAATAGGGCTGCCAAGTTCCCACAGGGGGCAGGAGATCCCCCGGTTTGGTGGGTCCCAACCCTCCAGTAAGGAGGAAGGTGCTGGGAGGAGGGGTATCCCAGCCTCCCAAAAAGTCTCATTGCCTTGCAGTGTATGCGGCACCCAGAAGTGACGTATCACACGTGACACATTGTGTGGGGATGCTCTTGGAATTTGTGGGAAACTCTATGGTTTTGTGTGGGGACACATTAGCAATTTTGGGGGAAACTCTATGATACTGCGAGGGACTTGGGAACCCTACCTCCAAAACAGTCATTTTTTCTAGGGGAACTGATGCTGTTCATCTGGAGATCCTTTGCAATTCCAGAAGATCACCAGGCCCCATTTAGAGGTTGAAGGTCCTAGGGAAGTCACACACATGGGGAAATAGAACCCCATGTAGCTAATGTAAAAATTCCAATGTATGGGGGGGGGCATTGTTTTTAGGAGAGCCTGACCCAGACTATGCAGTAGTTTGGTTTGTTTGGTTAATATATATAAAAATAGGTTTCCCCCCTTTAAACAGTCACTGCAGGAAGAGTAGATGATGTGAAATTATTTCGGAATATGCTGAGAATGTCCTCCATGAGCAACGGATGCCTCATAAATCATTCTTTTTTCCTTACGCTTGATTTCTTTTTTCAGGCAGGATAATGTCAGCTCGCAGGGGAGGTTGGTGCCCTCCACTTCCCCGAACATTCTTGAGGGTGTGCGGAATGGAGATGAGGGGAGGGGAAGTGGGAGGGGTGGAGGACGAGGGGAGGCCGAAAGAGTTAGAGGGTCAGGCAGACGGGAGGCAATGATCTCGGAGGCGGCAATTGCAATCCGACTCCAGCAAGGATCCCTGAAAGGAGCTGATGTGTAAAGAGGGTAATTTTCATTCTCATATTTATTTATAGTAAGTTTTTTTTTAAGTTGAATTTCTATGGTAATACACTGGCGCCAAGATAGCCCAACAACGGCAGCCAAGACTTTAGAGCAGAGCTTCAGAATCACTGGGCCCTGCCTCCTAATTAAATTGGAGACCTACTTATAAGGTTGCCAGGTCTGGGTTGGAAAATACCTGAAAACTTTGGGGGTGGATCCGGAAGAGGAAGGGTTTGGGAGGGGAGGGGCTTCAGCGGGCTACAATGCCACAGAGTCCGCGCTTCCAAGCAGCCATTTTCTCCAGGAGGTCTGCTGCTTGAAGGGCACTTGGTGTAACTAGTCAACTGATACTTGGTGGCATTGATCAGTTGATGTTCTCCAAGAGAGCTGATCTCTGCCAGCTGCGGATCAGTTGTAAAAGTGGGAGATCTCGTAAAAGCGGGGAACCTTGGAGCAGCAGATTGGGATTGCCAATTCCAGGTTGGGAAATACTGAGAGATTTTTTTTGGGGGGGGGAGCCTGGGGAGGGACCTCAGGAGGATGTAGTACCATAGATATCACCCTCCAAAGCAGACATTTCCTTCATGGGAACTGATTTCTGTAATCTGGAGGTTGGTTTGTAATTCCAGGAGTTATCCAGGTTCCACCTGGAGGATGAGATATTAGATGTTTAATATCACTGAATGCCTTCCTTAAACTGTATGGGAACTGTAATTAAACTGTATTAGCACCAAATTGTTTTTAATTATTTTAATCTAATGTTTAATTTAACTGTTCTCATTGTTACTCTATTACAGGGGCGGCCAAACTGTGACTCAGGAGCCACATATTGTGACTCTTTCACACATATCGTGTGGCTCTTGAAGCCCCCACCACCCTGTCAGCTGGCTTGGAGAAGGCATCTCTCTCTTTAAATCACTTCTCCAAGCCAAGCCAGCCAGCAGCTTGGAGAATACATTTAAAGTTATTTCCCCCCCCCCCCAAATCTGTTTGCTTTCCTTCCTTCCTTGAAGCTCTCAAACATCTGACGTTCATGTCTTGTGGCTCTCAAACATCTGACGTTTATTCTATGTGGCTCTTACATTAAGCAAGTTTGGCCACTCCTGCTCTATTATGCATTGCCAGCCGCTGCTTTGGCAGGGAGGGCAGGATGTCAATCAAATAAACTACACTACTAAAGTAAACTAAAGCCTTGAGCCATGTCCCACACCTCTGAGAAATGTTGCTGATTTTATTACTGCTTATAATTTATATATACCTTTAAAGCCCTATAATTTAAAGCCCTATATATAATTTATATATACCTTTAAAGCCCTATATGGCCTAGGACCTGCCTACCTGAGGGACCGTCTCTCCCCACATGTTCCCCAGAGAGTACTGAGATCGGGAACTCAAAATCTCCTTGTCCCCGGGCCAAAGGAAGCCCGTTTGAAATCTACGAGGGATAGGGCCTTCTCTGTAATGGCCCCTTCCTGGTGGAACCAGCTGCCGGAAGAGGTAAGGGCCCTGCGGGATCTTGCTCAATTCCGCAGGGCCTGTAAGACAGTCCTCTTCCGGCTGGCTTACAACTAACCGGCACTGAAATTTGAAATCGAGTGTAGCTTTATAAGATTGCTGTATGTTTTAATATTTTAATTATGTAAATTGGGTGAACTGTTTAATTTTAATTATGTAAACTGTATGAAATGTTTAAACTTTTATATTCTTATGTTAGATTTTATATGCTGTAAGCCGCCCTGAGCCACCTGGTGGGAAGGGCGGGATACAAATCACAAATAAATAAAAAATAAAATAGAATTGTCACACCTAGCCAAAAAAAAAAAAAGGAACTGCTTGCCTGGAGAAGTTTGTGATCTGCCTTTCAATAATAGGCGATACAACAGAGAGAGAGAAGGGAGCATTAATAGCAGGACACGGGGAGGCAGGGCAACTAGGGGTTAAAAAGGACTTAGACATTATTGTGCCTAGGGGAATGAATGTTGGATTGGCTCCTACTCACTTTTCCTCTTGTACAAGAGGAAGGTGGGGCCCTTTTCACCCAAAAAAGGCTTTGCCAGGGGCTGAAGGACCCTGTAAATAGAAAGGTATGTAGGTTGCCCCACTGTGGGAACACCCATCCCTGTGGTTTGGCTTCTTCCCTCCCTTGAAGAAGCAGCAGTAGAAAAACAGAGATGGGGGTGCCACTGATGCAAATGCAATGACATCACTTCTAGGAGTGCCTGGAAATTATGTCACAGTGTCCACAATACTTTAGAAGTATCCCAAAACATCTATGGTATTTGCCATAGAGACTGGGATAATTCCTCCAGCATCACACTTGCTGTTATGTCACGTCTGGACACTCGACTGGAAGTGATGTCGCCGTATTTGTGATGCTCCCCCTTTTCAGGCTCTGCCTCTAAAGAAATCCCAGGGGTTCCCAGTGGAGGGCTGGCAATCCCAGGAGAGGGAATCAGGTGGGATCACTCCTGTTCCCTTGTGCTCCAGAGGAAAAGCTGGTAGAAGACAACCTAAAGCTTATCAAATTTCTTTCAACTTCCCTTCACATCCCTACAGGCATTTCGTACGAGCAAGACCCAACAAAGTCATGCTAAATACTGCTTTAGGCATAATTTGGTAGCAACTTATAGATGTGCTACCTCCCCTTCACCCTCAGAAATGTTGTGAATCTTATACAAATGTTTTTTGCTTTCTCAAAATTCCTACAGAGCTTTGCCCAAGCAATGCAGTCTCCAAGTGTGTTTCAACTTTTGCCTTTGGCAAAATCCAGCAGCAAATGCAAGCACATGTTAGCTTTCTGAAGCGTCTGTCCCCACTTACTTGCAATCCCTGGTGAGACAGTCATGTACACCCAGCCCGATGCAAAGCATTTGCTGTTCTAGGTATGTGTTGGAATGCATGGGGCATGGGGAGGCAGGTTATGCATCATGTTTGCACTGAAAATTGATCCCAGCACATGGCAGTGGGCATGCACATCTAAGTCATTGCCACAGCCAATAAACCAACATGAACTGGCTGCTTACCCAGTTCTCATAAACCCAGGTCATGCCAATAGACTTGAGGGTCATGATTAGTCATCCACCTTGAACCATGAGGAAAGGAGTGATATGTACCGTATGTTTTAATGCATGAATAAATCCACATGACAGCCTCAGCACATGTGCTGAACAGCAGCATGCCTGATCTTTTGCTCTGCATGCAAGGCGCATCGCCACCTAAGAAACTGAGGGGAAAGCCTTGCCTCCATGCCCTGATGCTGGATCTCCTAGGGTTGCCAACCCCAAGGTATGGCCTGGAGATTTCCCAGAATTACAACTGATCTCCAGACTACAAGGATCAGTTCCCCTGGAGAAAATGGCTACTTTGGACGGTGAATTCCATGGTGATATACCCTGCTGAGGTCCCTCCCTTCCCCAAGCCCCACCCTCCTTAGGCTTCACCCCCAAGTCTCCAGACCCAGAGTTGGCAACCCTAATTTTCACAGAGGGCCCGATGTAAAATGCTGTTAACGCTAGCAGCCCTGCCTAGTGGTGATTATAGGGGCCAAATGGAGTTGGCATTTGCTGCTTGGGAAACACCTGGAGATTTGGTGGTGGAGCCTCTTGGGGGTGGGGTTTGGAAAGGAGAGGGAATCCCATGGGGTGTATTGCCATAGAGCTCCCTTCTGCACAGAAGCCATTTTCTTCAGGGGAACAGATTTCTGTCACCTGTTGTAATTCTGGGAGATCTTCAGTTCCCACCTGAAAGTTGACAACCGTAGACTTGGATTCCTGAGTCCCTTGCATCACTATATCATTGGAATACCACTTTAGATACCGCATTTTGTATTTCTTTTAAGTTCTTTGAGGATATGAATGATAATAGCAGGGCTTTTTTTTTTTTAGCAGGAATGCACATGAACACAGTTCCTGCTGGCTTGGTGACAGGGTGTGTGGTCCAATATGCAAATGAGCTCCTGCTGGGCTTTTTCTGCAAAAAAAAAAAAAAAAGCCCTGGGCGGTAGCATGAACTTCTGCAAGCAGCCTTGACTTCTTGACATGGAGCCAACCACATGATGACCAGTTTATAGTGCTGGGGGAGGAGGAAGGAGCCATTGCTATTTCCTCCATTGGAGACCACCAAATAAGACAGTTCAGAGGAAGGCATCGGCCAGCCACCTCTTCCTTCTCACTTGCCTCGAAAGCCCCTCGCTGAGATCACTGTAAATCAGTTGCAATTGGATGACACAATGCACACACACTCACACACACACATTTCCTTCAACCTTCCTCCTCTCTCTTCATGCCAAAGGTCAGAGTTCCTGGTGATTGTTTCCCTTACTGGACTCACAGGTATTTAAGAAAGCTCTGGGCTACACTTTTTCTCCCTTAAAAAAAAAATCACTGTAAAAACCACAGTAGAAAATCCATAGCGTCGCTTATTAGTCCGTCACGGTAGTAACCTCTGTCTCTTTTACAAATTAGCATTTCCTTCCCGTACACAGGCTGAGAAAGGCTTGCTAACGTGTAGGGCTTATGGGAACAATCTCCCATTCACAGCTGTAATGGCTACCATACTTTTTCTGAGGCACAGGAGGACACTGCAGATTTTCAGGTTTGCATGTCTGGAACTAGGGTTGCCAATCTCCAGGTGCAGCTCAGAGAGCTTTAGCTATCACAACTGGTCTCTGTAAATAGGGTTTAGTTCCCTTGGAGAAAATGGCTGCTGTGGAGGGTGGAGTCTATGGCATTGTATCTGACTGAACTCCCCTCCCCAAGTCCTGCCCTCCCCAGGCTCCACCCCCAGAATCTCCAGGTAATTTCCCAACCCAGAGCTGGAAATCCTACTATGGCTACAAGGATCGATCTTAAAGGCTAGGTTGCCAACTACTGCTTGGGGAATGCCTGGATATTTCGAGGAGTAGCCTGGGGAAGTGAAGGGACCTCAACAAGATCCATCCAGTCCACCTCTAAAGCAGCTCCTTTTTTTCCAGCGGAATTCATCTCTGTACTCTGGGGATCAGTTGTAATCCCAAGAGATCTCCAGTCCCCACCTGGAGGCTGGCATCCCTACTCTAAAATTCCAAATGTGTTTCACCAAATCAGAAAAAGGGGGAGTGGAAAAAAGAAAGACATATATGAAAGTTTTTTCCCCCTCCTTTTAAAAAATGCAGACATCTGTCTGGGGGATAAAAGCAATTCAGTTCACAGCCCAGGAAGTCACCTTTTAATATTTTTTCATGTCGCTCACTTCGTCCCACAAGCCTGCCATATCCTCAGCCCTGACACTTGAGATGTCATAATGAGAGGGGAGAGCAGGCAGCAAACATCTCAATGCCACCCTGACACTTGGTTTGACGGGCAGGTGACGGGCTGAGCAGCCGGGCTTCAAAAAGAACAGGGATTTTCACTGGCAGCAGCAAGCAAAACGCCTCCATCATAGCCAGGCTGCACTCTGGGTGTATGGGGTTAGGGACAGGGATTGTACCATCTCCAGCCCCTGGAATGTGATTTCCCCTTCCTGCCCAGATCCCCCTCCTCCACCATCCAAAAAAGGTGTTTTTACTTCACTGATTCCCAAAGGACAGTGAATGCCTCTCAACGCCAATGAAAAACTGAAAATCATCTTACTTCCCCTTTCTGCTCTGTACTTAAATTGCTTGTCTAAGTGGTGGTGGTATACTGGAATTTAGGAGAACTTATGGTAACATATGAGAGCCAGCTTGGTGCAGTGGTGAAGAGCAGCAGCCCCTCAAAAAGAGGACTGGGTTCAATTCCTTACTCCTCCACATGAAGCCAGCTGGGTGACCTTGGGCCAGTCACAGCTCTCTCAGAGCTCTCTCAGGCCCACCTACCTCACAGAATGTCTGTTTTGGGGGAGGAAAGTAAAGGGGATTGTAAACCACTCTGAGACTCTGTGATTCAGGGTGAAGGATGGGGTATAAATCTGATATCCTCTTCCTCCTCCTTCACTTCTCGAATGCACTGGCTGGCACTCTGTCTGAACGTCTTCACTCAACATGGTAGGCTTCCCACTCCCCAGGTCCCAGAGGGGGATCCCCCAGTTTTACAGGCTTCCCCCCTCCCCCAGCCAGCTGGCCAGCGGGGGAAGCCCCACCCCCACAGCCATCATGTACCTCCATGAACGATTCCCATAGGGAATGATGGGGAATTGATCTGCGGGTATCGGAGGCTCTGGGGGGGGGGCTGTTTTTTTTAGATAGAGGCACAAAATTCTCAGTATAGCATCTAGTGCCTCTCCCCAAAATACCTCCCAAGTTTCAAAAAGATTGGACCAGGGGGTCCAATTCTATGAGCCCCAAAAGAAGGTGCTCCTATCCTTCATTATTTCCTATGGAAGGAAGGCATTAAAAAAGATGTGCAGTCCCTTTAAATATAATGGCCAGAACTCCCTTGGAGTTCAATTATGCTTGTCACACCCTCGCTCTTGGCTCCGCCCCAATGTCTCCTGGCTCCACCCCCAAAGTCCCCAGATATTTCTTGAATTGGACTTGGCAACCCTACAACATGGCCATCACTTTTGAACAGCAGTCCTCTTTTCAGCAGTGCCCAGCCGGTGCCTGGTGTGAGAGTGAGCTTGGAAAGATGCCACATTCCGATCCTCATTCAAGCATGAAGCTCACCAGGTAAGCTTGGGCCTGTTATTCTCACACTCAGGGTTGCGGTGAGGGTAAAGTGAGGAAGAGAAAAGCATGTCCACCACCCTGTGTTCTTGAAGAAACCGATAAAATGTTAAGAGAGAGATCATGAATGAAACCAGGGCTTTGTTTGAGCAGGATTGCACAAGAACACAGTTTCAGCTGGCTTGGAGTCAGAGGATGCAGCCTAATGTGCAAATTTAGTTCCTGCTGGGGTTTTTCTACAAAACAATGTGGGTATCAGGGGGTATGGCCTAAAGTGCAAATGAGTTCCTGCTGGGCTTTTTCTACAACAAAAGCCCTGAATCAAACCATCAGTCCATCAAGCTTAGTACTGTCTACTCAGACTGGCAGCAGCTCTTTGGCGTCTCAGGCAGAGGTCGTTCACAGCACCTGCTCCCTCATCCTTTTAACTGGAGAAGCTGGGTGGGGGGGGGGGGGATCATAGAACTGGCCTTGGCAAAGAGCCAGTCACCTGGATATTAAAGACACCCCATTCCCCTTCATTTGTTCACTGCATTTCTAGCCTCCCTGTCTTTCATCATGGAACTCAGAGAGCCTTAAACCAGCGGTGTCCAACTCATTCGATGTGAGGGCCAGATCTGACATAAATGAGACCTCGTCGGGCCGGTTCATGGGTGTCATCCAATGTAATGCCAGACAGCAGAAAGATAAACTTTTATAAAGGACACAGACAAACACAATTACAGATTTTTTTTTTTAAAAAAACCCTTAAAATAATACGTTAGTGCTTGTTGGTCTTAATGCTGCTTTCTTTGCGATCCAAGGAACTGGGCAAAGGAAGCTCTGGCTCTTTCCTTTCTTCCCCAGGGAAGCGGGGAACCTCCACCAATAGAAGGAAAAAAGGCTTGGCTCAGTAGCTCTGCGGTGTGATTGAGAGACCCTGGAAAAGCAAGCTCTTCCTCCCCCCCTTCCTCCCCCACCAAGGAGCCTCAGCCAATGGAGAAAGTAGAGGTTTTGCTCTATAACTCTTGTGCAATTGAGCAAGCCTAGCAAAGCAAACTGTGATAAAAAGCAGGCAAGAGAGAAAGAGAAGGAAGTAGATGACAGCCAGTTGCTTGGGGGCCTGATAGGAGCCCTCTGGGGGCCTGATTTGGCCCCGCATGTTTGACAACCCTGCCTTAAATGCTATTCCTAGGATGGTATCCTCCTTCCCTCACCTATTTGATGTTGCGGTATCCCAATTCTTGCAGCACATCTTGGGAGCCTCTCTCTCCATCTCAAGAAGCCTTGAATCTCTGCTTGCGTTGGGTTTCCTAACACCTCAATTACAAAGACGCCCACTCCAAAAAATCCATTTCAACCCACATTCAAATAGCTTCTTTGTGACACAGCAGTTGCATCCCCAGAAAAACAACACTGCAGTGGTGTCAAATTGCGGTCACAGGCAAACTCTGACGGAGACGGGCTCTCAAATGAGCGATTCAAGTATCCTGTAATTTGGAGTCAGCCTGAAGTAGAATGATTCTAAAGTATTGCTCGACCCTGTCCATTTTGACTCGCAGGGTGAACTCTCCCAGATGTTTACTCGCACAGACCTTCCTCTCTGCCATGTGCTTAAGAGGAAGAGAGGCTGTACAATCAGCATGCATGTGCTTTCAGGAGATCAATGTGTCCAAGGAGCGCATAGCAACGGCCGCCAGATGAGCGAGAGATTGCTTCCAGCTTACCTAGCACTTGATTTGTTATTAGTTTCTATTTTGGGGAGCAATCTTCATATAAAGAATAATAACAGCAAGATACAATGAAACGAGGAGAAAACAGCCCATCCATGTCCCCCTGGAGCCCAGAACTTGGTATTATGACACGGTAGGTATTTATTGCTTTGGTGCTTTGCAAACATTAGATGCGTCAGGAGCAGACTTGGTCTGTGCCCCTTTGGTTGTTCTGTCTGATGGATCACCTGGCAAATAAGCCATAAGGAGCCTCGGATCTCTCCCTCTCACACACACACACGTGCTCACAGAGTCTTGGCTTCTCAATAGATAACTCATTTTAATTGGCAAAATGCTGCACAAGGCTGCTCCTGCATTTTACCTACAATGCAACAGGATGGCAAATTTGAAAATATCCAGTTGGCTGAAATGCCTGTATTCTGGAAGCAGGGTCCTCACTCGGGAGAGGCTTTGGTTCCTCTCTGCTATGTCATCCCCTAGCCTGATTGGATTGGTGACATGACAACATGGCTGTCAAGAAGGCAGGTGATCCCAGTGTGACACAGAAAAAGTGCATGTTGAAATGGGAAACAAAACCACTGGAAATAGAAGTGATGGAAAAACCAAAGACAGAGGCACAAGAGAGAAGCAACAACTGGAAGGAGGGAAACAGTCATTGTGGGGCAAATTCAACCTAAGCCAGATTATGAATTTCTGAAGGGGATTTGATTCAATTCATGCTGGGGGCAAGATTTCAGGACAGGGGGTGTTCGGTATCTAAGAACCCACTTCAAACTTTTCCCCAGCACCAGTGTACATAGGTTTTATGTCAGTTCTTTAATGATGATGATGATGATATTGGATTTATATCCTGCCCTCTGCTCCGAATCTCATAGTCTCAGAGTGGCTCACAATCTCCTTTATCTTCCTCCCCCACAACAGACACCCTGTGAGGTGGGTGAGGCTGAGAGGGCTCTCACAGCAGCTGCCCTTTCAAGGACAACCTCTGCCAGAGCTATGGCTGACCCTAGGCCATTCCAGCAGGTGCAAATGGAGAAGTGGGGAATCAAACCCGGTTCTCCCAGATAAGAGTCTGCACACTTAACCACTACACCAAACTGACTCTCGATAGATCTCATTGCAACTGCTGTTGCAATGTGGATAGATTGACATGGTCAACAACACTCATGTTCTGTTTTGCTTGCTGTATTTTTTTCTCACACAGTTCCATTTTCTGGAGTGAAGCTACTGGGGGCCCGGGGGGGGGGTGGAATTGAAAACTCCATAACTCCCTCAGGCATTTCAACTGAAACTAATAGGCTAGCCCTTCCATTAGAGTTGCCAACCACCAGGTGAGGCCTGGAGTTCTCCTGGAATTACAGTTGACCTCCAGACTACAGAGATCAGGTCTCTTGATGGAAACAGCAGTTCACAGATGACGGCACCATATCGTAAGAACATCAGAAAAGCCTGCTGTATGAGACCAATAGTCCATCTGTCTAGCAACCTGTTTTACGCAGCAGCCAACCAATTCCTCTGGAGGGCCAACAATGGGACATAGAAGCTAAGGCCTTCCCCTGATCTGGCATCCTGACTCTGTGGTTCAGAGGCTTACTGCATCTGAACACAGAAGTTCCTTTAGCCAATGTATGTGGTAGCCAGTGATAGACCTATCCTATGCCCTGGCTGATCTCCTTCCTCTAGCCAAACTCTGCCTTCCACAGACACCACTCCCCCACCCCCAATTTCCAGGAATTTCCCAAACTGGAGTTGACAAACCCACCTTCCATTCTGGTGGGCAGTAACACATGGATGTTCCCATGACTCTTTTTCTAGCAGGAGCTCCTCTGCATATTAGGCCATGCCCCCTGATGTAGCCAATCCTTCAAGAGCTTAGAGGGCTCTTAGTACAGGGCCTATTGTAAGCTTCAGGAGGATTGGTTACATCAGGGCGGGGCATTGTCTAACATGCAGAGGGGCTCCTACTAGAAAAAGAGCCCTGTAAGACCACGTTCCTTCTTAACTATACCCAGAAAATTGGGAATAAGAGGATGTATGCCATAATTTCAACCTTTTGATGCCCCCTCAACCAAATGTGGATGCATTATCATTTACAAGTGATCAGAGGGCAATTTCTGGCATACCAGGTAGGAACTGGAAAGGAAGTACATGCCAAAAAAAGCTCGCCTAGACCTCCGGCGTCCTAAGCACCTGTCAATTCTTGTTTGAAACAACTGCCTCAGTCTCATCCAATATCCATCTAACCTTTCCACTCTCTGTTGCTCCGTTTCCTTGGTGACCATTTAAAAGTCCTGGAAAAAAGGCACAGCTGCTTCTTTAAAAAGAAGAAGAAGAAGCCAGGAAGGAGGGAGTGAGAAAGAGTGGGCACAACTGGCAACGTCTTCTTTCAAGAAGCTCCATCTCTCGCTTCTTTTCTTCTCCAGGTGCTTTTCCATCCCGCAGACTCTGGGACCATTCGAAGAGCTTCGGAGCCTGTCAAATCTCACCTTGAGTGCACCAAGCACTAAAGGGGTAATTAGATGGGTGTTCCCAGGACAGGAGGCGGTGGATTCTTTGGGCTGCAGCAAGAGCTTAGAGGCCATCGGAAGAAGGCAACGCAGAACGGGCTGTTCTTGCCGCTTTAGGTTGCTGGCGCCGGCATCAGAGAAGTCCATTTTAAAGGGATTGTCTTGAAAGAAGAGGGCCGAGGTTTGGTGTCTTCGTGCTCGTGCCCTTAACTCAATGGAACTCTCTTCCTCTCTCTTGCATGAAGGAAGCCCTCCTGAAACAGAGCAGGCTGGTATTTTTGATCTCCGGCTACAGCTGAAGTTGGATCTTTTGGGTACTTAAAGAACAAACGAGCCAACCTGACGTAAGGCTGCTTTATACCATCAGCACCTCTCGCTCAGCACTGCCTACGCTGACTGTCGAGGCTCTCCAAGGCCTCAGGCGCAGAGAGGCATTTCTCAGTGCCTGCTGCTGGGATTCTTTAATTGGAGATGCCAGTGACTGAACCAGGAATCTTCTGCATGCAAAGCACGGGCTCTGCCATTCAACCACTCCCTCAGCTATTAATCGGCAGTGCAAATTAGGGATGTCATTTCATTTGCACCTATTAGGATGCTTTATGATGACAGGAACTGAGGCTGCTAGATGTACGAGAAGAATGGGGCTCCTGCCCTTTTACTAGGTACGTAAGATCGGAACATTTCTGAAGCGTCGGAAGCTGCCTTATGCTGAATCAGACCATCAGTTCATCAAGGTCCGTATTGTCTACTCAGACCAGCAGTGGCTCTCCAGGGTCTCAGGCTGAGGTCTTTCACATCATCTCTGACCTGATCCTTTCAACCGAAGATGCTCTTCCACTGAGCCACAGACCCTCACAAAGGGCTTGCTTGGCAAGTTACAGCTGCCCAAAATTGAGGAAATGTGAGCAAAATGCATCTCATAAGGCCCTTCTAACCAGAAAGTGCTCAGCCCCTTAGTCCCTGATCAGTCTCCATGGCTGTGAACACACACACTAAATAATGCACTTTCAATTCACTTCCAATGCACTTTCCAACTGGATTTCACATAGTAAAATCCAGTTAGAAAGTGCACTGGAAGTGGATAGAACGTGCATTATTTAGGCCAATTCCGCGCTAGTCCTTTAATCCTGGTTTAGGATTAGTTTATGATTCTCTGGTTCTAGTGTAGAAAATGAGTTTGCGGACAGGGCTGGACCAGGATTAAAGGTCTAGTGCAGTTTAAATAATGCTCTAGACCTTTAATCAGTGGGTGTCAGCAGACCTTGGATTCAATGGGAGCTCAAAGGAGCACAGCTCCTGAACCTTTCTGACAGTTCCACCTCCTCCTTCCCACCTTGTCCACTGAATAGGAGGTGCAGCTGCATAACAATCTTTGGATGAGCTCCACCACCTTTTTCCCCTACAAAATGACCCCTGGGTAGAAATATATGACCTCCAGTCTTAAAATCAGAGTCACATGACAGGAAGAGGGGGAGCCAGAGTCGAGACCTCTCTTGAGTCTTTGTTCCAATCATAGAATTGGAAGGGACTCCCAGGGTCATCTACTCACAATGCAGGAAATTCACAAACACCTCCCCCTCAGTTCACAGGATCAGCATTGCTGTCAGGTGGCCATCTAGCCTCTGTTGAAAAACCTCCAGGGAAGGAGAGCCCACCACCACTATCTGAGGAAGCCTGTTCCACTGAGGAACAGCTGTAACTGTCAGGAAGTTCTGCCTAATGTTGAACTGAAAACTGATTTAATTTCAACCCATTGGTTCTGGTCCGACCTTCTGGGGCAACACAAAAAAATTCTGCACCATCTTTTATATGACAGTCCTTCAAGTGCTTGAAGATGGTGCTCATATGATATTGTAAGATGAATGAGTGGAGGTGGTCCACTTTGTCCATGCTGGATGAGGGGGAGGTAGACAGCAGGCAAGGGAGAGCTTTCTTGGATGAAGGAAGCCTCATCACTCTTAAGCGGCCCCACCTTACCATCCTCCCTCTCTTCTGTACTTGTGTTCCAACAGGCAAGAGGTGTGGCTCCCTGGCTCCCTAAATGTGCAGGTGTTTTTATTTTTTAAGTAGCAAAAAATGACAGCTTCACAGAGACTAATTCAATGTGGCTTCAAGACTGCTGCACTAGATAGCTTTTCCTGCTAACAATGATGGGTTGGCTTTTTGTTTATTAAGCTACAAGTTGCCTTCATGGCCTTCAGTGCTGAAATAGATGCTTCTGTTTAGGTTTGAGTAATACACACATTGATTGAATCACAGGAATCAGTGCCCTGAGAGGGGAAATGGTCAGATCTCAGAAGCTAAGCAGGGCTGGTACTTGGATGGGAGGCCACCGGGTTAAGGCAAAGAGTCTTTAATTGGCCCTGTTTAAAAGTAACAAAACAGCTGTTTAAATGCACAAGACTGACAGCGTGCTAGGACTCATCCAACTAGGGTGCTAGCCTCCAGATGTGACCTGAGGATCCTCTGGAATTACTGTCAAGCATGCAGTTTCAATGATGAGTCAGGTTTGATACAAAACTACGTTTATTGATAGACCGATACTTTCAGTGTAATAGATTCTTGAGAGTGATGCTAAAAGATACATTGATACAATACTTTTAAGGCATACTTCAAAAGGATTCCAAAAGGTGGGGGTGAGGGGTGCGCTCTCACACATAAACTATCATAAATGTCTACATTCTCATGGCGTTATCAGGACTCCGTCCTTGCTTTCCCCAGATGTGCCACACTCCCTAACAGGAATGTATGGAAAGGTGCTGATTACTCTTTCTCAAGTTAGTTTCGTTTCTCTCTACTTCTACTTTGCAAGCAATAAAGTAAGAAGGGGGAGGGGGAAAGAATAACAGAGTTAATAGACCTTGGTCCTCCATGATATTTCACAGGCCAGCTTTATGGAGGACCCTAAAACAATCAATTACCAATGGAATTCTACCATGCTTGACAATTACAGCTTATCTCCAGAATACAGAGATCAATTCCCTTGGAGAACATGAATGCTTTAGAAGGTGGACTCTATGGCATTCTACCCTGCTAAGGTCTCTGTCTTCCCCAGGCTCCATCCCCAAATCTCCAGGAATTTCCCAGCCTGGAGCTGGTATAGGATCGCCAAGTTTGACTCAAGAAATATCTGGGGACTTTGGGGGTGGAGCCAGGAGATTTCGGAAAGCAGCCAGGATCAAGGGTGTGACAAGCATGACTGAACTCCAAAGGGAGTTCTGGCGATCACATTTAAAGGGACTGCACACCTTTTAAATGCCTTCCTTCCATTTTGAAATTGTGAAGGATAGGGACACTTTCTTTTGGGGTTCATAAAATTGGACCCTCTGGTCCAATCTTTTTGAAACTTGGAGGATATTTGGAGGAGAAGCACCAGATGCTATGATAAAAAATTGATGCTTCTACCTCAAAAACCGGTCCCCCCTTCAGAGCCCCAGATACCCGTGGATCAATTATCCATTATACCCTATCGGAATTGGTCTCCATAGGGAATAATGGAATGGCCAGCAGATATTTCCCTCCCCACCCATCCACTTTCTGATAACTCTGAAGTAGGGTTGCCAAGTCCAATTCAAGAAATATCTAGGGCCTTTGGGGGTGGAGCCAGGAGACTTTGGGGGTAGAGCCAGGTGACATTGGGGGTGGAGCCAGGAACAAGGGTGTGACAAGCATAACTGAACTCCAAGGAAGTTCTGGCCATCACATTTAAAGGGACAGTACACCTTTTTAAATCCTTCCATAGGAAATAATGAAGGATAGGGGCTCCTTCTTTTGGGGCTCATAGAATTGGACCCCCTTGTCCAATCGTTTTGAAATCTGGGGGGGTACTTTGGGGAGAGGCACTAGATACTATACTGAAAATTTGGTGCCTCTACCTCAAAAAACTGCTCCCCCAGAGCCCCCGAAACCTCCAGATCAATTCCCCATTATACCCTATGAGAATCGATCTCCACGCAGGGAATAATGAAGTGACTAGCGGACATTTCCTCCCCCCCACCCAGTTTTTGGCGACTCTGAAGCGAGGGATTGGCCTCTCTACTCACGAGTTGTTGCCAACTTCTTCAAAGTAACACAGACACACTATCCCAAGAGGAAGCCTTTCAATCGGAGCATGAAACCTCTGGAGGTGGAAAGTCACATGGTCCTCTGGGGCAGGGCTCCCCCCCCACCGGCCAGCTGACTGGAGGCAGGAAGGAGCCTGGGAAAATGGAAGAACCCCCGCTGGGTCCTGGGGATTGGCAAGCCTACCGTGAAGTGTGTGTGGGGGGGCTCCAAATTGGGAGATCCCCTGTCCCCACCTGGATATTGGCAACTCAAATCTGGCAACCTTTCTTCCCCGGGGGGGGGGGTGACCTGACCACCCTACATCCACCTAAAATGGCTGAACACCTGGGAAGTTGCCTCAGCCAGTCACAGTCCCTCTCCATGGCTTCTTCAGGCCTGCTGCTGCATTGCGTTAGCACGTTAACAGAGAGACAACCCTTGTACAGCCGGCTCCGAGTTGTGCCACTCTGCAGCATGGTACACGTAAAGACCTTGATATTTACAGCACTTCCTGTCAGTCTCACAGCAAAACAGTAGTTAACAAAGGTCAGAACTTGAGGCTGTCATTAAACGTTTCTCAGTTGCTCGTTACCAAGGAACATGGCTGCTCGTTTTTCTGGTCCTTTCCCTGGCCTGGCATCTTGCCTCGCTGGATTGTCTGGCAATTCCCCTTCATGCCTCCCCACTCGGGTGGCCTGAAAGAAAGATGGCGGTTGTACTGCCATTTAAAACAAAAAACAAAAAATGGACAGAGCAGAGAGCAAAATGTTACTGAGTAAAAAAGAAGCACCGGCATCTCAGAGACTGTTGCTGCTAGAGGTCTGTCAGCTGGTTCTTCTCGCCCTGTTGCTCTTAAAACAGTGGCAACCTCACCCAGGGAACCAGTCACTGCCCGGAACAACCAAGTCGTGGTTGGCAGAGTACCGCTTTGGCCTCTCTCTGCTGGAGTCACAGATGAGAGCGTTATTGTCAGAAGCAAGCTCATTTCTCCCAAAGCGAAATTTACCTTGCAAAACATGAAGAATTAAAAAGGCTCAGGGACATTCAGATGAGGACAGCCACTCCTGTTGCCATGGTTTATTTCAGGAGACGGCTCAAGAGGAAATGAAAAGGTCAGAGTTAAAAGATCAGGCTTTGTTGCCATCAAAAGGAGCCACCCAAATGCCCACCCTCGTGGAAATGATGGGAAAGGGGGGAGAAGAGGAAAGGATTCTGGAAGGGACAGTGTTTCTTGTCCACACTATGTTGTGTGCTGTGCAGGACCGGATTAACAATTAGGCCAAGTAGGCACCAGCCTAGGGGCCCCCACACCTTTAGGGGCCCTAGGCTGGCTTCTCTCTCCCCCCCCCTTTCCCCTCTGCTTGCAGCTCTCCCAGCCTGCACGCACAGCCAGCAACTGAGCCACTCTATGCCCAACTTGCCTGGTGCGGTTGCTGCTGGCATTGTTGCCAGGTTTGCCTCTCTCTGCCTCTCCCCTGCAGCTTAGTCAAAGGGGCTTTTAAGAAGGTGCCTGCAGGTTGCAGTGGGGGCCGTTGGTAGTGGTGGGGGGGCTCCAACTCTGAGATAATTTACAAGGGGCCTCCCAAGATTTCTACTGCCTAGGGACCTCCACAGGGTTTGATCCAGCACTGGTGCTGCGGTTGAAGTTCCCTGTTCCACCAGCCTTCAGCAGCCATCCACATTCTACAAAGTGTCCCTAAACACGTTAATGTTAGGGTTGTCAGCTCTAGGTGGAGAAAAACTTGGATATTTTTTTTGGGGGGGGAGGGAGCCTGAGGAGAGTAGAAGATATTGGATTTATATCCCGCCCTCCACTCCGAAGAGTCTCAGAGCGGCTCACAATCTCCTTTACCTTCCTCCCCCACAACAGACACCCTGTGAGGTAGATGAAGATATTGGATTTATATCCCGCCCTCCACTCCGAAGAGTCTCAGAGCGGCTCACAATCTCCTTTACCTTCCTCCCCTCACAACAGACACCCTCTGAGGTGGGTGGGGCTGAGAGGACTCTCCCAGAAGCTGCCCTTTCAAGGACAACCTCTGCCAGAGCTATGGCTGACCCATTACAGCAGCTGAAAGTGGAGGAGTGGGGAATCAAACCTGGTTCTCCCAGATAAGAGTCCGCACACTTAACCACTACACCAAACTGGCTCTCCTGGGGTTTGGGTAGGGGTGCCATTCCCCAGTTGAGTTTGGGGGATCCCCCAGTTTTTCAGGCTTCTGCCTGTCACCGGCAACCTGGCCAGAGGGAGGAAATCTCGCCCTCCAACATGACATACTGATGTTATGCGGAAGTGACATCACTATGCTGGTGACATCGCACAGCAGCATTGAGTTTGGCAAAGCTCTATGGATTAGGGGAGATTTCACCATAGATTTTTGCCCTCATAGCAGAGTGTCACTGTGCAATGTTGCCAACTTGATGATGTCACTTCCATGTGACATCAGCATGCCATTGCGCTCCACCCCAACTCTAGGAAAATCCCTCCTCTGTGATCATCGGACCTGGCAACCATAGGTTTGAGGTTGGAAGGGACCTTAGAGGAGTAGAAACAGGCTTCCTCAGGAGGTGGTGGGCTCTCCTTCCTTGGAGGTTTTTAAACAGAGACTAGATGGCCATCTGACAGCAATGAGGATCCTGTGAATTTAGGGGGAGGTGTTTGTGGGTTTCCTGCATTGTGCAGGGGGTTGGATTAGGTGACCCTGGAGGTCCCTTCTGATTCTTTGATTCTATGAGTATAATGCAATAGACTCCACCCTTTAAAGTAGCCATTTTCTCCAGAGGAACCGATTTTTGTCGCCTGGAGTTCTGTTCTAATAGCAGGGAATCTCGAGCCCCCCCCCCCCTTAGTAGTTAGCAACCCTAATGAATACATAAGGATGGGGCTTTTTTGGTAGAAAAACCCCAGCAGGAACTCATTTGCATATTAGGTCACACCCCTTGATGTTACCATTGTTTCACGCAGGGGGTTTTTTTTGCAGAAAAAGCCCAGCAGGAATTCATTTGCATGTTAGTCCACACCCCCTGATGCCAAGCCAGTTGGGACTGCATTCCTGTGCGTTCCTGCGCAAAAAAAGCCCTGCATAAGGAAGCAAGGGAGGAATCCATAGCCAGCCTCTCCCTTCACACTGCCATCCTTTGAAGCGACTCCTGCACTTGTCAACACTGCATAGAAATCAGGACTGAATCAGGCAGGTCTTTATATCCTCAACATTTCCCCACCGGACCAGAACCAGGTGCCTCTAGTCTGCCATTTTGATTCTGACGGCAGCCAACCAGGTGCCTTTATGCTGTGTTCCCACAAGCAGGGCATGAAGCTGGGTTGCTTGTGCTGGATATTGTAACTCTGCATGCGAGCTAGGGTTGCCAGGTCAAGATTGGAAAATACCTCGAGACCTTGGGGGTGGATTCAGGAGAGGGTGGGGTTTAGGGAGAGGAGGGACCTCAGCATGGAATAGTGCCACAGAGTCCACCCTTCAAAGCCGCCATTTTCTCCAGGGGAGCTGATCTCTGTCAGCTGGAGATCAGTTGTAAAAGCAAGATATCTCCAGGCCCCACCAGGGAACCCTAATGCACGTGGATCTGAGAGGGAATTAGATGCTGAGCCTCTTTGGCCCTTGCTTGCCTTCTGTTTTTCATCTTATCTAGGCCCTCTCTTCTTCTCTCTCTTACCTGGGCTTGCAGATGTAGCAAGTTAACCTTTTTGAAGTTAAGCCGTTCACAATAAGTTCAGTGTGCCTACATGACTATGGCATGTAAAATGTGCTTCTGTTTTTGTAAGTAAAATTTATTTCTCTTGCTATCACAAGAGTCAGATCATCTTTGCAATTTGAACAGCATTTTTCCCAGGAAATGTGGGAGACTGGTGATACCATGAAGAGCTTCTCCGCTTCCAAGGCAAATGATCCCCCAAGTTGGGAAATTCCTGGCGATTTGGAGGTGCAATCTGGGGAGGGCAGGATTTAGAGAGGGGGGGGGGGACATCAGCAGGACATAATGCCATGAAGTCCACCCTTCAGTCACCATTTTTCTTCAGGAGAACTGATCTCTGTTGCTTGGATTCTAGGCAGAGCTTTATTGGTAGGGAAAAAATAGCAAGAACTCATTTGCATGTTAGACCACACCCCCTGACATCACCATTTTTTAACAGCAGGAACTCATTTACATATTAGGGCACACCTCCTGATGTCACTATTGTTTCACACAGGGCTTTTTTGTAGGAAAAAGCCCAGCAGGAACTCATTTACATATTAGGCCACACCAAGCCAGCTGATTTGGGGTAATCACTAGGTCCCACCTGGAAGTTGGCCATTTAAATCCAGAGGTATACTGTCTCTGCAAATGGAGGTCCTACTAAGTCCATTAATAATCTTATACTTTGGGGGAGGACCTGATGATAAAACATATTTCCGGCCCTCAGACCAAAGCTTGTCAAATTTCTTTCAACTTCCCTCAGACCGCACTCCCTAGATCAAACCTAGAGGATCAGAACTTTGTATCCTCTGGTTTGGACTAAGCCTTGAATCCTTAATACTTATGTGACTTCAGGGGGGGGGGGGAGAATACAGATCAGCCCAATGAGCTGAAACATAATCAGGGGTGGCCAACAGTAGCTCTCCAGATGTTTTTTGCCTACAACTCCCATCAGCCCCAGCCATCCTGGACAATGGCTGCGGCTGATGGGAGTTGTAGGCAAAAAACATCTGGAGAGCTACCGTTGGCCACCCCTGACATAAATCATCTTGTGGGTGTTCACATACACTGTGTGAAGGAGAGATGTGACTTCTCACACATATCCAAGATGCTGCTTTTATTAATTATGCAATGAATGGTGTCACCATCATGTTACTTACTGCCTCTTTAAAAAGGGAAATAAAGCAATCAGAGAAAATAAACCAGAGGTGGGGGGGGGGGGCTGGAGAGACTTTGTGGAATCTCTATGTTGCCAGCCTCCAGGTGGGGCCTGGAGATCTCTCAGCTTTACAACTAACCTCCAGCAGGCACAGATCAGCTGCCCTGGACAACATAATACAATAGCACAGGTACTGGTGCATTAAGCACAATATGTCCTTCAAAACCTCACCGGTTGAATTATCACTCTCACACAAAAAGTGTGTAACCAAACATTTAGTGCACAATTTATAATAAGCCCATACAGCAAAATAATAGAGCGAACTCCCACACGATGCTCCCCCAGACGTCTAAAGTCATGTCTCAGAGGCGTCGCCTTCAGCCGCTTCTTGCAGTTCGGAATCTGGGTGGAGACAGGGGCGTCGTTCTGCACAACTTCTCACAAAGAGATCAAAAGACCGTATTTCCTGGATTTCCTACGGTTTCGTTCGTTTTATCCTTCGTCAGTCTTCTCTCAATGCTGTTTTAACTGAAGCCACGGTACAATGAATTCAATCACAGATCAGCACGTACATGCTCAAGTCTCTGCCACAATGTCAAGCATGGGAGTTTCAAATAATCAAGCAGTTGCAGAATACAAAGTCTCGGTTTATTGATAATCCATTGTTGCTTCAAGGTGGAACACCTTGAAAGTGATACAGATTTGACTATAGTATAGGGTTTTAAGGATGACATCAAAGAGCATAAGGAAGACAGCTTGGAGACATAACAAGATTGTGTGAACTATTGTAACTATGCAAACTACTATCTTGCAGTTAAAACTTCCCTCAGTCCCATGCATTCTTGTTACCATTGATAAGCAATGAATGGGAACTGTTCAAGGGAGGCACCCCCTTCTCCTCTATCATCAAAGTTACTGCATTCCTACATTTGCTACTCAAAGGTGGGAAACGGGAAAGGGAGGTGCGAAAATAAAGGGGGGTTCTTAGCTTTGATATGCAGCTATGGGAAAGGAAAGAGTGACCAAAGGAACAGCAATTGGAATTCAATATTGCATAAAAATAACATGCTTGACACACTGGCTCTCCAACATGACTGGTTGGAAGGGTGGATTCTATGGCATTTTACCCTGCTGAGGCCTCTCCCCTTCCCAAACCCCACCCTCTCCTGGATCCACCCCCGAAGTCTCTAGGTGTTTTCCAACACAGACCTGGCAACCTCAGATCCCCAATGCTACTTAACTAGCTTTCATCAACACATTATTATATTAATCAAGGCTCATAATGCACACTGATTTGCATGCCAACAAATATATTTACACTGTAAATTGTTTGTTGAAAAGCCACTGAGAAATATGCAATTCATGGCTATTGAACTTGAGTAGAAGGAGTGGGGAGGGGGGGGAGTTTTGTTTCCGTTGTTTCCCCTGGATTTGGCAATGGAAATCATTAGCATTCATTCCAATTATCCACGCAGGTCCCAGCACCGAGGCACATAACTGGATCACCGCTGCTGCAAATGCAAAAGAACTACAAGTGTGTCATATTCATGGAACACCCAAGCGCAGAACACAGCAGGAGCAAGAGAAAAGAAACGAAGGCCGTTTGAGCTTTGCCAATGGAGAAGCCAGCTGCCAATCAGATGGGGCGTCTCCTCTCCCCAAGCAATTTTTGCAGTTGCCAAATTTGTGTTGTTTCCAAAGAGAGGGCAATTTCCTCATAATTTTTAATGTGCACGTACGCGCTGACACACTTCAGTTGGGTGTCTTGTTCTCAGCTTACTGTGTGTATCTGAACTCTTGGATATGCCCTCAAACCAGCACATGGCATTTGGCCTCTGTAACTGCTCAAGCTGTTTGTGAGTTAAGCCTATTGTACACTGGATGACTTCACATTTCTGGGATCCAAGATCACTGCAGATGGTGACTGCAGCCATGAAATTAAAAGACATTTGCTCCTTGGGAGGACAGCTATGGCGAACCTGGGCAGTATAATAAAAAGTAGAGACATCACCCTGCCAACAAAAGTCCGTATAGTCAAAGCTACAGTATTCCCAGTAGTAATGTATGGTTGTGAGAGCTGGACCATAAGGAAGGCCGAGCGCAGAAGAATAGATCCTTTTGAACTGTGGTGCTGGAGAAGACTCTTGAGAGTCCCTTGGACTGCAAGAAGATCCAATCAGTCAGTCCTAAGGGAAATTAACCCTGACTGTTCCCTGGAAGTTCAGATGCTGAAGCTGAAGCTCAAATACTTTGCCACCAAATGAGAAGGGAGCACTCCCTGGAGAAGATCCTGATGCTGGGAAAGACAGAAGGCAAAAGAAGGGGATGGCGAAAGGTGACATGGCTGATGAAACTTCAGAGGATGGTTGAAGAGCCTGGTGTGACTTTGTCCACGGGGTTGCAAAGAGTCGGACTCGACTGTGCGACTGAGCAACAACTCACTATATGCCATGATTCCAGAGCTGCGCTGAATTGTGTTGTGATTGTTGAATGTAGCCATCAACATGCCTTAAAGACAAAATCTGCATGTGATGCATCTGCCCTGCATCATATTGCTGTTCCTGCTCTTAAACAAGGGACATGATGCACCATGAACAGTACCATCCTCTGCAGAATTATGGCCTTCTAAGCCCATTGACTATCACTAGGAATGTCAGTCTCCAGACATGGGCTGGAGATAGGGTTGCCAGGTCACAGCTGGCAACCACAGAAAGTAGTTAGGGATGGGGAATCACATGCTGGTATCACCCTGGCAAGTTGTTGTCACGTCCAGTAAAAAAACTGGAAGTGATGTCATGACATACTTTATGGTTTACTAAACTCTGTGGTTAAACCATAAGCAAGAGACCTGTCTTCCTTACCTGGAGATCTCCTGGTGTTAGCTGCTCTCTCAACCTAGTGTTAAGTTGAATGGACCGTTTAGGATGATGCCCATGTTGTTCAAGAAACAGGGATTCAGCTAACAGGTTCAATTAGGGATGCCAAGTCCCCTGTGGCTTCTGGTGGGGGACTTTTTTGCGCTCGCAATGACATCACCCGGAAATGACATCACTGTGCCAGTGACGCCACGCACTGGCCACTCTAGGCATTTCTGGGAAAAATCCATGGTTTCCCCAGATGTTCCAGCAATTTGCAAGGTAAAAACTCTGTGATACCTATTGTACCATAGAGTTTTCCCTCCCAAATTGCCAAAGCATCCAGAAAACCCATAGGTTCAGTGGGTGGAAACCCCGCCTAGCCAGGGGGCTTGGCAGCCCTAGGTTCAGTGGGTGGTAACCTTTTTTTTAATAAGGGATCACTACCGTAAAAGAAATAGGGAAGTGATATCCTCCTAAATATGGGAGGACTCAAAAGTTCTTAACCTTATCAATGATAAGGGGATGGTCGAACATATACTCTATAGTGATAGATTTAGTTCCTGCTATAAAAGTGTATTCCCCGAGATCAGTTTCTCTGGAGAAAATGGCTGCTTTGGAAGGTGGACTTTATGACATTATGCCCTGCAAAGATCCCTCCCCTCCCCCTACTGCTTTCCACAGAATCCACCCTCAACTCTCCAGGAATTTCCCAAACCAGAGTTAGTTTGGAGTTAGGATTTAGAAGGGTATAGCTTGGTTTAGGATTTCACTGTAGCCCTGTTGTAGATACAAATACATGGTAGGGTTGGCAATCCCCAGTTGGATAACAAACTGGATACTCAGTATAGATTAGGAACACCAAGAAAAACCGAGTGGCACAACACTATATTCTTAAAGATACATTACCAATATACAGTCAAGTGTAACAAAAACCAATGTCATAGAAAATTCTTGTGTGGGAATCAAGTCCTCAGTATTCGTTGATCCTTGGTGTGAATCCTGGGAAAACAGCCATCCATGTGGCAATGTAGCACAACTGTAATCCACAATACTGGTTTTGGACTTGCCTTTCTCAACTGTAGACTCTAGCAGCAATCAATGCATCATAGTTTCCCAATATAAACAATTTTTCACAAATGGCGACACCAGTACAAACTGTTTTTTGCAGGCACGCCTTATCACACTCTCATTACTGGTAACATTACCAGTCTCCAGATTTTTTCCTGAGTTGGACCTGGCAACCCTAACACATGGGCAGTTAGTACAATAATGCTACATATTCCATTGAAGAGTACAGCATACCCGATTTTTTTGAATGTGTGTTCTTGAACAAGTGATGCTAATGCTATTGCATTAGGAAAGGTTGGAAAAATTTGCAAAAAAAAAAATGGTCTTGGGTTTGATAAATTCCTAGTTAGCACACTTCCACAGTCATTCCAGAATCTGAAGAAGCAATCTCCCCCCCGCCCCAAACAGCAGCATGTTCACGGAATTTGGATTGCTTTTATTCTGAAGAACTCATCTGGGTTTGAAATGCACAAAGCACAAAGCATCTTGCAAAATCTTAATACGCATGTACTCATTGCAGTTGATTAGTTATCTCCAGGGCTTTTTTTGAACAGGAACGCACAGGAGTGTAGTTCAAGCTGGCTTGGCCAGGGCTCCAGCTCAAAAAAAGTCTCCGGCAGAGGGAAGGCACTAGGCAGTCACATGCTCCCAGACTGCATGTTCTGCCACCTCCAGCCTCCAACAGACTTGCAAAGACAGGGAGAGATGCGGAGATGCACACGAGTGCCCCCTCCTGGGAGAAGCTGGGCCTGGCACTGCCTACTCCACCACATGTGGCTCTCTCTCTCCAGCCATGTTTGGGGTGAAGAGTGAAACAAGGTCTGAGAACACACATCCATGAAATCCAGCTGACGGCACTGTACTGTGATGTTACAATATGCGGAAAACAACCTACTGAACAGGTGACATCACTTCTGGTGACATCAGGGGATGTGGCCTAATATGCAAATGAGTTCCTGCTGAGCTTCTTCTTAAAAAAAAAAAAGCCCTGAGTATCTCATATTTTCTCAGCAGCTGTGCTTCCATGACCAATCTTAAGTCTGGGCAAGAATAAGATGCCACAGGTCCCTGCGGTTTGCAGCCACAATTCAGAAAGCTTCAGTGTAGCTATTGGTCACCAGAATACGCCCAACCTGTGGTATGGAATATACTCAACCTATCCCTCTGGATGCACCAGCCACAGAACCCTGGACAAGTCCAATACATTTTTATCCCATTAGTCAGTTAATTGCGCTTTATTTATTACTTCTCGTTGGTATATAGGTTGCTTTGGGATCCCTCCAGGGAGAAAAAAGTGGGGCACATCCATTTAAATAACCGAATGGAACCTCCATATTCAGAGGAAGTGTATCTCTGAATACAGATTGCTAAGCTGGAAAGAGCTATTGCTTTCAGACCTTACCTGTGTTTCCTGGGAGGCATTTGCTGGCCAAGATGCTGGTTTAAATCCAGCCAAGTTCGTCTTCGTTTCTTATGAGATACTTTATTATACAGTATATGTGTTGCGGGGTTGGGGGGTGGAGTTATTTGTGAAGTTCCTACATTGTGCAGGGGGTTGGACTAGATGACCCTAGAGATCCCTTCTAACGTAATGATTCTATGAGACCAAGGAACACCGAAGCCTTCCTAGCTATTCTTATTCCTGTCGTCTTCCAGCCTTCATTACTTTGCATGACCTCAAAACACAATACAAGATCTGAACACCTATCAATCTCTTCTCAGCTTGTTCTGCCCCTCCCAGGGAGTGTTGATTAGTAAAGGTGTTAAGAAAAATAATTAACATTCAAAAGCTTCCTTGGGGTGGCCAAAGGTGTTTTAGCAGATGTCTGGAAGTCCTGGATCGGACCCCAATCAACACTTCCCAGGTTGCAATTTCTCTTGCAGAGCTAAAGCTAGGTGTAATTGACGCAGCGGGTGGGACTCAAATGAAGCCGGCCCTAGACTGCCTGGCACCCTAGTCAAGGTGCCCCCCACTGCACCGACAATGTCACTGAGTCACATGGAGAAGGCCCACACCCTAGGCAATCACCTAGTTTCCCTAGTGGCAGGGCCGGTACTGCATGAAGCTGCCTTCTACTGAATCACGTCCTTGGTCCATCAAGGTCAGTCTTGTTTTCTCAGACTGGCAGTGGCTCTCCAGGCTCTCAGGCAGAGGTCTTTCACAGCACCCGCTGCCTGGTCCTTTCCTTGGAGATGCCAGGGATTGAACCTGGGAGCTTCTACGTGCAAAGCAGAGGCTCTTCGCCTGAGCCACAGCCCGTCCCCTTGCAATTTCACATAGGATGCTAGAATGCAACTTGCAAGCCATGCATGCTTTCATTATCCTCCAAAGCAAGCAATGCTGGAATGTGCACCTTCCAGACCATTCACTGCAGCCAGCTGAAGCTGCAAAATACCCATGGGTGATCCTGTGTGTTGCTTTCCCAAAGCCCTTCTTTCACATTGCTCTAGAACACGGGTGGCAAAGTCATTTGTTGTGAAGGCGGAATCTGACATAAATGAGACCTTGGTGGGCCAGACCATGTGTGTACCTATTTAAGATTAGGTAGCAGAGATATAAACTTTATAAAGAACACAGACAAACACAATTAAGTTTTTTGTTTAAAAAAACCCTTAAAATAAACATGCTTTAAACATTAGCACTCAGTCTTAAAGGTGCTTCCTTTGTATTTCTCCTGTGGGATCCAGGGAACTGAGTAAAGGAAGCTCTGGCTCTTTCCCTCCCTCCCCAGGGGACCAGGAAGTAGAGAACCTCAGCCAATAGAAGGAAGAGAGGCTTGGCTCAGTAGCTTGGCTGTGCGATTGAGAGAGCCTGGCAAAGCAAGCTCTGCCTCCCACCACTTCCTCTCCAAGGGAGGAGCCTCAGCCGTGGAGAAAGTAGAGGTTTTTCTCTGTAGCTCCTGTGCAATTGAGCAAGCTTGGCAAAGCAAGCTGTTATGCAGAAGAAAGCAAGAGAGAGGGAGAAGGAAGCAGATGATAGCCAATTGCTCAGGGGCCAGATAGAAGCCCACAAGGGGCCTGATTCAGCCCCTGGGTCACATGTTTGACACCCCTGCTCTAGGAAATGCAGCATAAGAAAACCTCTGTCTACTTTGTGCATCTGCAAGGTGAACCAAAACAGGATCGCAGAGGTACAAGGGAAGGTGGAATGGCAAGCAAAAGGGGCATTTCATTTCTATGCGGTAAAATTGTAAAGAGTCCTGCAGCCTGCAGCGAGAGAGCCTGACTGCGAAACATAAATGTCAGGTTTATGAACAATTGAGCAACTCTTTTCCTGCTCAGAATTGCTCTTTAAGGTCAGGACTGTAAGTGCTCCCTCCGGCAACTGGACTTCTTGACAGAGTACAGCCTGGCGACTCGGGAGCCGAGGGAAGGGAGCAGTTTGGCCTTTCTCACCTTTGTCAAGCAAGAAGCTCCAGTTGGAGGGCACGACCTTTCTTTTTTTTAGCCAAGCGGCTTGCAGTGAGGTGAGAAAACGCTGCAACTATCAAAAACCCCTTGTATTGTACAACTGTTGGGAAGACTGCAAGGAACGTGTGGGATTTACGGCTTGCAAATAAGTTTCCTTGATCAGGTAGCGGGTTAGGGACGGCAATCTTTAGATGGGGAGAAGGAGGGGGACAGACGACTGAAATGTAATACTCAATTAAGCTAGCTGCTGAGCATAATCTGCAGGTAATACAGCCCTACGATTTGGATCTATAATGCAAAAGCATGATATCAGGGATGCTCGTGAAATTATCCACTGCTAAATTTCTCAGCCGAATGGCATCTCTTTGCTCCCCAGGACAACATGTTGAATTGGACTCCACCACATTCTTTCCCCCAGTCTTGTCGGTTTGCTGCCTATGAATGCATGCATGCACTCATGCATGCATATGTTTCTGGATGCAAGGTCTGGGTGTGCGGGAGCCTGCAGGGTTATGCAACCGGGGGGGGGGGGGCAGCAGCTGGGGTGTTTCAACCCTCATCTGAAGCACCCAAAAGCCTAAACAAATGCACAGGTTTAAATACAGCCTTGGAGAACAACATATACACTGTGTATATGTGTGTAATGAATATTTGTCTGTCTGTCTGTCTGTCTCTATCTATCTATCTGTCTGTCTGTCTGTCTGTCTGTCAGTCATCCATAATTACAAAAGAGAAGCCATGTTGGATCAGGCCAATAGCTCATCCAACCCGACACTCTGTATCACACAGTGGCCAAAAAACCCAAGTGCCATTAGGAGGTCCACCAGTGGGGCCAGGACGCTAGAAGCCCTCCCACTGTTGCCTTCCCCCCCAAGCACCAAGAATACAGAGCATCACTGCCCATGTGTTAACCACTCTGTGGGTGAATAAGTTCTTCTTCTCTACCTACCTGACATGAGTCTAAACATATGTGAAATGTCATATTGAATAGCACAGTAAAGTACATATTCAAATGCATATTTTAAGACAAAATCTCTCCCCTCCCGCATCCAGTTCTAAAGAGAAGAGGAGAATGGTAAAGGAATGGAGCGCACTGGTGCAGATGATCAGAAAAACAACATCCAAGCGGAACCAAGGGAATTCACTCAGCCCAACTAAACATGTGATGCTTGTCAACAAGAGAACAGGAAACCCAATAGAAATAAAGGGATGTTTCTATGCAGGAGCTCTCTTTGCAACAGCATTTGGTCACCCTACAGAACCTCCTATGGAGAACTTCTGAAGTTCTGAACCCTCTTATAGTCCACAGCTACACCTCCTTAAACATTATATTTTGTTTAATTTGCTGAATTTAAACACTTCTATACTACCGAGTTGCTATGGGCAATTGCAAAAGGTATTAAAAGCAATTTAAATAATACATCATGAAAAATACTTTTTTTTTTTAAAGCCCAAACCAATCAGAAACTTTTAAAACAGTGGGAAAAAGCAAAGCAACGTAAGAATGAACTAGATTTAAGAGCAGGAAAGACACAGTGGTTAGGGTCTTGGAGATCCAGCCTTGAATTCTTGCTATGTTGTAGAAGCTCGCCAGGTGACCTTGGTCTCGCCACCATCTCTCAACCTAAGCTATCTCACAGGGTTGTTTTTGTGAGAATAATGTGGAGGAGGGGAGAATGATGTGATAAGCTGTTTTGGCTCCTCATTGGGAAGAAAAGTAGGATATCCATCCATCCATCCATCCATCCATCCATCCATCCATCAATGAATAAGCTTCATGTCAAATGCTTAGCCAAGTCACAGAGAAAGGTGAATATCCCAGAGCAGTGGTCCCCAATCTTTTTGGCACCAGGGACCAGTTTTGTGGAAGACAATTTTTCCATGAACCGGGGGGGGGGGGAGGGGGGGATGTCTTCAAGATTATACAATTGTGCACTTTATTTCTATTAGTTTGGTGTGGTGGTGAAGTGTGCAGACTCTTATCTGGGAGAACTGGGTTTGATTTCCCACTCCTCCACTTGCAGCTGCTTTAATGGCCTTGGGTAGCCATAGCTCTCGCAGAGTTGTCCTTGAAAGGGCAGCTACTGTAAAAGGCTCTCTCAGCCCCACCCACCTCACAGGGAGTCTGTTGTGGAAAAGGAAGGTTTTGGACTTCTTGCTATGTTGTAGAAGGAGATTGTGAACTGCTCTGAGACTCTGAAATTTGGAGTGGAGGGCATGATATTAATTCAATATTGTCTTTTTCTTCTTATGACTACATTGTAATATATAATGGAATAATTATACAACTCACAGCCCGGTTGCTAACAGGTCATGGACCGGTACCAGTCTACTGCCCGGGGGTTGGGTAGTAAATCCCCTAGTATATGAAGGTTTTTAACACCAAATTAAATGACTGGTTTATGAAAAAAAAACCTGCCTGTGAGACCCAGATTAACTGGGACAATTATCAAGAAGTCCCTGCTGCTGAAGAGAGACAGTCTTGATCCCACCCAAGACAGAAATTTGAGAAAGGTTTTGTTGCAGAAAAAAAGAAGAAGAATGGGATAGGTCACACAAGAGTTGTTATTCTTTTAGGCACCCTGAACCCAAACCATTTATATCTTCAAAGGTCAAGACCACTGAATTGTGTGCAGGATCATTCAGGCATCTAATGCAGTTGTTTCAGTGCTGGTGGGCTTCAATCTGACAACAGTCACACAACAGAATCTAGTTGAAGTTTCTGGACAATCTTCAAGGGCAGCCCTAGGTAGAGTGCATTGTAGTAGTAATAGACAGTTCTGGCATAAGTGACTGCTCCTGTAGCAGGTGTAGCTTGTGGGCCACCCTGGATCTTTCTTGGGCCCCATCTAGTTTGGAGGGAGAGTGGGGTTGCATAAAAGGCTGGGCTGGGGTCACCAGTCCATTGCTCATGTAAAGAAGAGCAAGCCAGGTAAGTTCTAACTCACAGTCTCTTTATTGGAAACACCCATACAGCTGTTGCTTGCAAATGGGTTTCCTCACTCCCACATGGTTCCCTTCCTTCTGCCTACACCAGGGTTTCCCAACTCCTCTCCATGACTGCCTTCTAGTCTCATGCTAAAAGCTATGGCTGATTGGGTAGTTGGGGAAGGGCGCTGGACTTTCTCCACCCCCGCTGTCCTCTCCAGCCCAATGGCATACCTTCCCCAATTAAGGCTTCTGCTGTTCCAATCACTCAGCTGTGACCTACATAATGACCCTCTGGCCACACCCTAGCTACCAGTTTAACCCTCACTAAGTGGGTGCATCTGTGTCCCCAGCTTCTTAATAGCAGCGGACTCCAATCTGGAGAACCGTGTTTGATTCCCCACTTTCCCACATGCAGCCAGCTGGGTGATCTTGGGTCAGTCACAAGTTCACTCAGAGCTGTTCTCTCAAGAGCAGTCCTCTCAGAGCTCTCAGCCTCACCTGTCTCACAGGGTGTCTGTTGTGGGGAGAGGAAGGGAAAGGAGATTGCAAATCACTGAAAGGTCTTCTGATAGTGAAGAGTAGGGTATGAAAAACAACTCTTCTTCTGCCCAGACATTCCTTCTGGGTCCAGTTTGATCCCTCCTCTCCACCCGGTCACTTGCTCCATCTGGTCAGAGATTCCAGAAATAATGCCACACATTGCCATAAAACAAGTATGTAAGACCAGTATGTAATGAGATGTACTAAGGGTTGCCAACTTCAGGTGGAGCCTGGAGATGTCCTGGAATTACAACTGATCTCCAACTACATATTTCAGCTTCGCTATAGAAAAATGGCTGCTTTGGAGGCTGGACTATGCTGTTATGCCCCAGCAAAGTCCCTTCAGGACCCGGGAAGATGGAACATGGAAGTGCTGATAGTAAATGACATTTCTGGAGGCTACTCTCTGTCAGGGCTCAAATTATTAGAAGGAAGAAAAAGCTGCAGCCGAATGCAAAACCCAGAATAACCTGAAGGCCTGAGAGCATATAAATTCCAGCAGGAGATCTGACAGATGTGACCTATAAAACTTGGGAAACAGGGTGAGGAAGGACAGAAGCTTCTAGAAGCTGAATGATCAATAATCCCAACGAGGAAGGATAGAGACTAAGAAATTGTGGTTAAGAATTTGTGCACCTCATGGTATTTCAATCTTGGCACTGCACCTGAGGGATATCTGAGGACGTTTCTGTGACCTTGCAGTTACGTTGGCTGTGTTAGCCGCTTTTGTTCATGTAAATAGTCCAAATGGGGGGAAATTAAGGACTGTGGGAGTGAGAAGCATAGGGCGTCCAGCTCCCAGCCACTTACTTGTATGACCCTAAGCAGGTTTCCACAAAACCTTCAGGACTAGAAGCTTGCTTAGAAGTACATAAACTGAGTTTCTAAATAATTACAGTGTCATGTTGTGCTATGAGAATGTGAGGAAGCCACAAGACAAGTAGAAAGATTCGCTGTGCAGTCCTAAACAGTTACACCTTCCTATGTCCTTGACGTCAATAAGCTTAGAAAGGCATCATTCTGCCTAGGAATGAACTGTGGGACTTTGATTGGAGAGTCTAGAATGTTAATCATACTTCTGTCACAAAAGCTCAGTATGCAAAGTGAACATTTCTCAGGGCTTTTCCACACACACCCCTCTTCAGTTACGGCCCCATACTGCTTTAGTTTGTCTCTTGATTTTGGCATGCATTTTGGGCCTTTAGTTTTCACTTTGGTAATTTTGTTTGTCAGTTTTGTTTTTTCTTCCCCCCAAAGGTTCTTTTCAGTTCATTTTTACTTTGATCTTTTTCAGGAAACTGATTTTGAGTTGGCATGTATCATGTTTACTTTCTCCTGCTCACTTCCATCTACTTCCAGCCTCTCTCTCTCTCTTTATATATATATATATATATATATATATATATATATATATATATATATATATATATATATATATATATATATATATATATATATATGGCTTTTTTTGAGCAGGAACACACAGGAGCACAGTTCTGGTCTGGCTGGCTTGGCATCAGGGTGTGTGGCCTAATATGTAAATGAGTTTCCACTGTGCCTTTTCCGTTAAAAAGCCCTGTGTGAAACAATAGTGGTGTCAGGGGGTGTGGCCTAATAATGCAAATGAGTTCCTGCTGGGCTTTTTCTACCAAAAACCCTATCTATCTATCTATCTATCTATCTATCTATCTATCTATCTATCTATCTATCTATCTATCTATCTATCTATCTATCCATCCATCCTAAAACTGGACTGTCATCATATGAACATATGAAGCTGCCTTCTACTGAATCAGACCCTTGGTCCATCAAAGTCAGTATTGTCTTCTCAGACTGGCAGCGGCTCTCCAGGGTCTCAAGCTGAGGTTTTTCACACCTCTGTGCCTGGACCCTTTTTTGGAGATGCCGGGGATTGAACCTGGGACCTTCTGCTTACCAAGCAGATGCTCTACCACTGAGCCACCGTCCCTCGTAACGTCCCTCATAAACACTCTGTCTCCTCCCTCTGCCCCGAAGATGAGGGCTTTTATTTTTACACATCTTAAAGGCACAAAAATATTGATATAGTGTTGTAATGATAGTTTAAACAGGTTATCTGACATTCCAGCTTTCATTTTAAAAAAAGTAAGTCTCTAGACTCTTCCCTTATGGATATATAAGTAAAAATGCATATCTCTACGAGGGAAAAGGTTAGAGCAGGGGTGTCGAACTGATTTGTTATGAGGGCCAGATATGACATAAATGAGGCCTTGTTGGGCCGGGACATGTCGGGCTGGGCTGGGTCATGTGTGTACCTCTTTAAGATTAGATAGCAGAGATATAAACTTCATCAAGGACACAGACAAACACAAAGATTTTTTAAAAATAAAATAAAACATGTTTAAGACATTAGCACCTGTTGGTCTTAAAGGTGCTTTCTTTGTATTTCTCCCATGGAATCCAGGGAACTGGGCAAAGGAAGCTCTGGCTCTTTCCTTCCTTCCCAAGGGAACCGGGGGGGGGATCCTCAGCCAATAGAAGAAAGAGAGGCTTGGCTCAGAAGCTTTGCTGTGCAATTGAGAGAGCCTGGCAAAGCAAGCTCTGCCTCCCCCCCTTCCTCCCCAAGGGAGGAGCCTCAGCCAATGGAGAAAATAGAGGTTTTGCCCTGTAGCTCTGCCATGTGATTGAGCAAGACTGGCAAAGCAAGCTGTGATGCAGAAGGAAGCAAGAGAGGAGAAGGAAGCAGCCATTATATTTATATTTTGATACAGGCATGCACAAAAAAAGGGTGTGTGTGCTGTGATGCCCACTGATGATGACAGTACCCTCCCTTAAAAATCCTCATCGTTCAAGACATGTGTGGAAGAAAATCAACCAACCCTACAACTGTGAATCGCGGAGGGGGCAGACATGCAGATGAACTGTGCTCAAACCTATTGCAATGTTTGTGGATTGACTGCCAAGAAAATCAGGAGTAAGTGGAATAAGTGGAAATACCCTCTGTAAAATGGGAGCAGCAACAACCTACTGCATGGCAAGGCACACACACACACAAATTAACACTTCCCTCCCCTAATTTTTCAGATTAGAATTACACGTGTCGCTTGTAATGTGAGAAAATGAAAAAAAGAAACAGGAGGCTAAGAAGATCTGTCTCTGATGCAATTTCCTCGGGCCTCTTAATGCATGGCCTCAACGGGACATATGTGCTTCCATTTGACCTTTAAGCCGTCTTGTGCTTTTATACCAGCAGCAGTCTCCTCTATCAGCTTGTTGCTTTTGGCACTGGGAGCTCTGGTTTGCAGGGATGTCTGACCTCAATAATGAAAAGTATCAGATGGAGACCATCTGGAAACAGCATCCAACTTTAACCTTGAGGGATGGTTAGAAAAATGTTTCTACTGGCAGAAGCTGGCTTCCCACTGAGATTTTTTTTTTTTTAAAGGCAGATGCTCTGTTGCAAACACAAGGGTCTCCTTGGGAGCAATCAGCCTCCAAAGGGGAAGGTGTTTAGACACTGATGCTTGGAGTTTACGGCAGGGAGTTCCATCTGCTTCCTGCCACCTTACCTGGACTTTCCACAGTGGGGAAGTCATAACATAAAAGTTATGGAAGTGGCAAAGCTGATTCTTGCATGTGGAGCAAGCCTGGCATAAATCAACATGATGCCCTGGTAGTGACAACTCTAATAGCTTCTGGCTACGGTGAGGGGGGCAAATGAAGGGTTCAATAAATGGACGGTAAACTAAACTTGTTCCCTGTGTCACAGCTCATATTAAACTAGCATAAGCAGGGACCCACACAGTCTTGTGGGGTGCATTTCATTTTCCTCCTTCCCCACCATTCCTTCGTTCCCTTCCTGAAAGCCCTATAGCCTCTCCTTTTGTACAGCCTCTTTCTGTCCTTCTTGCTTACCATACCAGCAAAGTAGGGTTGTCATCTCCAGATCAGGAAATTCCTGTAGATTTCAGTTTGGAGACTAGGGAGGGTGAGGTTTGGGGAGGGAAGTTATCTCAGTAGGGTAAAATGCCATATACTCCACCCTTGCCAGACCCCTTGGTGGAGACAGGGGTGCCCCATTGCCAGGCCCCACCTCCCTGCCATCAACCAGCTGGCCAGTGGGAGGGGAACTTACCCCCCAAAAGAGGGAGAACCATCCGACAGCCACCAAATTTTCAGCATAGCATCTGGTGCCTCTCCTCAAAACACCCCCCAAGTTTTAAAAAGATTCAACCAGGGGGTCCAATTCTACAAGCCCTCAAAAAGGTGCCCCTATCCATCATTATTTCCAAATAGAGGGAAGGCATTTAAAAGGCATGTAGTCCCATTAAATGCAATGGCCAGAACTCCCTTTGGAATTCAATTGTGCTTGTCACAACCTTGCTCCTGGCTCCACCCCCAAAGTCTCCTGGCCCCACCCCCAAAGTCTTTTGGCTCCACCTCCAAATCCTCCAGGTATTTCTTGAGTCGGACCTGGCAACCTTACACCTTCCTCTCTTATCAGGACCCAAGGCTTTTATATCATTCTCCTCTCCTTGCTCTTATCCTCATACAACCCTGTCAGTTAGGTTAGGCTGAGAGAGGCAGACTGCCTCAAAGTAACCCAGTGAGCTTCCATGGCTGAGTAGAGAATTCGGGTTTCCCAGGTCCTAATCTGAAAATCTAACTACTACAAAACACAATGGTTTTTGTGGAGTGGATGCAATTGAACAGAAGCAAGCAGCCAGGCTGGGTGAGTCAAGCCTACTCGCCTGATGGTTCTGGGTGGGCCTAGCAGCAATGAGTCTTCCATCAAAGGCCAAAACAGCCCTGTAAAGGACACCATCCCCTTGCCCTGTGTTTGACTGACAGAAACTGAGGCTTCGACTGGCAATATTGTTGTAGTTGGCTGGCAACTGCCACAGAGATCATTTCTTTCTTAAAGCTATAGGGATTGCTTATTATTTTCTTAACCCTGCAGTTATTTAGATTTCAGATTTTCCTGCAAACCTGGCACTTTTTTCAGGCTTGTAGAAAGATCTGTCTTCTCTGTTCATAGCTCCAGCCTCCAGATTCAAGTATCCATGGATTTGGCCACACTGAGAATGAGATATATTGATCTTTGGTTCAGGTCAAAATTCACGAGCGAAAGTCTGAGAAGTCAACCAAGGTCAGCTCTACATCAAACAGCATCCTAAGCAAAGAGCATTTTTGGCATCTCACCTCCATTTGCTCAGCTTTTGAATATTCATTCTTCCCCCCCCCCCTTTTTTTTTTTTAAATGCAATTTAAGTTCAATGCATGATTTATCCCTGTCACAGAAATGATCACTGTATTAATGCAATTTGGATTCTTCCTCAGCTCATAATGTTCAGCTATTTTTATGTGCTTGAGGACATCACAATCACTCACGCACAGAGTGTGTTAAATGGATACTGGCACCGTACATTTTCCTGTGAATTAACGCTGGTCACGCAGGTGGATGTGGCCAGTGTTGTGAACAACGATGCAAACTGTTAGTACTGAAGCTTCAGTGGCTGTGTGTATAAAGTGTTTAGCACATGAGAACTACCACCTGATCTAGGGTTGCCAGATCTGTGTTGGAAAATATGTGGAGACTTTGGAGGTGGATTCAGGAGGAGGCGGGGTTTAAGGAGGGGAGGTACAACACCCTAGAGTCTACCCTCCAAAGCAGCCATTTTCTCCAGGGGACTTGATCTCTGCCAGCTGGAGATCAGTCATAAAATAGGGAGGTCTCCAGGTCCCCCTGGAGGCTGGGAACCCTAAATTTCAACATGTCCCAAGGCCAGAATCTGGAGTGGGGAATGTGAGCGGCTGCCTTGAAATTCAGCCCTGGCCAACCTCTAGCTCTGGCTAGAGGAGGGAACTGCAGAGAAATCAGCAAAGAAGAAGAAGAAGAAGATATTGGATTTATATCCCACCCTCCACTCCGAAGAGTCTCAGAGCGGCTCACAATCTCCTTTACCTTCCTCCCCCACAACAGACACCCTGTGAGGTGGGTGGGGCTGGAGAGGGCTCTCACAGCAGCTGCCCTTTCAAGGACAACCTCTGCCAGAGCTATGGCTGACCCAAGGCCATGCTAGCAAGTGCAAGTGGAGGAGTGGGGAATCAAACCCGGTTCTCCCAGATAAGAGTCCGCACACTTAACCACTACACCAAACCGGCTCTCTTCTAAACTGCAGGGTAGATCAGGTCACGTGTCACTTCAAGCCTGGATCTCTATACAAGCTTCCACACTGGGTGTTCCCACTCAAAGGTCTGAGCAATTGATGTGTGGGGGGGTGCTGGGGAGGGACACCTGCTCTTTCTTTTTCTCATGCTAGCTACAGAGCACCTTCCCTTGCCATGAATTTGAGACTGCAAATCCAACTTTTGATGATTCCATGGAAGTTAAGTAGGAAGTCAGAAGTCTGGGTCAAGAGACATGACTTGGCATAAACACCATCACCAGGGCTTTCTTTGTAGAAAAAGCCCAGCAGGAACTCATTTGCATATTAGGCCACAACCCCTGATGTCAGCATTGTTTTGCAGGATCTTAAATAAAAGCCCTGATGACTGTGAACTTCCTTGGTGGTCTCTAGGGTCGTCAACTCAGTTGGGAAATACCTGCAGATTTTGGGGGTGGCTCTGGGAGAGGGTGAGGTTTGAGGAGAGGAAGGGCTTCAGCATGGTGGACTGTCACAGAGTCCACCTCCTAAAGCAGCTGTTTTCTCCAGGGGAACTGGTCTCTGTCCCCTGGATATCAGTTGTAATAGTGGAAGATCTCCAGCCACCACCTGGAAGTTGGCAGCCCTAGTGGTCTTTGAGAGCCACAGGTGGAAGAGCCACAGGTGGCTCCTGAGCCACAGCTTGGCCACTCCTGCTCTATCACATCTCCCCGTAGTCAGGGGGTGGAATTCTAGCAGAAGCTCCTTTGCATATTAGGCCACACACCCCTGATGTAGCCAATCCTCCAAGAGCTTACAAGGTTCTTTTTTGTAAGTTCTTGGAGGATTGGCTACATCAGGGGTGTGTGGCCTAATATGCAAAGGAGCTCCTGCTAGAATTCCACCCCTGCCTTTAGTCATCTCTTTTCTAGACCGAAAAGGCCCAGACTCTGATTTGCAAAGATCTGCTTCAGAACAGAAGGGGTTCATAGAGAAAGCTTTCTGCCTGACTGTAGGTTCTAAAAAAAAATAAAAAAAAAATGGGTGGGGGGAGCAGGAGAAAAATGAGGATTAATCTAAGCATCCCAGGGCTGCCTTTCTTCTAAAAACCAACTTTCTTACCAGAAAAAGAGTTTCCCTCGGGTAATTGAATGGGCAGACTCTGAATTTAGCAGTCTCTCGTCCCCCACCAAACATTCCGCTATTCATTTGATTTCTCTCAAGCCGAGATTCTGATTGCGTCGGATTCCAGCGCTGGCGGCGATGTGTTAACCCGCCTGCATGTAGCCGTGGACATGGCCCAACCAAGGTGACTATCAAAAGGACCAGTTTTGCCCTCCCTGGATCTGGGCAGCCAAGACAAAGGAACAGCTCTGAGAAACAGGCTCCAACCCACGTTGGCATTTTCAAGCCTTCCAATTAACCTTCACCTTGGTAAACAAGCTGTGAGCTTTGCATGGGAAATTATTGTCGGCAAAATTGGGAAGGGTTCCTGGGAGCTTAAAAGACGGGAAAATAAATGGGAGGGAAATTGCTTTCTCCAGCTCCCCCCCACCCCTCTCTCTTTCACACACACACATACCTGCTTCCTTGCAGATGGCTATGCAGTATCTGGCTATGCAGGTCAAGGCAATGGAATGATGTTAGATTTTATTGTCGTTTATCCAGGGCTGTTTCCCTGGGGGAATGTGGCACAATGGAGTTCCAGAACCTCTTTGTGGAAACAAAATTCTCCAAAAAATAGTTTCAAAGTCCATTAGGGGTGCCAGTGTGTTTCTCTTTCATTTCCCTCTTGAGAATTCTGGCACCTCTTTTTCCAGAAAAACAAACAAACCTGTGTTTATATGTTGGGTTGCCAGCCTCCAGGTGGAGCCTGGAGATCGCCTGGATTTTTTAATGCATCTCCAGATTACAGAGGTCAGTTTTCTTGGAGGAAACAGCTGCCCCCAAATGGAGCCTGGTGAGCACAATTTCCCAGAGTTAACAGGCTGGTACAGGATGCTGGAGAATGCTGGAGGAGGGGGGGGGGGCTCTCTGGCATTGTTTGTTTACGTTATTTCATACTGAGACTCAAAAGTGGAATAGGGCTGCCAACCTCCTGGTGGGGCCTGGAGATCTCCCGCTTATACAAATGATCTCCACCTGGCAGAGATCAATCCCCCTGGAGGAAATGGCTGCTTGGAAGGGTGGGCTCTAGGGCACTGGACCACGCTGAGGCCCCTCCCCTCCCCAAACCCCACCCTCTCTCGGATCCACCCCTACAGTCTCCAGGTATTTTCCAACGCAGACCTGGCAGCCTTAGGGAATCAATATGATCAACAAGCAGAAATCTGACGCAGAGCTTGAGCAATGTTGAAGTGTTTGGACACGACCCTGTCGAGGTTCCTCCCAAAACCCCAACCTGACCAGGCGTGACCCCCCCCCCCAAATCTCCAGGTGTTTCCCTACTAGGAGTTGGCAACCCTATAAATATCAATGTAAGCTGAGTAGTAGATGGGGAGACAGGGTTGCCAGCTCTGGATAGGGAAACACGTGGACATTTTTTTGGGGGGGTAGACCCAGGAGACAGTGGCAGGGTCAGTCCTACCACTAGGCAAACTAGGTGACTGTCTAGGGCGCTGGTCTTCTAGGGGTGCCATACCAGGTGCCCCCCCCCATGTGACTCTTGTGATGTTATCAGTGCAGGGAGGGGTGCCAAAAGTTAGCTTTGCCTAGGGTGCCAGACAGTCTAGGGTCGTCCCTGAAGGGTGGGATTTGGGGAGGGGAAGGACCTCAGTGGGGTATGATGCCATAGTGCCTACCCTCCAAAGCAGCCATTTTTTTTTTCCAGGGGAACTGATCTCTGTCAGCTGGAAATCAATTTTAATAGCGGGAGACTTCCAGTCTTTATCTGGAGGTCGCGAACCCTATTGGGAAACAAAGTATTAATTCCCCGAAATGGGCCACCAACAAATCAATTCCAAACTTATCTTGCATCATGTCTGTGTGTGCAGTTTATACTTTTCAGGGGATCAGCTTTGGCCCAGGAGGCTCCAGTTGCTGATCCCTATTATTAGTTTAACTTTACTTCCAAATATCAAACCCCAGACAGTTAAGGACTTCAGCCAACAGCATCCTGTACCAGCCTGTTAACTCTGGGAAATTGTGCTCACCAGGCTCCATTTTGGGGCAGGAGTTCACAGGAACAGAGCTCCAGAACCTCTAAATTTTATTGTGCTCTTTCTTTCTTAACCCCCCCCCCCGATACTTGCTTCTGGGCTCCATTGTTCAAACCCCCTGTGAGAATGGGAAATGGGAAAATAACCCAAACATGTAAAACACACATATGGAAACCTTCCTCATGCCACTGTGGCCACATAGGAGAAAGTAATTTAAAGAGTATAATGGGAGTAAGGTTTTATTAGGACCATTATAATTCAAGAAGCATTATCAGGTATATGCTGAGCTGATATAATTTAGTACCCCTTCCGGTGATGTCAGGGGTGTGTGGCATATGCAAATGAGTTGTGCTAATGAGCTTTGGCACCTCTTTTTCTACAAAATGACCCCTGGTGCTCACTATTAGCCACACCGTCCGCAGCAACCTCACCGCCGCAGTGTGGATACCCTTCTGAGCAGTGTTCAAAGGCTGCCCCAAGCAGAGCACAATACAGTAATCTAATCCGGATCCAATCAGAACATCGATAATCATGATTAGACAGACAAAGCCTCTCTCCTACACAAACTTATGTTTTTGAGAGATGGAAGCTTTCCAAACTGAGGGGAAAGAAAAAAGTAGGCAGAAATTGGTTGAAACAAGCCTCCAAAAGCAGTGGTGTCCCATGGAGAGGACCGCCGAGCTCAACTTTAACCAGACAGCTCTCCTGCTGATAAATGCCACCGTTTTTTCCCAGGCCAGAGGATTCATTCCAGGTCACGCAGTTCCTTTTCTACCCCCCACCTTCCAATCCAGGTCCTTTCATACAAATTGCATCCTTGCCGGAGTGTAATGCTGCTTTTTGAACCAAGGCCTCGTCTGGAGACCGGATGGAACTCTCTTTAAAATCTGTCCAGAATGTAGCTGGTTGAAATGGATGTGTTTCAACTTCTCCTACTCTCCCTGCAGAATGATTCATCTTTTTCTAAAAAGCCTTCAAGGAAAAGCATCCTTATTTCCAAAAAGGTTCCTTCTGCTGTTAAAAATTACTTATGCATTATTACTGAAGTAATGAGACCCCAGTGATAACAGAGATAATGAACCATCAGAGAAAGGTAGCCTAGCAGCAAATAAGAAATATCCGCTAATAACTTTGTTCCTCGCCGTTTGGGTTTTCTTTTCATTCTTACAGAGATGGAGTCAGTGACCATGCAACAAGACCCCACGGCACCAACCAGGTACACACAAATGCCACTCCTAAAACTTGGGGGATGTTTTCCACATGTACTTTCTCCTTTGAATTTTATCAGATGCTGAGTAGCAGTGACCATCCCTGCATCTACTAGGTATCATGCATGCCTGGCTCTAGACAGTGATCAGGACATTTTTTTTGTAGCAGCAACTCTTTTACATATTAGGCCATGCCCCCCTGATGTAGCCAATCCCCCTGGAGCTTACAGTAGGCCCTGTACTAAGAGCTCTGTAAGCTCTTGGAGGATTGGCTACATCAGGGGTGTGTGGCTTAATATGCAAAGAAGTTCCTGCTACAAAAAAAGTCCTGTTGGTGATGATGTACGGTTGCTAGGTCTGACTCAAGAAATATCTGGGAAATCTGGGGGTGGAGCCAGGAGACTTTGGGGGTGGAACCAAGAACAAAGGTGTGACAAGCACGATTGAATTCCAAAGGGTTCGATTAAAAGGGACCGCACACCTTTTAAACTCCTTCCTGCCATTTGGAAATAATGGAGAGGGGTACCTTTTTCTGGGGCTCATAAAATTGGACCCCCTGGTTCAATCTTTCTTGGTAATTTACATTTTACAGGAGTTTTCCAATACAAAAAACAAACAAGAAGGCAAAGGAACAAGGATGTAAATAACATTGCAGTGTGGTAAATAATATTGACTATAGCTAAGTAAAAAGTATGTGTAAACAAGATGTAAACCTTGTTGGATAAGAACATAACAGCCGCATTATGTATAAAAAAGAAAATAAAAGATAGGAAACATAGCAAGTAGATTAACAGCAAGTTATGTAAGATGTCATAATAAATCAATTATGGGATTTAAAGAATATCAGCACAAAGAGTAATGTATGCTATTACTATTATACAGTGTACCTTCTGCAACAATAGTATTCACCTTGTGCAAGATGTAGACCGTGACTAGCACAAACAGAGAAGGAAGGAAGATATTTAATGGTTCAAGCTTTTTGAAACTTTGTTCAAAAACTTGGTTCACCTGGAGGTTGGCAGCCCTATGTTTAGCTGAGAGCATGAGCGACTGGCCCAAAGTCTCCCAATGAGCTCCATGGTTGGGTGAGGATTTCTGTAAGATTTGCAAGTAACGCTCAAGTAGACTTCTCTTTCACAAAGATAGATGAAGCTTTATTAGTGATTTGTTAAAAGCATTCTCTCTCCTGGTGGGACATTGCCAGGAATGACAAATGCCAAACTGTTCTAAAATAGCCCTAATCCCCACCCCAACATTCTAGTCAAAGAAATAATTATTATTTAGGCTAACCAGGGGTGGAATTCTAGCAGGAGTTCCTTTGCATATTAGGCCACACACCCCTAATGTAGCTAATCCTTCAAGGTTCTTTTTTGTAAACTCTTGAGAGGATTGGCTACATCAGGGGTGTGTGGCCAAATATGCAAAGGAGCTCTTGCTAGAATTCCACTGCTGAAGCTAATCAAAACACTGCATAGTTCAAATAGGTGTTATTAGGAGCCCGTGGCCAGACGGCATATTGGGAGGGGTTAACAGATGAGTGTTTCTAGACTTTGGGCCATTCACATGTGGATGTGTTTCATGTTGTAACTCATTTCTCCCAAGGATGAGTGATATCTCCCAGACAGTCAGGCACAAAGAAGAGCGAGTGGGAGAAGGAATGAGGAAAGTGGAGAGGGGAGGATCAAGGAAAGAGAAAGCCAGAATATGGCAAAGGCACCTTACAGTCGATAACAGCAATGCATGGCAGAAAACTGGGAGGGGTTCTGACAATTCCCAGATCCTGTTTCATCCAGCTCTAACCGCTACACCATGCTGTCTTTCTAGGGGCACATGGAGAAGAGAATGGGGGAGTTGCATACAAGTGCCTAGTCTCCAATATCTTTAATAATGTTTCATCAAGCTCAAGAGGAGACTGCATGTGGGAGAATCACAAGGAGTTTGATTTGGAGAGAGAAAAGCAGGCTTTACACAAGGGTTGAGACATCCTGTCTCCCTTATCCGGCTTTGACATCTTCCCAACAAACAGCCTGAGAAATACCAAATAGGATAAATCTATTTGGCCTAGAATGGGACGACACTAGGGTTGCCAAGTCCAATTCAAGAAATATCTAAGGACTTTGGGGGTGGAGCCAGGAGACTTTGGGGTGGAGCCAGGAGACATTAGGGGTGGAGCCAAGATCAAGGCTGTGACAAGCATCATTGAACTCCAAAGGGAGTTCTGGCCCTCACATTTAAAGGGATGGCACACCTTTTCAATGCCTTCCTTCCATAGGAAATAATGAAGGATAGGGGCACCTTCTGTTGGGGTTCATAGAATTTGACCCCCTGGTCCAATCTTTTTGAAACTTGGGGAGTATTTTGGGGAGAAGCACTAGATGCTATACTGAAAATTTGGTGCCTCTACCCCAAAAAACAGCCCCCCAGAGCCCCAGATACCCGCAGATCAATTCTCCATGATTTTCTATGGGAATAAATCTCCATAGGGAATAATAGAGTTCCCAGAAGACATTTCCCTCCCCTCCCCCCGCTTTCTGACGACCCTGAAGTGGGGGGAGGGCCTCTAAACCGGGGGATCCCCTGCCCCACCTGGAGATTGGCAACCCTAGACGACATGTGTACGATCAGTCGCCATGGACAGCGGAAATAAGCTCCGTTTCAATCTGGTGAAGGGCCCAGTGGTAGCCATTCTCATTATCAGCAGGGTACAGCAGTGCGCCCGCTGGTTTCTGCAGCTAGCCTCCAGAAGCCAAACGGTTAAAGGCCCAATTGGAGGCCATTGGAGGAGGCCGTGGCTGCAGAAGCGCTTGATAACATTTCTGCTCCGGCTTGGTTGTTGGGTTTCATTATTTGCATTGCATGATTATAAGGTGCAGCGTCTGCCGAATTGATTTGATGTCTTACGAGCTTAACAGGGCTTTTTTGTTATCTGATCCGGTCCTTCTGAGCAATTATTTTAAAAAACTATTTTAAAAAAATAAAAAACAAAGCAAACAACCTGAAAGCAGCAAGCCAGAGCCGCTGCCTCGACATAAATATGTATCCCTTGCTTTTGCTGTTCGACAACGATCAACACATCCACACCTATTCCACGGTAAGAAATCAATGTTCCTTATTTGCCTTTCCAAAGTGTTGTGATACAAACTGGAGTGCCATTGTTTTCCAGGGGCATTATTCTCAATTTTCAACGGTTGACTGGAAAGCAGAAGGCAGTTTGGTCTGTTTGCCGCTCTTCGATTCGGTACGGCTGGGTTGTGTAAAAGTTCTGTTTATTGACAAGGCCGAGCTGGGCCTTCACTCCTGCTTTCTGTTAGAGGGCAAAGAAAGCTTTCAGAATGGCATAATTGGATACTAGCATCGCTGGGTCTGTGTTGGAAAATATCTGGAGACTTTGGGGATGGATCCAATAGAGGGTGGGGTTTGGGGAGGGGAAGGGGCCTCGGCATGGTACAATGTCACAGAGTCCACCCATCAATACAGCCATTTTCTCCAGGAAAGCAGATCTCTACCAGATGGAGATCAGTTGTTAAAACGGAAGATCTCCACACACACCCTCCCCCGGAGGCTGGCAACCCTACTGGATACTCTACATTTAAAAAAAAATAATAATATTGAAAGATAGCTGGCTGTCTTCTGTTTGGTGTAGCGGTTAAGCCAGTTTGGTGTAGTGGTTAAGTGCGTGAACTCTTATCTGGGAGAACCAGGTTTGATTCCCCACTCCTCCACTTGCACCTGCTGGAATGGCCTTGGGTTAGCCATAGCTATTGCAGGAGTTGTCCCTGAAAGGGCAGCTGCTGTGAGAGCCCTCTCAGCCCCACCCACCTCACAAGGTGTCTGTTGTGGGGGAAGAAGACATAGGAGATTGTAAGCCGCTCTGAGTCTCTGATTCAGAGAGAAGGGTGAGGTATAAATCTGCAATTCTTCTTCTTCTTTAGCCAGAGCTTTTTGAAACTCTGCCTAATGGCATCCATGCTCTGTGGGACTTAGTGCTGTATTGCAGGGCCCGCAAGACAGAGATGTTCCACCAGGCCTCTAGTTGAGGAGAGCGACGGTTTGTCTTTGAGCTTGGCTTGCTCTAGTTCTCCTCTCCCCTATGGGGCAGGACATAATTGGTCCTGGAACAGACTTGGAATGATTGTTTTTACCTGTTTTGAACTGATTTGTAAATGCATTTATGGAGATGTTGTTCAACGCCCTCAGCCCTGCATTGGGAAGGATGTTCTAGCAAATAAATGAATGAATGCATGCATGAATGAATGAATCAGTTTGGCCTGCAAACAGTGGCCACTATACCTCTTAAAGCTGGGTGCATACTTGGGTGTCCAGAGTACTTCCCATCTGTTGCTTCAAGCCCTCTGAGAGAGACAGCGTTTGTAAGAAATGTGCCTTTCCTTCTTGCCAGATACCAAAATGTTCCACTGAAAGAACTGGTCTATATACTCAGTCCTACAGTACATAAACCACATCAGGATGCTGAATCCATCACGTCAAGAACAGCAAAGTCAAATGATTTTGGAGAGCTGTCCAATCATGAGGCAGTATGGAATGGTTACAGTTTAGTATGATCTGGTCAGATCTTGGAAGCTAATTAGAGCTGGTACTTGCATGGGAGAGCTCAAAGGGTGGCTCTGCAGAGGAAGGCAACAGCAGCCCACCTCTGCTGCTCACTTCCCTTGAAAGCCCCATGGTGGGGTCACCATAAGTCAGTTGTGACATGATGGTACTTTACAAGCTCACATTGTGCTAATGGGATGTGGAATGGCATGGTATGGTATAGCTTGGTTTCATCTGATCTGGAAAGCTACGCAGGGTTGGTACTTGGCTGAGGGAGCACCAAGGAAGACTCTGTTGAGGAAACCACCTCTGCTTCTCACTTGCCTTGAAAGTCACTTATTGGTCATTTCTAACGTATCCATAGTTATGGTTTCCAGCTTTCAGTGCGGAAATACTTGGAGATTTTAGAAGTTAGTCTTTATACCCTGATTTCCTGTACTTTAAGGAGTCTCAAAGTGGCTTACAATCTCCTTCTCTTCCTCTCCCCACAACCATGTGGCAGGTTGGGCTGAGAGAGTTCTGAGAGAACTGTGACTGGCCCAAGATCACCCAGCAGGCTTCATGTGCAGGATGAGGGAGGAATCAAGCTGCATTCTACAGATCAGAGTCCACTGCTCTTAACTACTACACCATGCTGGGTCTCTCTTTAGGGGTAGAGCCTGAGGAGGTCAGGTTTTTGAGAGGGGAGGGGAAGGAGGGACCTCAGTGGGGTATAATGCCATACAGTCCATCTTCCAAAGCAGCCATTTTCTCCCAGTGAACTGATCACAGTCATCTGGAGACCAATTTTAATAACAAGCAGGGCTTTTTTTTGAGCAGGAACGCACAGGAACTCAGTTCCGGCTGGCTTGGAGTCAGGGGTGTGGCCTAATATTCAAATTTGTTCCTGCTGGGCTTCACACAGCTCTGTGTGAAACAATGGTGATGTCAGGGGGTGTGGCCTAATATGCAAATGAGGTTTTTTTCCCTTTTTTGAAAAAGTGCCCTGATAATGAGAGATCTTCATGTGCCATTTTGGCGACCCAACATAAGTCAGTCTGCGGCTTCTTGTGATGCAATCCTGAGGGCAGGTCACAAATGCAATAAAGCCGCACATTAACATCATGTTCACAGGATGCATATTCACGTAAATAAGAGCCAGGCAGCCTCTCGCTTTCCCCAGTAATTTTATCTAGCCTAATAATGAGGCAAGGATTTAGAGATAAGGACTAAGAGGAGGAAGTTTAGGTAATCCGGGAAAGGTAGATATCTGATAGCAGAGAGTCCCACCAGGAGCATGCCAGCCGTCCCGCTGGGTTATTAATACATGAACTTTGCCACCGCCCTCCCCCGCCGCCTGCTGATTTTCATACCATGTTGCATAATTAATCTGTCAACATTTTGTGACGAGGCATAAATATTAATGACACGATCACACAGTTGGTTGTTCCTTTTAAAATGCAAACTTTTGCAAGGATAAATTGCACATTAATCTTAACCGGCTTTGAAGAACACAGTTTCCCCACCTTTCTTTTTTTTTCCTTAAGAAAAGGAAAGAAAGATTAAAAAAAAAAAAGGGAGATATTTGGCTTTTGAAACTGGAATGCTCCCCCACCTCATCCATCCTCCCACTTTTAATTCTCAATCCCTCAATACAAAGTAGAGATCAGGGAGCGTCTACCCGGGGTTCATAACTTTGGTACTGCAATAAGAGATAAAAGCAATGAAGTCTGGAGATTCAGCACAGGGGACAAATTGTGCTTTCCAAGTCATCTCTATGTTTTATTCTCCTAGAGCCAGAATCTTGGCTTAATTGGAACCAAGTCTCCTTAGAGTTGGGAGAATGAGTTTTCAGGACATGCTCTTCAAACGTTTGATGTCTTCTTTGAAAGTGACGAGGAACCCCATTCAGCCCATGCATCCATCCAAGTTAATAAGTTGCACAGGGCTTCCTTGTTTTTAATCAAAGATGATGAGAATTTGGAAAAAAAAAACAGTCACTACATCCAGGTGAATTTACGGTGATCGAACACCTCGCTTACGAGTGAACTGAGCCCCCCTGCCAGACGGCTTCAATGTTGTTGTCTGATGTTAACACTGTAAAACACAGCTTTGTGCCCACTCACTAGCTGCTTGTGCTAGCAGACATTGGCCAGATTGTGCCTGGATAAATATTTAACAAAGCAGCTTGTGGCCATTTTTGTACTTGGGTCTGGGGATGCTATGCAGAGGCAGGCAATGGCAAACCACCTCTGAATGTCTCTTGCCTTGAAAACCCTATGGGGTCACCCTATGTCAGTTGTGACTAGATCGTGTTTTCTACCACCACCACCACCCTCTGTGAGCTGGAGAAAAGGCATGGGTCCTCCCCGCCCCCCGCCCCCGAGTCATGGTTGGGTTATTAACGGGGCTTGTTTTGCAGAAAAATAGGTGGCGGTCTGTGTTCTCTCTAGGCTGCAGAGTCTTGTGAGCAAAAATACCACTTTGTGAGCTACCGGCATTAAGGTTGTAAGCTATTGTGGCTTTAAAGCTGTGAGCTACTGCATACGTTAGTGTGCTCTGGGGTCATCCTTCCTGAGCTAAGACGAAAATGTTTGAGCTGGAGGCTAAAAATCTGTGTACTAGCTCACGCTAACTCAGCTTAGAGGGAACACTGGTGGCGAAGCTTATTAGCATAACTCATTAACATACGCTGCCCCTCCTCACCAGCCAAAAGCAACCCAACAACAGAAAGGAGAGCCCCAGGCAAGTGAGGCCTGCTTGGGCTGGCTAGAGATCCAGCCAGCCCAAGCAGGCCTCGCTCACCTGGGGCACTCCTTGGCCACCCCACCCCCCACAGTCAAAAGTCCAGCAAGACACCCGCTGCCCAAAATCACATAAGAAGTGGGGAAAGGGTGGTGCAGGCTTCTCCAAGGGTTAATGAGGGCTGTTGGGGTTTGGCAAAGCCCCTGGTGGCTGGCTGGCTGCCCACTCTCCTAATCCAGGGATTGTTATGCAGCCGCACCTATTATTCAATGGGCAAGGTAGGTGGGGAGGAGGAAGAGGGGGAACCCTCAGAAAGGTTCAGGAGCTGTGCTCCTGTGAGCTCCTGCTGAATTCAAGGCCTGGTTATTAATGTGACCTATGTGTTGAGCATAGAATCCATTGCAGTTCATCCTCGACTTGCGCTTGCATCCTTAAACAACTCTATACAGGGGACACAGCGCCTGCTTTTTATGCCTAGGTAGTCAGTGGCTTCCGTCTCTGAGTATTCACAAGTACTGCAAGGTTCACGAGCAGATACTTAAATAATAGGTCTCAAATCAAACTTCTCAAACAGATGTGTGTGTGTGTTTTTGTAACAATATGGGCCTTTAAAAAATGGTTAACAATTTTAACAATTGGAGGCAGCAGCAGATGAGAGACAATACTTCGTAATTTTATAAATGGATGCATTCAGAGCCATTCCACTGGGATGCATTCAAATTGCCTCATCAGCAATTGGCTTCCTGGTTTGTGACCACAAACATAGATGTGAACTAAGCCACTGAGCATCCCTACTTCGGATAGCTCTGCGGAAGAGAAAGGAAGGGTGTTCCGGGACATTGGACCGAAGACCCAACTGTGTCCCGGGCAGAGCTCCACAGACATTACGGCCACCATATCTAGGGCCGAGCTCTATTCCCATGCAGTCCTGCCCAACTTCACAGCATCTTTCCTGAATAATTCTGATAAACTGACTGCACCAGGTGTCTGATGGCGCGGTAAACAAATGAGATGGACGGACAGACAGGCAGACAGGCCAATTTGGGACACAAACGTTTGAATTAGAGAGAGAGAAAATGTCAACTTACTATGCAGAAGTGAGAAAAGTTATACCTGTTGATATCCCCCTTCTCGCCTCAAGGATTAAAGCTGCCTTATGCCAGGGGCGGCCAAACTGTGGCTCAGGAGCCGCATGTGGCTCTTCCACATGTATCGTGCGGCTCTTAAAGCCCCCACCACCTCACCCGCTGACTTGGAGAAGGCATTTCTTTCTTTAGATCACTTATCCAAGCCAAGCCAGCTGTCAGCTTGGAGAATGCATTTAAAGTTAACGTTGCTTTCTTTCCACCTCTCCTTACCTCCCCCTCCCCCATCTATTTTCCTTCCTGCCTGCCTGTCTTGTAGTTCTCAAAAATCTGATGTTCGTGACTTGCGGCTCTCAAACATCCGACGTTTCTTCTATGTGGCTCTTTTGTTAAGCAAGTTTGGTCACCCCTGCCTTATGTCAACTCAGACCTCTGATCTATCAAGCTCAGCATTGTCTGCTCTGACTCGCCTACTACTAACTAGGGGCACTGGGAATTGAACCTGGGACCTTCCGCATACAAAGGATATTTCCAAGCGCAGAGCCATGGCCCGGCTTTTGTCCTTCCGTGCACCTGGATGCCCTAATTTTCCTTGACGTTCTGGCCTTTTCAGAAAGCAACAATGGTATTTTCAAAAGAAGTTTAAGGGTTTCAGAACAAATATTAAATTGTTCTTCAATGGGACTTGGGGATCTCTCCGGTTTCTTTGGAAATTCTAGCCCGCAGGCAACTTGGTGCAAAAAAGAGAGAGAGAAAGCAAACATTTTAACCTCACAAGTGGAAGGATTAGGCTTCCACTGGTAAATACCAGTCTCCCCTAAGTAGACACAACGGGACCAATAAATAAATAAGTTCCCATCAAAAGTAATAAGAAGTCACCTGTAGCAAAAATAATGAGGGCTGCTTAATATGACCCCCCCATTCTGTAAAAGAGAAGCAGAAATAAAAGATAAAGCCTGGCACCACGCCAAAAGTGTCTTTTTTAAAAACAAGTTATTAGGGAATAGAAAGGAGTTATTTTTAGGCTGCATCAGGGCTTTTAAATTTCTTTGAGCAGGAATGCACAGGAACACAGTTCTGGTAGGCTTGGTGTCGGGGGTGTGGCCAATTATGCAAATTAATTTCTGCTGGGACTTTTCTACAAAAAAGCCCTGTGTGAAACAATAGTGATCTCAGGGGGTGTGACCTAATATGTAAATGAGTTCCTCCTGGGCTTTTTCTACAAAAAATGCCCTGGGCTGCATGTTCTTTCCGGTTTCATTTCAACATTACAAGTGCAGGAAACCCCTCCCTCCCCCCCCCCAACAATTTTCATCGAAATCATGGCGGCAATGAAATTTGTACTTGGGTTTTGTCATCACCCAGTCTGAACAGAAGAAGATGACATTGGATTCATATCCTGCCCTATACTCTGAATCTCAGAGTGGCTTACAATCTCCTTTACCTTTTCCCCACCCCCCCAACAGACACCCTGTGAGGTAGGTGGGGCTGAGAGAGCTCTTACAGCAGCTGCCCTTTCAAGGACAACTCCTATAAGAGCTATGGCTGACCCAAGGCCATTCCAGCAGCTTCAAGTGGAGGAGTGGGGGATCAAACCCGGCTCTTCCAGATAAGAGTCCGTGCACTTAAACACTACACCAAACTGGCCTGTGGATCATATTCACCCTGTATCATCATTCACAGGTATTCTAATTTGGAATTTGCAACTAGTGGGAGAAGAACAATGTCAGTGAAGCTGCCTTATACTGAATCAGGCCCTTGGTCCATCACAGTCAATACTGTCTACTCCAAATGGCAATAGTCTTCTGCAGGGTCTTACCCAGAGGTCTTTCTCAACAACTTCTGCCAAATTCTTTTAAACTGGAGATGCCGGGAATTGAACTTGGGACCTTCTTCATGCCAAGCAACTGTTGCTCTACCACTGAGCCACAACCCTTCCCCAACTTGCAGCCCTGGGGTGTTCAAGGCAAGAGACAACCAGAGGTGGCTTGCTATTACCTTCCTCCATATAGCAACTCCAGCCTATTTTCTCCCATCCAAGCACCTTTTCTAGCTCCTAAGCTTGACCTTGATGAGCTCAGGCCAAACCCAGGCTTCTAGCTGAGCCAAATACAGCCTTTGTCAGCTGACAAGGACAGAGAGCCACAAGGAAGAAGAAGACGACGACTGCAGATTTATACCCTGCCCTTCTCTCAGAGTGGCTTACAATCTCCTGTCCTCTCCCCTCACAATAGACACCCTGTGAGGTAGGTGGGGCTGAGAGAGCTCTCGCAGCTACTGCCCTTTCAAGAACAACTCTCTGCGATAGCTATGGCTGACCCAAGGCCATTCCATCAGCTGTAAGTGGAGGAGTGGGGAATTAAACCTGGTTCTCCGAGATAAGAGTCCGCACACTTAACCACTACACCCAACTGAAATCTAGGTTAGCAGCATACAGGGAAACGGGGCTTTTTTTTGTAGGAAAAGCCCAGCAGGAACTCATTTGCAAATTAGGCCACACCCCTGACATCACCATTGTTTTACAGCAGGAACTGATATGCATATTTGACCGCACCCCCTGACACCAAGCCAGCCGGAACTGCATTCCTGTGCTTTCCTGCTCAAAACAAATGAACAAACAAGGAAACAAAGCCCTGCATGGAAATAGGATTCGGCAGCCAGCAATGTGAGAAGGCAGGGCTGGAGCCAGTGAGCAGGTGTGCCATTGCTCAGGAAGCCCCACTCAGCAGCAATCTGGAGCCATCCAGAGTCTTGCACTGCCCATCACCCATCTTCAGATTACAGCATTTATTTTCTTCTCAGGATGTGAACTGGACAAGGGAAGAATTAGAGGGAACACTGGTTGGCAGGGCCGGCCCTGCCACTAGGCAAACTGGGCAATTGCCTAGGGCGCTGGCCTTCTGGTATAGGGTTGCCAAGTCCAATTCAAGAAATATCTGGGGACTTTGGGGGTGGAGCCAGGAGACTTTGGGGGTGGAGCCAGGAGACATTAGGGGTGGAGCCAAGATCAAGGCTGTGACAAGCATAATTGAACTCCAAAGGGAGTTCTGGCCATCACATTTAAAGGGACGGCACACCTTTTCAATGCCTTCCTTCCATAGGAAATAATGAAGGATAGGGGCACCTTCTTTTGGGGCTCATAGAATTGGACCCCCTAGTCCAATCTTTTTGAAACTTGGGGGATATTTTGGGGAGAGGCACTAGATGATGTACTGAAAATTTGGTGCCTCTACCTCAAAAAACAGCCCCCCCCAGAGCCCCAGATACCCGCAGATCAATTCTCCATGATTTTCTATGGGAATAAATCTCCCTAAGGAATAACAGAGTCCCCAGCAGACATTTCTCTCCCCTCCCCCGCTTTCTGACGACCCTGAAGCGGGGGGAGGGCCTCCAAACTGGGGGATCCCCTGCCCCCACCTGGGGATTGGCAACCCTATTCTGGGAGCACCAAATTGGGCACCCCCATGTGACTCGGTGACGTTACCAATGCAGGGGGGAGTGCCTAGAGTGCCAGTCTAGGGCTGGCTCTGTTGGCTGGAGCCTTGCCCTATCACTACAACTCCCTTCTCAAAGTAAGTATTGGGGGGGGGGACCCTCTGGTCAACAAGTAGTGCAATCCTAAACACAGTCACATCTTTCTGAGGCCATGGGCTTTAGTACACTTAGCAGGGTGTAATTGTGTTTGAGATTTTGCTGTACGTCAATATATATTGGGGGGTGGGGATAATATATAGTAAAAGTAACTATCAGCCCTGGTCAAACCTGTGTGTGTGGTATTTTTGTATTTATATGTGCATGTGTGTATGTGTGTTCATGTGTGAGTCTGCGTGCTCCTAGAAGTCATGGCGAGCTCTGATGACTGACCCCTACTGGAGATCTGGAGGATATGCAGGGAGGTGGCTGAATAAAGCCTGCCCCTGCCCTCCCAACTGCTGATATTCCAAGGAGGTCTCCCATCTAAGTACTTGCCAAAGTCGACCCTGCTTAGCTTCTGAGATCTGATGAGATCGGGTTTATCTGGACTATCCAGGTCAGGACAGGTCAAACTTTTTTTTTTTGGCCTCCATGTCACAGTTGACTTACGGCGAACACATAGGGTTTTCAAGGCGAGAGACATTCAAAGGTGCTTGCCAGTGCCTGCCTCTGTGTCGCAGCCCTGGGCTTCCTTGGCTGTCTCCCATCCCAATGCTAACTAGGGCTGAGCCTACTTAGCTTCTGAGTTCAGATAAGATTGGGCTAGCCTGGCTTGTTCATGGCAGCTCAAGTCATGCATAGCTAGTATTTAATTCTTAGAGAATCCCGCATTGTCTGCTGCTTTTGGTATAATCCTAGACTTGGTCTCTTTGGAAATTGTAATGCTTGCATTTTGCATGATAGTCCCACATGTTTACAGACTGCATCAGGGTAGTAACTGTGGGTTAATAGAGTTTTTAAAACAGAAAATTCATTATGACATAATGCTGCATGACTCCAACAGTTTCAATTAAGGCACTTTATTGATTATGATAAAAACAGATAAAACAGATAAAAGGAAGTACTTCTTCACCCAAAGGGTGATTAATATGTGGAATTCACTGCCACAGGAGGTGGTGGCGGCTACAAGCATAGCCAGCTTCAAGAAGGGGTTAGATAAAAATATGGAGCAGAGGTCCATCAGTGGCTATTAGCCACAGTGTGTGTGTGTGTGTGTATATATATAATTTTTTTGGCCACTGTGTGACACAGAGTGTTGGACTGGATGGGCCATTGGCCTGATCTAACATGGCTTCTCTTACGTTCTTAAGATATGCAGAGGAATGCATTAGGAATTGCCGTAACTGATGCTGGAGGGGGTGGGGTTCCACATCCTAACACCCTGATAATGATAAAGGCAATCATTTAGAAGCCAAACTGGAACCATGCAGTTAATGTTGAGAGTTCTTCAGAAACCTGACATAATGTTTCCAATGATGGACTTGGAGAACTTCCACTACACTATACAAAATGAAGCACTGTTGGTAACTTACATCATGAAAACTTCATCCGATATAATAGAATGCACAATGCAAATTATATACTCAAAGGGTGGTGATGTTCTGAGATGAAATACTTTTGGGGCAGGAAGGGGAGGGGAGTACAACTTCTGTACAAACCAGTTTGCATCTTGATAGAACATTGAGGAGCCCAGCTGCGCAGAGTGGTAAAGCTGCAGTACTGCAGTCCAAGCTCTGCTCACAACCTGAGTTCGATCCTGGCAGAAGTTGGGTTCAGGTAGCCAGCTTAAGGTTGACTCAGCCTTCCATCCTTCCAGGGTCGGTAAAATGAGTACTCGGCTTGCTGGAGGGAAAGTGTAGATGACTGGGGAAGGCAATGGCAAGGAAAAGGAAAGGTCCCCTGTGTAAGCACCAGTCGCTTCCAACTCTGGGGTGACGTTGCTTTCACAACATTTTCACGGAAGACTTTTTACGGGGTGGTTTGCCATTGCCTTCCCCAACCACCCCGTAAAAAGTCTGCTGTGAAAAAAATCATGATGCAACGTCACCCCAGAGTCGGAAATGACTGGTGCTTGCACAGCGGACTGCCTTGACCTTTAGAACATTGAGACAATTCAGTAACCGAGACAGACAATGTTTCATTTGCTGTCTCCCCACCCTCCCCCTTTTGCAATACTTTTGTATATTCCAGCATTCCTACTTTATTTTCTGCCCAGCAGCAGACGACAGTTAGTTTGATGTCCCCTTTTCTCTTGGGATACCTGGAGCCGCTTCTGGATTTTCAGGCAGGATCTGAACCCAGACCTAGCAGTGGCAAGCGCATCTCTCCATTGCATCAGCCCTTCCAGCGCTCAAGTGGCAAAGCACTAAAGAACCTCTAGTTATGGATACAACTAATCTAGTTGCTAGGAGGAAGGGGAAAAAAAATCCCTCTGAAGTCTCTGCAAATCTAAAAAAAGCAAAGCAACGGCAATTCCTTCCATCAACACTCCAGTTACTTTGTTTCACAAAGTACTGAAATGAAAGGGATACTTTAGATTAAAAGATTTGCTTAATGGTCTGATTAATTCATTGCAAATAGATATAGCTGGTTCTTAGAATCTGTGTTATCTCTTAACCTTTCCCGCCTGGTGTGTTTCCCCCCCTTCTCCCATCTGCGAGCGAGGATGAGTTTTGATTTAATATGCAACGCCTGCTGCTTCCTCTCTGGGCTGAACCGCACCGATTGCTACTGGGTCCCTCTCCCTTCATGTGCGGAGTGACCAAATGCTTAAAATAGGCACAGACAAAGAGAAGGGGGAGAAGGAAAGCTCACCTGCACAGCACGGGCAATTACCCCCATTCACCCGGTTGAGTTCACAAAATTAATTAGCACCAAATACCGTTGGGCCAAATTATTTATGAACTAACGAGCAGGCACGGTTGCCGTTTAGAAGACTAGGGGCTCTGACCCAGCGATGCCAAGTCGGCTGCAGCGTTCTCTTTCTCGTGCACCACAAGAGGGCATCAAGGGCACTTCCTTGGATCAGAGATGCTGCCGCTTGACTTCTGGGGCCTGAACAGGGAGCCTGGATACAAGAAGGATAGGGTAACGTCGACCAATCAGGAGGCAGGGGGTCACTGCAATTACAGGGCTCCCATTTAGGCGCTGCGCTTGCACAAATCAAACACATGATTCATCCCACTGGCCAATCGGCTGGTAGCTGCTGTAGAACATGCACCGCAATGATACGAGTATGGCATCTAGGGTTGCCAGCTCTAGGCAGGGTTGCCAACAGTGTTCCCTCTAAGCTGAGTTAGTACAAGCTAGCTCACAGATTTTTAGCCTCCAGCTCACACATTTTTGTCTTAGCTCAGGGAAAATGGCCCCAGGGCACAGTAATTTAGGCTGTCGCTCACAACTTTAATGCCAGTAGGTCACAAAGTAGAATTTTTGCTCACTAGACTCTGCAGCTTAGAGGGAACATTGGTTGCCAATCCCCAGTTGGGAGCAGGGGATCCCCCAGTTTGGAGGCCCTCCCCCCGCTTCAGGGAGAGCCAGTTTGGTATAGTGGTTAAGTGTGCAAACTCTTAACTGGGAGAACTGGATTTGAGTCCCGACTCCTCCACTTGCACCTGCTAGCATGGCCTTGGGTCAGCCATAGCCCTGGCAGAGGTTGTCCTTGAAAGGGCAGCTACTGAGAGAGCCCTCTCCAGCCCCACCCACCTCACAGGGTGTCTGTTGTGGGGGAGGAAGGTAAAAGAGATTGTGAGCCGCTCTGAGACTTCGGAGTGGAGGGCGGGATATAAATCCAATATCATCATCATCATCTTCTTCTTCTTCTTCTTCTTCTTCTTCTTCTTCTTCTTCTTCTTCTTCTTCTTCTTCTCCTCCTCCTCCTCCTCCTCCTCCTCCTCCTCCTCCTCCTCCTTCTGGGTTATCAGAAAGTGATGGGGAGAGGAAGGGAAATGTCTGCTGGGCACTCCATTATTCCCTATGGAGACCAATACCCATAAGGTACAGCGGAAAATTGATCCGTGGGTATCTGGGACTCAGGGGGCTGTTTTTTTTAGGTAGATGCACCAAATTTCCAGCATAGCATCTGATGCCTCTCCTCAAAGCACCCTCCATGTTTCAAAAAGATTGGACCGGGGGTTTCATTTCTATGATCCCCAAAAGAAGGTACCACTATCATTATTTCCAAATGGAGGGAAGGCATTTTAAAGGACAGACCTCCCTTCAGAGTTCAATCCTGCTTGTCACCCCCTTGCTCCTGGCTCCACCCCCGAAGTCCCCAGATATTTCTTAAGTCGGACCTGGCAACCCTAGTGCCAGGTTAGGAGATACCTGAAGATTTTGGGGGTGCAACCAGTGAAGGGCAGGGTTTGGGGAGACAAGAGACATCAATGGGGTATAATCCCCTAGAGTCCACCATCCTAAATTCCCTTCTTCTCCAGGCAAACTGATCTCTGCTGCCTGGAGATCAGTTGTAATCCCAGGAGATCTACAGCCACCACCTGGAGATTGACAGTCCTATAAAATACACAATGAGCACAGAACATAGTTTAGGCACACGGTTCTCAAATGTCGGTAAGAATAAGCAATGCATTTATGATTTTGGGTTGGGAAATTCCTGGATAATTTTTTTGAGGGGGTGGAGACTGGAGAGGGTGAGTTTGGGAAGGGAAGGGACTTCAGTGGGGTAGAATGCTATAGAGCAGGGGTGTCGAACTCATTTGTCATGCGGGCCGGATCTGACATAAATGAGACCTTGTCAGGCGTGGCTGGGCCACGTCCGGTCAGGCCATGTGTGTACCTATTTAAGGAACAACAACAAAAGCAGAGATATAAACTTTTTTAAAGGACGCAAACAAACACAACTAAAGATTTTTTTTTTTTAAAAAGAAACCCCTTAAAATAAAACAAGCTTAAAACATTAGCACTTGTTGGTCTTAAAGGTGCTTTCTTTGTATTTCTCCCATGGGATCCAAGGAAGTGGGCAAAGGAAGCTCTGGCTCTTTCCCTCCCTCCCCAGGGGACCAGGAGGGGGAGGAGCCTCAACCAGTGGGAAAATTGAGGTTTTGCTCTATAGCTCCTGTGCAATTGAGCAAGCCTTGCAAAGCAAGTTGAGATGCAGAAGGAAGCAAGAGAGAGGAAGAAGGAAGCAGACAAGAGCCAGTTGCTCAGGGGCCTGATAGGAGCCTTCCAGGGGCCTGATTCAGCCCCCGGATCACATGTTTGACACCCCTGCCATAGAGTCCACCTTCCAAAGCAGCCGTTTTCTCCAGGGGAACTGATATTGGAAACCAGGAGACCAGTTGTCATTACAAGAAATCTCTAGCCATTTAGAACACTAAATAAACACTCAGCTTAGGGCTGCCAGATGCCCAGTGCACTGCCTAGCAACCCTCATCTCAACTCTTAAGGCTTCCTTCCCGATTCCATGGATGTTCTGCTTTAGGATTAACTTCTCCCCAAACTCCCCCGAATGGCCAGTGTACTACCACTGATTTAGAAAAGTTTTCTTCAAGCAAATAAGTGTTTGTTAGGACAAAGGCCTCCTTCTTTACAGCACAAACGAAATGCAGGCCAGCTTCAGACCAAGACAAATGTAGAATCTGCAGAGAGATTGCAACGACAGAAGGGTGGGTCTTGTGCCAATGCCACGGACACTCTTCTGGATTCGATAAGCACAGGGCCAAATCTAGGGGAGGAGGGGGGGTGTTTGCCCTGGGCGCTGGTGTGGGGGGGTGCCAAATTGGGTATGGAGTCCATTCTATCTATGGACCCATAAGACCCATAAGGGAGCATCATTTTTTTTAATTTTGCTCCCCCTCAAAAAACGTGTAGATCCAGTGCTGGATAAGCATCCCTGCTGGGTGGGAAACAAGTAAAACATGTAGAATTCCAACAGCCTGCATGTCTCTTGTGATGCGTCCCAGTGGCAGAGCCCGGGCCTCACAAAAGCAGAAAACTCAGCAGGAGAAAACAATCCTCATCAGCAACAATGAAGCTCTCTACATTGTTAGACCCACAGGCTGATAAAGACTAAGAGGCATTTAATTTTCACATGATGGGATATCTCTTACAGCAGACAACAGCTCCGGCTCTCGGCTTCTCCTCCTCCGCCACCCCGGCCTCTGTTGCGAGTAAGAAAAAAAATATATATTCACAGATGAGTTGAAGGGACTTGGCAGGTTCATTCATGGCCTCCTGTAAGAGTAATCTCTCACAACCTCCCCCCCACCCTGCACTTTCGAGACAATGGTTCCCTGATGCTTTGCAAAGTACATCTAAAGAGATGGCTTAGTGGGCTGATGTTATGATGGGATAATGGCGAGGTATGTAATTTTGCTTGCATTGTAACGCATTTATAATTCTGAGAAAAAACTGGCAGCTAGAAGCTGACTCTTGCTCGGTGGGGAAGCGAGTGACATTTCTCTCTATTTAGTTCTGTCTCCTCAGAGTTCAGGCTTTCGAGGAGGGTTGCCAACTCCAGGTATGGACTGGACACCTCTCGGAATCACAACAGACCTCCTAGGGCTTCCCATAAGATCACTTCCAGCTTTCGCCAGAAGTGACAGCACTGCACCAGCTAGTGTTGCCAGGCCCTGCCTAGCCACCAGCAGGGGGTTGGGAGGTAGGGTTGCCAGATCCAAGTCGGGAAACTCCTGGAGATTTGGGGGTGGAGCCTGGGGAGGACAGGGACCTCAGTGGGGCACAATTCCACAAAGCCCACCCTCCAAAGCAGCCATTTTCTCCAGGAAAACTGTTCTCTGTAGTCTGGAGATGAGCTGTAATTCCAGGGGATCCTCAGGTCCCATCTGGAAGCTGGCATCCCTGGCACCAGCATTTTTGCAAATCCTAGAGAGTCTCATGACATCACTTCCTGTTTTCACCAGAAGCCAGAGGAATAATACTTGGAATGGTCAGGGGCCAAAGACCCAAAGACCACTTTCCTCTCTTATGAACATTTGAAGGCTGTATAAATCGATGGTGCGGTCTCATTTGGAGTACTGTGTGCAGTTCTGGTCGCCGCACCTCAAAAAGGATATTATAGCATTGGAGAAAGTCTAGAAAAGGGCAACTAGAATGATTAAAGGGCTGGAGCACTTTCCCTATGAAGAAAGGTTGAAACGCTTGGGACTCTTTAGCTTGGAGAAACGTCGACTGCGGGGTGACATGATAGAGGTTTACAAGATAATGCATGGGATGGAGAAAGTAGACAAAGAAGTACTTTTCTCCCTTTCTCACAATACAAGAACTTGTGGGCATTCGATGAAATTGCTGAGCAGACAGGTTAAAACAGATAAAAGGAAGTACTTCTTCACCCAAAGGGTGATTAACATGTGGAATTCACTGCCACAGGAGGTGGTGGCGGCCACAAGTATAGCCACCTTCAAGAAGGGTTTAGATAAAAATATGGAGCACAGGTCCATCAGTGGCTATTAGCCACAGTGTATGTGTGTATATAAAATTTTTTGCCACTGTGTGACACAGAGTGTTGGACTTGATGGGCCGTTGGCCTGATCCAACATGGCTTCTCTTATGTTCTTATGTTCTTAAGGCTATAATAATTTAGTAGCTAGGAGAGTAAGCTCTGAGCAAGAAATAGGGTTGCCAAGTCTTGCCCGGTTCGGGGTGGGGGATTGTTTCCGCACATGCAAAGTGTACGTGGCACAATGATATCGCCTGGAAGTGATGTTATTGCACCAGGCAGGTCACTCATGTGACACTCTAGCAATTGGGTAAAAACTCTATGGCACCATAGAGGGTTTTTTTTATCCAATTGCAAGAGTGCTGCATGTTTGACGTGCCCAGAGCAATAATGTCACTTCTGGGTGATGTCATCATGCCAGGTATATTGTGGCTCACTGGAACTCTTTGGGCCCATTATGGGGTGGTGGATTGGAGACCCTGAAATCGGGGGAAAACCCCACCCCCAGTGGGAACTTGAGAAGCCTAGCAAGAAACTCCACAGTTCAGACCAAAGGTCTGCCTCTTTAAATGGTCAAGAGATTAGTTCACAGACAACCCAGAAGTTATGTCTAGAGATTCTGCATGCTGTAGTGGCTAGAATTTCAAGACTAGAGAGACCCAGCTGTGAATCCCCACTCCACCATGGAAGCTTGCCAGACAGCCTCATGCCAGTCACTCTTTTTCAGCCTAACCTACCTCAAAGGGTTGTTGTGGGAGCAGGGGGGAGAATGGTGTAAGCTGGTTTGGGGTACAACATGGGTTATACTTAACAAATAAAAACAAATAAAGGAAACTGAAGGAGCTGGGTATGTTTAGCTTGGAGAGGAGATGACTGAGAGGTAATATGATCACCATCTTCAAGGACATGAAGGGCTGTCATATAGAGGATGGTGCAGAATTGTTTTATGTTTCCCAAGAAGGTTGGACCAGAACCAACAAGTTAAAATTAAATCAAAAGAGTTTCCAGCTAAACATAAGGAATAATTTGGTTAGAGTGGTTCCTCAATGGAGCAGGCTTCCTCAGGAGGTGGTGGGCTCTCCTTCTTTGGAGGTTTTCAAACAGAGTTCAGAGGGCCATCTGATAGCAGTGCTGACTCTGTGAATTGGGCAGATCATGAGAAGGGCAGGAAGGGTTGCATCAGTGCTTAGTTCTTGTGGCCCTTTCTTACGTGCCCAGGGAAATGCTGATTGACACTATGGGATCAGTCAGCAATTTTTCTCCAGGCTAGTTTGGCCAGGGATCCTGGAGGATTTTGCCATCTTCCGGGCATGGAACAGGGGTCACTGGGGATGTATGTAGGGAAGGGTGGAGAGGTATTTCTGAAGTTCTTGCATTGTGTAAGGGGTTGGACTAGATGATCCCAGAGATCCCTTCCAACTCTACAATTCTATAAAATAACCTCATAAAATGCTATCCATGGAGACAGATCAAGATGGGTAGGGTAGCACTGTTGGTCTGTCTGTAGCAGTAGAAAAGAGTAAGACCTTACTCAGTAGCACCTTAAAGACTAAAATTTAGTCACACCCTGCCACAGATTTTGCTAGTCTTTAAGATGCTACTGGACAATTGCTCTTAAAATACTACACCAATTCCACACTAGCTGTATGCTACTCTCACTCTCCTCTTCTCTGAGGAGCTTCTGTCAGATTTCACACTATCTGCCCTGGGGCTGCAACTCGCTCTGCCTCTTTCATGCAGCAAACAAGATCCTCTAAAAACCGGCTTCTGTTTCCCATGGGAAAAAGGCGAAGAGAGTTGCAGCCCCAGGGCAGATAGTGTGAAATCTGATAGAAGCTCCACAGAGAAGAGGAGCGTGAGAGCGGCATAAGGCTAGTGAGGAATTGGTCCTAGTTTCAACTGACCCATCAGCAACCAGGGATTCCCCAGTTTGCTACAACATCCTGCTTTAGGTTAAATTAAGAGGCAAAAAGCATTTCTGCTTGGCCTGACTGGAATGTTTTTTGGCCACTTTAGAAGTGAAAAATAAATCTCCAACCTCTGTTCCCCCCTCCTTGCACTGAAACCCAGTCTTGTAATCTTTTGTGAAATGCCGGAATGAGCACAAATTGTTATTAATGAAAGTAAATAACTTTCATTAACTTCAATCGTAACTGTACTAAAAGCTAGCAAGATGGCATAATTAAAGTTATAACATTAAAGTTAGACATGAAAACCATGGAATTAAAAAGAAAACCAGCCTGGAGAAAAACAAACTAAAGTAACAGCACCATATACTTAAAAGTGGTTCAGGCAACATTAATTACCCCACAGCTGTTCAGTTGGTAAACCAGAAGACTATTTTTCCTCCAGTTTCTTCAAATGAGCAAAAAAGAAACCCATCCAAAAAAACAAACAAACCCAGAAATAAAGTTGGGATCCTGAACTCTTCAGGCCTACATTCCTCTGAGAGACCATGCACAAAATATTCTCTCCAAACTAACTGCTTTCCCGCTGCCTTCATGAGGTGGTTAAAAAAAGGTGAAGGTAGTCCCCTGTGCAAGCACCAGTCATTTCTGACTCTGGGGTGACGTCGCATCACGACGTTTTCATGACAGACTTTTTTACGGGGTGGCTTGCCATTGCCTTCCCCAGTCATCTACACTTTCCCCCCAGCAAGCTGAGTACTCATTTTACCGACCTTGGAAGGATGGAAGGTTGAGTCAACCATGAGCCGGCTACCCGAACCTAGCTTCCGCTGGGATCGAACTCAGGTCGTGAGCAGAGAGTTTGGACTGCAGTACTGCAGCTTTACCACTCTGCGCCATGGGGCTCCTATTCGTGAGGTGGTAGGAACTGCTATAAAGTTGACTTATTTATTTATTTATTTATTTATTTAGAATTTATATCCCACCCTTCCCACAAGTGGCTCAGGGCGGCTTCCAACATTAGATCCAACATAAATTAAACAATATTTAAACATGTAAGGGAATAACTTTAAAACAGATAAAACAGATAAAACCATAAAATTAATAAATATTCCAATATATACAGAGATCTGGCAGGTTGCATTAAAATTCTCAAGCTAGGTGTAGGCTAACCGGAAGAGGGTTGTTTTACAGGCCCTGCGGAACTGAACAAGGTCCCGCAGGGCCCTCACCTCTTCCGGTAGCTGATTCCACCATGTAGGGGCCATAACAGAGAAGGCCCTTTCTCTTGTAGCTTTCAAGCGGGCTTCTTTCGGCCCAGGGACAGTAAGGAAGTTTTGTGATCCCGACCTCAGTACTCTCTGGGGAACATGCGGGGAGAGACGGTCCTTCAGGTAGACAGGTCCCAAGCCATATAGGGCTTTAAAGGTGATGACCAGCACCTTGTACCGGACTCGGTATATCACTGGAAGCCAGTGCAGAGTCCAAAGACCCGGCTGAATGTGCTCCCACTTTGGGAGGCCCAATAACAGCCGGGCCGCGGCATTCTGCACCAGCTGCAATTTCCGAGTTCGGGACAGGGGCAGCCCCATGTAGAGGGCATTACAGTAGTCCAACCTCGAGGTGACCGTAGCATGGATCACTGTTGCTAGGTCGTCGCGCTCCAGGACGGGGGCCAACTGCCTTGCCCGCCTAAGGTGAAAAAACGCGGACTTGGCAGCGGCTGCTATCTGAGCCTCCATCTTTAAGGAAGGCTCCAATAACACCCCCAAGCTCTTGACCTTGTCCGCCGCTATCAGCGGCGCACCGTCAAAGGCTGGTAGGGGGATTCCCCCTCCCGGGCCGTGGCGACCCAAGCAAAGGACCTCTGTCTTCGCAGGGTTAAGCTTCAGCCCGCTCAGTCTGAGCCACTCAGCCACGGCATGCAATGCCCGATCTAGATTTTCCGGGGCGTAGGTCGGCTGGCCGTCCATCAGTAGATAGAGCTGGGTGTCATCAGCATACTGATGACACCCTAGCCCGTACCTTCGGGCAATCTGGGCAAGAGGCCGCATGTAGATGTTAAATAACATCGGGGAGAGAACCGCCCCTTGTGGTACACCACAATCAAGTGTGCACCTCCGGGACAGCTCCCCCCCAACTGCGACCCTTTGTCCCCGACCGTCAAGGAAAGAGGAAAGCCACTGTAAGGCCAACCCCTGAATCCCCGCGTCGGCGAGGCGACCCTTCAGTAGCCGATGGTCAACCGTGTCGAATGCAGCCGACAGGTCTAACAACATCAGCACCGCCGAGCCGCCCCGATCCAGATGCCGTTGAAGGTCATCCACTTACAGCAACCCTGTGGGGTTTTCATCACAGTAGAGAGAGAGAGATCATGGCATCTGGCCCCATCACTCCTTGGCAAACAGAAGGGGATGACATGGAAGTAGTGACAGACTTCATATTCCTGGGATCCAAAATCACTGCAGATGCTGTGGCCATGAAATTAAAAGACGTTTGCTGCTAGACAGTATAATAAAAAGTAGAGACATCAGAAGTCCATATAGTCGAAGCGATGGTATTCCCAGTAGTAATGCATGACTGTGAGAGCCGGATCATAAGGAAGGCTGAGCACAGAAGAATAGATGCTTTTGAGATGTGGTGCTGGAGAAGACTCTTGAGAGTCCCTTGGACTGCAAGAAAATCAAATCATTCAGTCTTAAGGGGAAAACCCTGACTGTTCCCTGGAAGGGAAATCAACCCTGACTGTTCCCTGGAAGGTCAGATGCTGAAGCTCAAATATTTTGGCCACCAAATGAGAAGGGAGCACTCCCTGGAGAAGATCCTGATGCTGGGAAAGACAGAAGGCAACAGAAGAAGGAGACGGCAAAAGATGAGATGGCTGGACATTGTTACTGATTTGAGTGGACTTTGGAGGATGGGGGAAGACAGGAGGGCCTGGTGTGACTTGGGCCATGGGGTTGCAAAAAGTTGGACTCGACTGTGCGACTGAACAACAACAAAGAGAGAGAGGTAGTTTGCCATTGCCTGCCTGTGCGTAGCAACCCTGGACTTCCTTGGTGGTCTCCCAAGCTTCTGAGATCATTCAAGGTCGGGGCTATGTGAAGTTATATCCTTCCACAGGGGTTGTTTTGTAGAAAAATAGGTGGCAGAGCTCATTAGCATAACTCATTAGCATATCCCCCTGTCAAAAGCAACCCAATGCAAGAAAGGAGATCCTCGGGCAAGCGAGGCCTGCTGAGCCTTGCTCTCCTGGGGCTTTCCTGGGCCATCCCCCAATCAAAAGGCCAGCAAGCCACCCACCACCCCAAATCACATAATAAGTGGACAATGGGTGGTGCAGGCATCTCCAGGGGTTAAGGAGGGCCACTGGGGGCATGGCAAAGCTCCTGGTGGCTGGCTGGCTGCCCGCTCTCCTAATCCAGGGGTTGTTATGCAGCTATACCTACTATTCAATGGACAAGGTGGGTAGGTGGGGAAGAGGAGGGGGAACTGTCAGAAAGGTTCAGGAGCTGAGCTCCTGTGAGCCCCTGCTGAATCTGAGGCCTGCCCTTCCGGCAAAATAACCATTCTTCCCCCAGTTTCTGCAGCCTCCCGAACTGAATCGGGAGGCTATGAAAACGCCACCACTTCTCCCAACTCCGGTAAGTTCTACGCTTGTGCCAACAGTAGTTATTGCCTATGCAGTGATGATGAATGTCACCAACTGTGCAGATGCAAATACTCTCAAAACACTGCTCATTTTAAATTGCAGAGAAAATAACGTGAGCATACGGGGCGCTAAACTCTAGAGAAAACTGGCACTGCGAGCAGGCTAAGTTCAAACGTTTTATTTGTGAGGATCACAGCATCGCTGTCTCAGACACGGGCGCTGCTGGCAAGGAACGGCTACCTCGAGAGGAAGTGGTCCAGGCCTGGGCTGCTGCCTGTGCTTTTGAAGTGAAGCCCGCTTTGGCATTGAAACCAACTGTAGACAACAAGGATCCAGATCTCTAATGTGCACTCGGGCATAATAACGCACAGGCAAAATGCAACACTGATCTTTCAGGCCTTCCTCAGATGAGGTCAGAATCGCCAATCTCAAGGCGGGGTCTGGAGTTCTCCTGGCATGACAGCTGTTCTCCGGACAAAAGGAGTTAGTTCTGTGGAGGGTTGCCAACCACCAGGTGGTGGCTGGAGATCTGGGATTACAACTAATCGACAGGTGACAGAGGTCAGTTCCCTTGGAGAAAATGGCCACTTTGGAATGGCCTTTATGGCAGGGATGACCAAACTTGCTTAATGTAAGAGCAGTATTGTAGAAAAATAGGTGGTGGAGCTCATTAGCATAACTCGTTAGCATATGCCGCCCCCCCACCAGTCAAAAGCAACCCAATGCAAGAAAGGAGAGCCCTGGGCAAGTGAGGCCTGCTTGGGCTGGCTAGAGATCCAGCCAGCCCAAGCAGGCCTCGCTCACCTGAGGCTCTCCTTGGCTACCCCCCCCCCTCAACCAAAAGGCCAGGAAGCCACTCGCCACCCAAAATCACATAAGAAGTGGAGAAAGGGTGATGTAGGCTTCTCCAGGGATTAATGAGGGCTGCTGGAGGTGTGGCAAAGCCCATGGTGTCTGACTGCCCGCTCTCCTGATGCAGGGATTTTTATGCAGCTGCACCTACTATTCAATGGACAAGGTAGGTAGGTGGGGAGGAGAAGGGAGGGCCATCAGAAATGTTCAGGAGCTGAGCTCCCACTGAATTCAAGCCCTGTGTCAGAGCCACATAGAATAAGATATTTGGGGACCACAAGAAATGAATCTCAGATGTTTGAGAGTAGCAAGAGAAGGAAGGAAGGAAGGAAGGAAGGAAGGAAGGAAGGAAGGAAGGAAGGAAGGAAGGAAGGAAGGAAGGAAGGAAGGAAGGAAGGAAGGAAGGAAGGAAGGAAGGGAGGGAGGGAGGGAGGGAGGGAGGGAGGGAAGGAGGGAGTTTGAGAACCATTTTGTGGCTCTGAAACATCTGACATTCGTGTCTTGTGGCTCTCAAACATCTGACTTTTATTCTATGCGGCTCTTACATTAAACAAGTTTGGCCACCCCTGCCATAGAGTCCACCCTTCGAAGCAGCTGTTTTCTCCAGGGGAACTGATCTCGGTCATCTGGAGATCAACTGTAATACCAGGAGAACTCCAGGTGCCACCTGGAGACTGGCAACTGTGTTAACGATGCCACTGAGGATGAAAACAGAGGCCTCTGAATTCAAATGCAAATAAAAGAGGGAGATATTTCAATGTAAGCAAAAAAAAAATACATAGAGAATGTGAGTAATTTCCATTCAGCCTTCGTTCTTACACTGCGCTTTTCCATGCCATTCATAATTCTATATGCCTCTATCAGGTCTATTAATATGGCTTCTATTTATACCCAGATGAGATCTGACTCCCAGATACTTGAGTGCTGCCCTATTCCCAAGTGTTAGTAAGTGTATTTCTGCACCACAAAAAAGCTCGCCGCAATCTTCTGCTCTTCAAGGGGTCGTTATCTCAGGCACTGGCACCAATCTCTTCCGTGGAAGGAGATAATTTGTATTATTTGCCAAAGCAAATTTGACATTAATTAGCAGGATTCTCACTGGCAAAGTCTCCCACCGAGAAACAGATGCGTCACTGTCTCTCAGCTCCTTCTCTTCCTGCTGAGAAGGATCCAGGGAAGAGCCTGAAGTCCTGGGAGTTTGCATCACACTCATCATGGCTGTGCAAAGAACTGACTATCGCTTCGCTGTTCAAGGCCTCTTTGCCACACCAGGCCCGGGGGCTGATTTGAGGGAAATGAAGCCATTGCTACAACAGAGCAGACAGATGTGGGACAGAGCAGCCCCCCCCCCAAGTAGTTTCAGGTGGCTACGAGAAGACAACCGTCACTATAATATAGTGGGCCACATACACAACAGTCACTGCGCTGCAGAAGATGCTAATGCTAGGGGGAGCTGAAGGCAGCAGGAAAGAGAGGAAGGCCCAATGTGAAATGGACTGACCCAAGCAAGGAGGGCACTTGGTCTGCAAGACCTGACCGTAGGACATTTTGGAGGACACATGATCATAGGGTCACCATAAATTGGAAGCGACTTGATGGTGCTTAGGGCGCATGCATGTGCACACACACACAGAGCTAAGTTAAGTCTTCAGTAGAAGAGCAAGATTCGAGCCCTGTAGCACTCTAAAGACCAACCAGATGTCCAGGGTTTAGTGTTATGAGAGTATAATGGAAGAAGGAGGAGGGGGAGGAGGAGGAGAAGGAGAAGGAGGAGACAGAGGAGAAGGAGAAGAAGAGGAGGAGGAAGAGATTGGATTTATACCCTGCCCTTCATATGGAGTCTCAGAGTATTTTACAATCTCCTTCCCTTCCTCTCCCCACTGTAACAGACACTGTGTTAGGTGGGTGGGGTTGAGAGAGTTCTAAGAGAACTGCTCTGAGAGAATGATGACTGACCAGAGGAGGACGAGAAGGAGGAGGAAGAGGAGGGGGGATGAGATTTATACCTCACCCTTCACTTGGAGTCTCAGAGCAGCTTACAATCCCCTTCCCTTCCTCTCCCCACAACAGGCACCCTGTGAGGTAGATGGGGCTGAGAGAGTTCTGACAGAACTACTGTTGAGAGAATTGTTCCGAGAGAACTATGGCCCAAGGTCACCCAGCTGGCTGCATGTGGGGGAGTGCAGTTTATATCCTGGAAATCCTGTATCCCGTTGGTCTTTAAGGCTCCACAGGATTCTAGTCTTGCTCTTCCCCCATCAAATAGTTTAGTATGCCAATGTATGGTGTCAGGAGACTCACAGATTCACTTAGGAATTTTGGGGGAGGTGTTTGTGAGTTTCCTGCATTGTTCAGGGGGTTGGACTAGATGACCCTATAGGTCCCTTCCAATTCTATGATTCTAGGAGCCTTTTGATTTGAAGACAGGATCAATCTCAGGGGTTATTCTGGCTGATGTGCCCCAAAGTCCTTAACTTCAATCCCTCCCTTCCTCTAAGGAGAAAAGGAGAACAGCATAAACGGTTATTTGAACCCAGTTTGCTCTAGCCCTAATCCCACATTATAATTGTTACACCACTTTGGGTATTGGTGGTCACAAATCCTGTTCAGAAACAGAAGACAGTAGAAGGAGGCCCCAGAAGGATTTGTGGATGACATGAAATCCTATACCTCTCATGGCTTCCTTCCAAAAGGTGATTAACACATGGAATTCACTGCCACAGGCTGCAAGCATAGACAGCTTCAAAAGGGGATTGGATAAGCATATGGAGCAGAGGTCCATCCGTGGCTACTAGTCACAGTGTATTGTTGGAACAGGAAGAGCCCCGTGGTGCAGAGTGGTAAAGCTGCAGTAGTGCAGTCCAAGCTCTTTGCTCACAAAAACGTTGTGATGTGACATCACCCCAGAGTCAGAAATGACTGGTGCTTGCACAGGAGACTACCTTTATCTTTTATTGTTGGAACTCTCTTTCTGGGGCAGTGATGCTCTGTATTCTTGGTGCTTGGCGTGGGGGGGGGGGGCACAGTGGGAGGGCTTCTAGTGTCCTGGCCCCACTGATGGACCTCCTGATGGCACCTGTTTTTTTTGGCCACTGTGTGACACAGAGTGTTGGACTGGATGGGCCATTGGCCTGATCCAACATGGCTTCTCTTAAGTTCTTATGTCCCCTCCTGCTTGGCTCCCCACACTCTCTTGTACCCTCTCCCTCTGGTGGGGTTGCCAGCTCTGGGTTGGGAAACACCTGGAGATTTTTTTGGAGGCGGAGCCTGAAGACACTGGGGGTTTTGGGTGGGGAGGGACCTCAGCATGGTATAATATCATAGAGTCCTCCCTGCAATGCAGGCATTTTCTCCAGGGGAACTGATCTTAGTGGTCTGGAGATCAATTCTAATAGCAGGAGATCTAAAGGTGCCACCTGGAGGTTGGCAACCCCACTCTCTGGGCCCCTCCTCCTACTGCTTTCTCTCTCCCCACATTTGCTGATGCTGCTTTCTCCACACTTCACTTTGTCGTCTTTACTTTGGGTTGTGTCTTCAGCGCCAGCCATGATCTTGTGGGATCTCAGTCAGCATTTTGTTAAAGCTGCTTTTCTCTTTAAACTTTATCAGTTCTTCAGGGGTTTTCAACACCCCTCGATACTCATACATATTTCCTTTGGGGACTTTTCCTGCACTCCTGAGGATTTGTAGCAACATCTCTCTTTTTCTGTATCTGGCCTCAATGTGCAGGGTTTTTTATTTTGCACACTGGAGTCAAGTTCGGAGTTAGATATATGATAGGGCAGGGGTGGCGAAACTTGCTTGAGTCACACAGAATAAACGTCAGATGTTTGAGAGCCACAAGAGATGGTCATCAGAAGTTTGAGAGCTGCAGGCAGGCAGGCAGGCAGGCAGGCAGGAAGGAAGGAAGGAAGGAAGGAAGGAAAATAGATGGGGAGGAAGGAGAGAGGTGGAAAGAAAGCAACTTTAACTTCAAATGTATTTTCCAAGCTGCCCACTGGCCTGGCTTGGAGAAGTGTTTTAAAGAGACAAATGCCTTATCCAAGCCAGCCAGCAGAGCACAGGGGGCTTTGAGAGCCACATAATATGTTTGAAAGAGCCACATGCAGCTCCTGAGCCACAGTTTGACCACCACTTTAATAGGGTTTTACAGTCCTGTATTTATGTAAATGGAAGCTAAGGGCGTTTTCCCACAGAGCTTACTGTGGAGCGACGTCCCTCTTCACCGCGCAGCGTCTGCGCGGATTTCCCACCAACTGCTCCACATAACCAGGAAGAGCCGCGGCTTTTGCGTCGCTAACATAAACTGGTTTTTAGCGGTTTACATCTGCGACGCAAAAGGTCTGGCACTTCCTGGTTCTGTGGAGCAGTTGGTAGGAAATCCGCGCAGACGCTGCACGGTGAAGAGGGACGTCGCTCCGCGGTAAGCTCTGTGGGAAAACGCCCTAAGTCTCTCCCCCACTCCAGTATGCCATCTAAAAAAAGAAGGCATCACCTTATATTTGCATACAAGTTACAGTTACATCCAGCAGTTTTTTGCATGCTTTCAAGAGTCAAACTCCCTCCATCAGACATAGTATTTGACATGAAACTGCCTTATGTTGAATCAAACCATCTGCCCCTCAAGATCAGTGTTGCCTTCTCAGACCAGGTGCGGCTCGCTAGGGTCTCAAGTAGAGGTCTGTCACATCACCTGCTACCTGAACCTTCAATTGGAGATGCCAGGGATTGAACCTGGGAGCTTCCACATGCCAAGTAGATGCTCTGCCACTGAGCCCACAGCCTCTCCCTTTGAACTCAAGTCTCTCTAATTCTGGTCTGAGACTTTATCAGCAACGCTGCCCTTTTGGCCATGTTAGCCAAAGACGCCTCCAGGTGCAACGAAGAAGAAGAAGAAGAAGAAGAAGAAGAAGAAGATATTGGATTTATATCCCGCCCTCCACTCCGAAGAGTCTCAGAGCGGCTCACAATCTCCTTTACCTTCCTCCCCCACAACAGACACCCTGTGAGGTGGGTGGGGCTGGAGAGGGCTCTCACAGCAGCTGCCCTTTCAAGGACAACCTCTGCCAGAGCTATGGCTGACCCAAGGCCATGCTAGCAGCTGCAAGTGGAGGAGTGGGGAATCAAACCCCGTTCTCCCAGATAAGAGTCCGCACACTTAACCACTACACCAAACCGGCTCTTGGATCTATATCCCACCCTATACTCTGAATCTCAGAGCGGCCACAATCTCCTTTACCTTCCTCCCTCACAACAGATACCCTGTGAGGTAGGTGGGGCTGAGAGAGCTCTCCCAGAAGTTGCCCTTTCAAGGACAACTCCTACAAGAGCTATGGCTGACCCAAGGCCATTGCAGCAGCTGCAAGTGGAGGAGAATCAAACCCGGTTCTCCCAGATAAGAGTCTTCGCACTTAACCACTGCACCAAACTGGCACAGCAGGCCACTGGATACTCCTTGACCCTGACAAAGGCTTGCAACAGGTCAGGCTGGCAGTGCTGATGGAGGCAATCCTTTGCTCTTTGCCTTTGGCTTCTTGCCCATCCAGCAAGAACACCTGGATCCCCGCTTGGCCCCTGGCAATGGATTATTTCTGCTTCAAACAGTGACAAGGCCATGGCACCTGCCCACTGCTCACCTTCCGTATCTATTACTTTTACAGCAATTCTCAAAACAGCGAAACTCACGTGAACTATGAACGCCACAAACCATTTTGTTTTACAGTGCTTTCATTTTCTGGTCAGTTTCTCCCAGCCGCTGTTCCTGAACATATTAAAAGAAGGTGGCGGCAGCAACGATTGCAAAAAAAAGTTTTTGAAAAAGGAGTGAAAGAGTCAAATCTTGCTTTTCAGCAAGCCGCCCGTAATGCACAGAGATCTGTGCCGGGCGCCCCTCTAGACAGGGAACATCTTTTTATAGGCTGCTTGAGGGAGACTTGGCCTGAAGCACGAAGAAAAGGTGTCACCGAGGAAGGCAAAGATGGAGGCCGAGACAGAAAACGTATCATGCGCCGGGCAGAATGAAGTACAAAGCCTCCCGACGCAGCTGCGCTTGTCACTTTAATGACCGTGAATGAATGGCAGCTGTGGGGTTGCTGCCTTGATTGTCAATGGCGCTCATCTTGGCTCCCAGGAATTTCCATTCTTCATTATGCGGATGGCATGGGCGGCGGCGGCCCCAACGGTGGGTACTGCCTAATCCCCCACCTGATAATGAGTTTCTGATAAGCATGATGGAGCCGGTCCCGGTGACGGGACGCACATTTCCGGAGGATAAAGCGCCGTTTAGACGAGGCAGGTGCTGCGAATTCAGATTGTCGAGAGAGATGGAGGGACGGTGCTCAGCCGCCATGCACAAAATATCGATCTGGGATCAGGAGCCTGGCAGACTGCAGCCGTTGGGCCCACACAAAAGGAGGACGGGGAGGGTATGGCTTGCCCACCCTGGGGACGCCTCTGGCTCTGGGAGAAAAAGAAACCCAGCCGTGCATAATCGTGACTGATCTAGTCCATGCTCCTTTGCCCTGCCTTGTGATCGCCGGGCATTTTGCAAACACGAGCGGCAGAAATTAAGATTAATTACTTGTAGCAATTAAACGGCAAGGTGCATTAAGCAAGGCGTGTTTTATATTCATTTTTCAGATGGCTCAGACCAAGGAACTGATGGAGGGATTGATTTTATCTGTTTCTGACGCCCATAAAATGGCAGGATGGGCAATAAAAGCCGGGAGAACATAATGCTCTTGGAGCTGTCCGACATAACCACGGTCTCGGTCGGGCTGAACTTGGGAAAGAGGCGCTGTGCTCTGGTCTGTGGAAATGCTTCCTCTTTTTTCACCTGTCTATTCACAACATTTATAAACTGCCTCCAGTCACTTGCTCAAGGCAGCTAAGTATGAGCGAATACATGCTTGCCCACAAGTGTGGGCGAACGCATACTTGCCCTCAGCGTCTTGGAGACCATGTGTGTGCTGTGCATTTTGCGAATCCCTTCTGAATATTCCCCTAAAAGGAAATTCAATGTGAAATCTGGAGGGTTCCCACTCATGTGAGGCGTACACAAAGACTGCAGCAATTAAGCCATAAAAGCATCCATTGCATAGATTCACGAATCATTTTGTTGACAAGGATCCAAGCCAATATAGCTAAGGAGTCTTCCAGGGGACTTTTCTGATCAGGGCCAGCCCTAGACTGTCTGGCATCTGAGGCAAGGCTAACTTCCCGTGGCCCCCTGCACTGATAACATCACCGAGTCACATAGGGGGGTGCCCAATTTGGTGCCCCCAGAAGGACAGTACCCTAGGCAATCACTGACCCTGCCTCTGATCAAGCAAAGAAGGAGGCTCTAGAGACATTCAGGATTCCATGGTGCCTTCAAGATGGTGGATGAATCTATTATTTTGTTTCTGAGGGCAGCCATGTTGGTCTGCAGTAGGACACTCAGATTTGGGTCCGGTAGTGCCTTAGAGACCAACAAAATGTTCAGGGTAAAAGCTTTCCAGAATCAAATCTCCCTTTGTTTTCCATCTAACGCCTGGCCTTGAAAGTTTATACCCCGAAAATCTTGTTGGTCTCTAAGGTCCTACTGGACTCGAATCTAACTACTGGTCTACTAGCAGGGGTGGAATTCTAGCAGGAGCTTATTTGCATATTAAGCCACACCTCTGATGTAGCCAATCCTACAAGAGCTTGCAAGGCTCTTTTTTGAAAGCTCTTGGAGGATTGGCTACATCAGGGATGTGTGGCCTAATATGCAAAGGAACTCCTGCTAGAATTCCACCCGTCTACTAGTAGTGCCGGGGTGGCCATCGTTCATCTGCTGGGGGGTGTGGCATGTGAATGAGGGGCTTGGCCCCACTGTGCCTCACTGTGGCTACAGGCCCATCCACTGCTCTTACTTGAATGAGTAGGATCTCTACCTTCCTGAGTCATTTTCTCCTCCTCCAGGAACAGCTATTAGGAAGAAAGGGTCCATCACCGTTCTTTTTGTACTATGTTGGGTACATTTGCTGTTTCAGGTAGTCTCCGGAACTCATTCTCTTTGTCCTCCTAGCCTTGGTGCTGATCAGCTAATTGGAGCTAGCCTGCTATTTCCAAAAAGTATCTCATTATGTTGGATGATTACTTGGAGTACCTGGAGGAAGCATCCCATTATAAGGGGGAAAAATAGATTTCTTTCATTAGATGGCTTCTGCTGCTGGCCCTTGGCGGAAGCTCCCGCAAGCAGACTGGCAACGGGGGTAACAAAGGGAAACCCAAAGACAACAGGGTAACAGGGACTAGATGGACCACAGGCCTGATCCAGCAGGGCTCTTATATCTGTATGGACATAAAGATAGCATTTCTTTAGAGAGAGCCAGTTTGGTGTAGTGGTTAAGTGTGCAGACTCTAATCTGGGAGAACTGGGTTTGATTCCCCACTCCTCCACTTGCAGCTGCTGGGCCTTGGATCAGCCATAACTCTGGCAGGAGTTGTCCTTGAAAGGGCAGCTGCTGTGAGAGTCCTCTCAGCCCCACCCACCTTACGGGGTGTCTGTTGTGGGGGGAGAAGATATAGGAGATTGTAAACCGCTTTGAGTCTCTGATTCAGAGAGAAGGGCAGGGTATAAATCTGCAGTCGTCTTCTTCTCACAGTGAATGACTGAAATGTGGAATTCACTGCCAGAGGATGTAGCAATGGCCACAGGCATAGCTGGCATTAAAAGGAGATTAGATTCAAAGAAGAGAGGTCTATCAATGGCTGCTAGCCATGGTGACTAAAGGGAACCCCTACATTCAGAGATTCTCAACCTCTGAATCCCAGTGACAGGAGGCAACATCAGGAGCATATCTTGACCTCCATGTCCTGTTGTTGGACCTCCAGAGGAACTGGCTGGCTACTGTGTGAGACAGGATCCTGGACTAGATGGACCATCGGTCTGATCCAGCAGGGCTCTTATGTTCTTATCAGAGGAAGGCCTCAGTCTCTGTGCTCTGTTGTTGACCGTCCTGAGGAACTGGTTGGCCACTGTGTGAGACAGGATGCTGGACTAGATGGACCATTGGTCTGATCCAGCAGGGCTCTTCCGATGTTCTTAAGGACAAAAGAAGTCCGATAAACTGGCAGAGTTTCCCCAACGGATTTTGCACGTGCCAGGTTTTCACTTGATTCCATACAATATGGAAGCTAGAAATTTCTCCCAGGGCTGGCCCAACCACTAGACAAACCTAAGCAATTACCCAGGGCACCAGATTTGAGGGGCACCAAAGAAGAACCTCTTCTGTGGGCTTGAAGTGAAAACTGGCATTCACAGGGTTCTAAAAACCCTGTCTCTGTTGATTCTTGTCTGCTTAAGCTGTTGTAATGGAACATGAAGGGCTCTGGATGTGCTTAATCTGTTTTTATTTTTACATTGCTCATTTTGAATATCCAGTAAGTAAAATGTTTATTCTAGACTTTTCATCCCCACCCCCCCTTTCTGTTGAATAGTCATAGTTTGCCCAGGGCACCAAAAAACCTTTGGCTGGCCCTGGTTTCTCAACAGATTAAAAAAACAAACAAACCTGAGGCAGTCAAAAAGAATGAAAAAGACTATTCTCGGGAGCATCCATAAAGTGGTGCCAGTTATCACCATGACAAGAATAGTAAACTTCAGTTATCCCCATTTTCCAAAAAGATGGAACATATTCCGACTGGTAAGTCACTTTCTCATTGGCCATCCATAGAATTTAAGAAAAACACACTTAATAAAGTTTAGCATTTGTAGAGAGGCTTGAGCATTCAAAATATTTAATATACAATGAGATTTGACTTCAGGTCTTTCTGGGCCACCTCTTACCATTGAACTGCTATGTTCTGGACTGAGCCAGTGTGGTGCATGGTTAAGAGTGTTGGACTCAGGGGTAGAATCTTGCTTCTAGCAGGAACACCTTTGCATATTAGGCCACGCACCCCTGATGCAGCCAATCCTCCAAGAGCTTACAAGTCTCTTTTTTGTATCTCAGAGACCAGATTTGAATTGCCAGTCATCCAAGGAAGTTCACTGGATGGCCTTCAGTCAGTCACACTTTCTCAGCCTAACTTACCTCAGAGGTCTGTTGTGAGGGGAAAATGGAGGAGAGAGAACGATGTAAGCCACTTTGAGTTCCCATTGGAAAAAAAGGCAGGGTACAAATTAACTACATAAAATAAATAATGTAGATGAGTTCCAGCATCCATTATTTCTTTCTTTCAGCAGCTATCTGTAAAAAAAAACCCTAATTCCTGTGAGAACGAAGAGGTGTGTGTGTATCCCTGAAGAATGTTTCATGGGGGGCGGGGGGCAAGGCAGAATGTAGAGATTTGACTTCCTCGTTAAAATAATCATAAATGAACTACAGAAGGTGTTTAACAGCCTCATTCACTAACAAACTGATCTTGTATTCATGTTTTGGAACAGCTTAATCCTATATGTGTTCACTTTCCAGACAACCAAGTGCATTAAAGTGTGAAAGCTTTTCACTAGCCAAAGCAAATGCATTACAAAAACACCATTAGTGTCTTTCTCCTCTTCATCCGACACCCCCCCAGCTCTCCTCCCCCTTGTCTTCTCTGCCTAGGAAAAAGACTAGGCACAATATCACTATTAAATTACTCCTAGAAGTATGTCCCTCTAAGAAAATCAATGCACACACGTGTTCCAACGCTTGTCACAAATAGATCAACCAGGCAATCCAACACAGATTATTTGATTGGGAGGTTGCAATAAATAAAAGGGCATCTCGTTGTGGCTTCAGCAAGCTGCTTGTCTATCTCGTCTCCTCCTCCTTGAGGCATGTTGTGGTGTGTATACGTGGTTCTCCCCTCCCCAGATTTATCCTCACTAGAGGTGAGATAGGTTAAGCCAAGCAAAAGTTACTGACCCTAGATCAGCCCCTGGCACTCCTGATGGAGCAGGGATTTGAACAAAGGTCTCCCAAGCCTTATTCATTATATTACAGTGGGGGTATATCATTATACAAAACGTTATTGCACAATGGAGGGGCTGTGACTCTCTGGTAGAGCATCTGCTTGGCGTTCAGAAGGTCCGAGGTTCAATCTCTGGCATCTCCAATTCCAAAGACAAGCAACGGATGATGTGAAAGACCTCTGTCTGAGATCTTGGAGTACTGACTTTGGTAACACTGGTGGTCTGATTCAGTATAAGGCGGCTTTGTGTGTTCACGTGTTGCACATCCAGACTATGTTAAAAGAGGATGGTAAGATGTAGAGCTAGGGCTGCCATTCCCCGGTTAGGGGCAGGGGATCCCCCGCTTCAGGGTTATCAGAAAGCAAACGGGGCAGGAAAATGTCTGCTAGGCACTCCATTATTCCCTATGGAGAATGATTCCCATAATCATGGATAATTGATCTGTAGGTATCTGGGGCTCTGGAGGGGGACTGTTTTCTGAGTTAGAGGTACCAAATTTTCAGCATAGCATCCGGTGCCTCTCCCCAAAACAACCCCCAAGTTTCAAAAGGATTGAAAGGATTCAAAAGGATTGGACCAGGGGGTCCGATTCTATGAGCCCCATAAAGGTGCCTCTATCCTCCATTATTTCCAAATGGCGGGAAGGCATTTAAAAGGTGTGCGGTCCCTCTAAATGTGGTGGCCAGAACTCCCTTTGAAGTTCAATCATGCTTGTCACAACCGTGCTCTTGGCTCCACCCCCAAAGTCTCCTGGCTCCCCCCCCCCCCAAAGTCCCCAGATATTTCTGGAATTGGACTGGGCAACCCTATGTAGAGCTGGGTCAACATCATCTGTTTTAGTGCTAGTTCTCCTGTGCACAATCCCCTCTGCTCAACATTTGGCATTAAGCATGTGGGAAGCCAAAATGAGAAACACTTGGAGATTTTTCTGTCCTTGACATCCTGTTGGGCTGAATGGCCTCCTTTATCAGAAATGCAAATTCCTGCACAAAAAATAAAACCTCCCTCAAGATTCAGCTCAGCCATCAGAAGGTGCACAAATGCCTCTCCCACATTGTCATGTTCCTTTCTAACTTGGACACAATGCTCTGGAGGTGTGCACAAGGACTTCCAAGGGAGTGTAAGTCTGTGGGCAGCAAGACTAAGCAGGAGTCTTGTAGTATTTAAGGAAACCCATCTTTTATTCTGGCGCGGGCTTTGCTTGGTTAGAAGCCACTTTGTTTGATGCATGGTGTGGTTTCTCAGAAGGAGGATTTGCCTCTCTAACAAAGTACTCCCTAGTATGCGAAAGGCTCATGCTAGAATAAAAACGTGCTTAAGGTTGCATACCACTCCCATTTATAAAACTTCCTCCACAGACTCCAGGAAACACAGCCAGCTTCACTTTCAATTGGTATGTTACACAACAGACAAAGAATTTCCAAGGTAGCTGGGTTGGTCTGTGGTAGGACAGCTAGATTTGAGTCCAGTCACACCCTAGAGCCCTGTCATGGACAGCCCAGGCTGTCCTGATCTTGCCAGATCTCAGAATAGGCTTGCCAATCCCCAGGTCCCAGCGGGGGTTCTTTCGCTTTCCCAGGCTGCTTCCCGCCCCCAGTCAGCTGGCTGGCAGGGGGAAGCCCCGCCCCCAGAGGACCATGTGCGTTTCTACCTCTGGAGGCTTCAGTCTCCAATTGAAAGGCTTCCTCTTGGGATGGTGTGTCTGTGTTACTCTGAAGAAGTTGGCAGCAACTCATGAGTAGAGAGGCCAATCCCCATTCAGAGTCACCAGAAACCGGGGGGGGGGGGGGCAGGGAACATCTGCTGAGCACTTCATTATTCCCTATGTAGAGATCGATTCTCAGTCTCATCTCAAAGGGTATAATGGGAGAATTGATCTGGAGGTTTCGGGGGCTCTGGGGGAGCTGTCTTTTGAGGTAGAGGCACCAAATTTTCAGTATAGTATCTAGTGCCTCTCCCCAAAATACCCTCCAAGTTTCAAAATGATTGGACCTGGGGGTTCCATTCTATGAGCCCCAAAAGAAGGTGCCCCTATCCTTCATTATTTCCTATGGAAGGAAGATCTTTAAAAAGGTGTACTGTCCCTTTAAATGTGATGGCCAGAACCCCCTTGGCGTTCAATTATGCTTGTCACACCCTTGTTCCTGGCTCCACCCCCAAAGTCTCCTGGCTCCACTCCCAAAGTCCCCAGATATTTCTTGAATTGGACTTGGCATCCCTATCTCAGAAGCTATGCAAGGCCAGTGCTGGTCAGTATTTGGAATGCTCCCTCTAAGCTGTGGAGCCTTGCGAGCAAAAATTCCACTTCCTGAGCAACAGGTATTAAAGTTGTGAGTGGACAATTCAGCTACAGCATACATTAGGTTGCTCTGGAGCCATCTTTCCTGAACTAAGGCAAAAATACATGAGCCGGTGGCTAAAAAACTGTGAGCTAGCTCACACTAACTAGGCTTAGAGGGAGTGTGAGCAGAAACCAAGAAGTCCAAGGTTGCTCCCCAGGGTTGCTATGTGACGTGGAGGCAGGTAATGGCAAAGCACTTCTAAAGTCTCTTGCTCTGAAATCTCATGTGGTCACTCGCCTTCAAGTCATCAGACTTGAGAGACCAACAAGATTTTTGGGGGGTGGTACTTTTTGTCGAAAAAAGTCCAGCAGGAATTCATTTGCATATTAGGCCACACCCCTGAAATCACCATTGCTTTGTGCAGGGCTTTTTTGTAGAGTAAGCCCAGCAGGAACTCATTTGCCTATTAGGACACACCCCTGATGCCAAGCCAGCCGGAGCTGCGTTCTCATGTGTTCCTGCTTTTTTAAAAAAACCAAAAAAGCCCTGTTTGGGGTTTCATCTTTTGACAGTCAAAGCTCGCTTTGTCAGACATCTGATGAAAGAAGCTTTGATTTTTTGAAAGCTCTTACCCTTAAAATCGTGCTGGCCAGGAAGGTGCTGTGGGACTCAAATCCATCTGTTCCGATAGCAAATTATTTCCATTTAATTTCTTTTAAATTCTACTTAGCTTTTTTCCTTATTAGGTCCCTGCTTTTCCGCTATTTGTTTCTGTACCTGTGTCCTGCATGCATGCTGCATGGTTTCTACACACAATGTATTCAAACAGACAGTGAACACAAAATGTCCCCTTATCATTTCTTTTGAACATGGTGGATTGGTATTTTGTGCCTTTCAACTTCTGCCCCTTTTGTTGCTGGTGTCCCTGATTTGTTTTTCTGGTTTATAGCCTTTTTATACCCATTTAATGCAATTTATGCACCTTTTGCCTACAACACTAAGAAAAATAATGCTGAGCAATGCACTGGTTTTAATGAGAAGGATCTCACACAAAATTCGGAGAAAAGATAAGGCAATGGGGAAAATCTCAGCTCAGCTGGGATAAGAGAGAAGCAAAAGTGAAGCCAGGATTTCTTAGCAGGTCCCACAGGGGTCCTTCCTAACTAGGGTGGAGGAGTTAGGCCCCACCCTCCAGCTGTCAATCAGCTGGTGGGTGGAGAAACTTACCAGGAGAAAGAAGACAACCCAAGCCATGTTACTTCTGGGTAACAGTCTGGTATATGGGCAAAAACACTGTGGTAGAAGCTACATTTATAAGGTTGCCAGCCTCCAGGTGGGACCTGGAGATCTGTTTATACAACTGATCTCCAGCCAGCAGCAGTCAATTAACTTGGAGAAAATAGCTGCTTGGAAGGGTGGTCTCTATAGCATTGTACCATGTTGAGGCCCCTCCCCTCCCCAAACCCCGCTGTCTCCCCGATCCACTGCCAAAGTTTTAGGCTTGCCAATCCCCAGGTCCCAGCAGGGGACCTCCTGGTTTGGCAGGCTCTTTCCCACCCCCAGTCATCTGGTTGGCAGGGGGAAGCCCACCCCGACAGCTCTATGTGCCTTCAAACCTCAGAAGGCTTAAGAAGACACTGGAATCAGCTTGCTTCTAAAAAAGTGTGTGTGCCTTTAAATCTTCTAGCCAGGTTGAATGGGGGCGGAGCGAGCCCACAGAACAACATGCCTGTTGAAAGGGAAGGGACGAAGTCCAGAACCTCTGTTTGTTTACAGTCCCTTAAAAAGCCGTTTGTACATAAAACAGTAACCTCTGGTTTCCCTGTGTTAGACTGACAAACTGGGTTGAGTATAGAGCAGTCAACAACTCCCATGGTGAGTAAATTGCCCCAGTGAGACCACAAAGTGTTTATTTTGGCTTCTGTGTGCCTCTGTGTGTGTGTGAGAAAGAGAGAGAGAGAGAAGGAGAGTGGAAGTGCAAATTTATGACTTTCGATGATGAAGACTGTATTCAGGGGAACTGCACTGCTGTATTTTTTATTTGTTTGTTTAGGGAATGGAAAAGTCTTCTAGCTCCATCCCCAATGTCCCCAGATATTTGTTGAGTCAGACCTGGCAACCCTGCTTGGTGGTATGGCCTGCAATGCTCCTTCACGTCTGGCCAGCTGGTCACTGCAATAACCCTCCCTCTGTTCTGGCAAGAATAGCTCTCCTTTGTCTCTCTGCTTGGCTTCCAAGACTGTTCAGGGGGCCTCATGGGCCCAGCTGTATCCTACTTTGTCCTCAATTGTATGATTTATGACTTTGGCTCTCCATTAGGGATGCAGAAATGTCCCCGATTTTGGTGGCTGTTTCCCATTTGCTTACATGTTTGTCAGTTATAACAGCCCCATGGAGCAGAGTGTTAAAGCTGCAGTACTGCAGTCCTAAGCTCTGCTCATGACCTGAGTTTGATCCCTGGCGGAAGCTGGGTTTTCAGGTAGCCGGCTTGAGGTTGACTCAGCCTTCCATCCTTGCGAGGTCGGTAAAATGAGTACCCAGCTTGCTGGGGGGAAAGTGTAGATGACTGGGGAAGGCAATGGCAAACCACCCCATAAAAAGTTGTGAAAGCAACGTCACCCCAGGGTCAGAAGCGACTGGTGCTTGCACAGGGGACCTTTCCTTTCCTTTTCCTTGTCAATTATATCAAGGCTGCACTCTTCCCTGTTGAGTTTGTAGATGCTCCTGTATCATGTAGGCATGTTGTACAGTTTTCATATACAATTTATACGGTGCTAATATACTGAGGCCCAGGTTCAAGTCTTCATTCTGCAAAGGAAACCTGCTGGGTGACCTTGGCCCACTCACACACTTGCAGTTGAACCTGCTTCAGAAGTAGAGTTGCCAGCCTCCAGGTGGGAAATAATCAAGTAGAAAGGAGAATCACAGACAGGAGATCAAGCAACAGTACAGTACCATGATTAAGCTTGTAATATTGAAGAAATAAGAAGCACTGGAGTCTTGAGTTTCTTCTTGACCCCTCCTTGACAAAGATCTCTTTGAAACAGACATCTCCGTAGGAGGAGGTATGAGAAGTTCTTTACTCATAAGAAGAATGGATATGTGAGCACTAAAAAGGTAAAGGTAGTCCCCTGTGCAAGTACCAGTCGTTTCCGACTCTGGGATGATGTTGCTTTCACAACATTTTCACGGCAGACTTTTTACGGGGCGGTTTGCCATTGCCTTCCCCAGTCATTTACACTTTTCCCCCAGCAAGCTGAGTACTCATTTTACCAACCTCGGAAGGATGGAAGGCTGAGTCAACCTCGAGCCGGCTACCTGAAACCAGCTTCAGCTGGGATCGAACTCAGGTCATGAGCAGAGGACTCCGACTGCAGTACTGCAGCTTTAACACTCTGCGCCACAGGGCTCTTTATACTACAAGCACTTTTTGCCTTTCAAGTTTGGAGTTTGGACTGTATAAATTCCTGTGGACATTTGAACCCGAGTCACCTTAAAAATGTATTTATGAATTGCTGGATTGAAATCTTGGTTGCTAATGAGTCTGGAATCTAAATATATAAGAAATTTACATTTCTGAGTAGGTGGCATTTTTTGCTTAATCACGGTATTGTATTGCTGCTTAACCTCCAGGTGGAGCCTGGAGACATTCCTCCATTACAACTGATCTCCAGACAATAGAGATCAGTTCTTCTGGAGAAAACGGCAGCTTGGGAGGGTGGACTCTGTGACATTACACCTCCTGTCCCCAACTCCCACCCTCCCCTCTCTCCATCCCCAAAATCTCCAGGTAGTTCCCAACCAGTGTTCCCCCTAAGCTGAGTGTGAGCTAGCTCACAATTTTTTAGCCTCCTGCTCACACACTTTTGTCTCAGCTCAGGAAAAAATTGCCCTAGAGCAAACTAATTTATACAGTAGCTCACAACTTTAATGCCAGTAGCTCACAAAGTATGTTCTTCTGTATTGTGATTATCACTCTGACATTTATGTTAAGTATTTAGATCAGTTGTTAGTGGATTTAATAGGCCAATCTGATAACTATAAATCCTTTTTTCTTCTTTCATAAAAACACACTGTAACTATTGAAATGGTGGCAATTTCTTTTGTATCTGGCTTCAAAACAGGTGTGATTTGCTTTAATTGTACTACGCACCCCTTATCTCCTGTATTCTTCTTAGTGTATAATGCCATTAAAGGTTGTTGCTGCTGTTGTTGTAGCTCACAAAGTAGAATTTTTGCTCACAAGACTCCACAGCTTAGAGGGAACATTGTTCCCACACTGGAGCTGACAATTCCATTCACAGGGCTTTTCTGAGGATAAAATGGAGGTGAGGAGAAAACGTTGGTTTCCCACTGAGGAGAAAGCCAGGGTTTAAATGAAGGTGTTTTTTTAAAAAATGAATCAGGTAGTCCCCAATTCAAATCTTGCCTCTGACACAAACTCACTAGAAGGTTCTAGGCCACCTGTTCTTAATCCCCTTTGCAAAATGAGGATAATAATACTGACTGACCTACCTTTCAGGGATGTTGTGAGATGATGCACGTGAAGTACATTATATAGAGTTGCCGGATCTGAGTTTGAAATCACTTGGAGATTTTAGGGGTGAAGCCTGGGGAGGGCAGAATTTGGAGAGGGAAGGGACCTCAGCAGGGTATAACCCCATGGAGTTCACCCTCCAAAGCAGCCATTTTCTCGAGGGGAACTGATCTTGGTCATTTGGAGATCAACTGTAATAGTGGAAGATCTCCAGCTGCCACCTGGAGTTGGCAACTCTAACATACACTGAAAGTGCTACGCAAAGCCAGAGTATTATTAGTAAGAATGACGACGATGCGCAGTTACACACCAGCACCCCTTTCAAATAATACATTGAAGTCAAAACTTATCTAATACAGATATGAAATGTTCAGTGAATACTCCACAAATATTTGATTTGTCAGAAAATGTCCAGTGAGTTGAAGATGAGAATTTATGGAAACAATTTTATGTCAGTTCTAATCTGGAATGTGGAAGAGACATCAAGAGGGAAGACTCTGTGTGCTGCACATGCTTCGCTTACAGAGGGCTCCTCTTGCAAGAAGGCCCTAAAATGTCAACTGGAAATAATCGGAAAGCTATATCCCAATAACGATACGGAATTCCTTGGACAAGGTCAGCGGCCTCCTACTTATTTCTTGGCCAGCAACATTCCTCCTTCTAATTTCCTGTTGTTGTTGTTTTTTTTGGGGGGGGTGTGTGAAAATCAGGACAGAGATGGATTCCTTGCTGACTAATTAAAGTTACGCGTTAATGAATTCCCAGCACTTTGCCACTGCACAATGTCTGTGGCTCCCGGGAAATTAATAAGAGCTTTAATCATGGAGAGACTTGAAAGGTCAGGCCCTTCGGTGGCCTCCCAAATGGAAAAGGCAGTGGGATTGTGTCCTATCAGGCTTGAAGGCCATCTCGATAAGAAGCCACAAGGTGTCAGGACATCTGTTCAGCAAACAAGAAAACAAATGAAGATGGGCTAATGTTGCTGCTTTGGAAAACCATAAGAGAGTGTTGACAGGGACCCAAAGGTCTCTTTTCATGGCCTGTCTAATGGATTTATATCCCACCCTATACTCTGAATCTCAGAGCCATCACAATCTCCTTTACCTCCCCGACCCCCCCCCCCCCCCCGCACAACAGACACCCTGTGAGATGGGTGGGGCTGAGAGAGCTCTCGCAGCAGCTGCCCTTTCAAGCACAACTTCTACGAGAGCTATGGCTGACCCAAGGCCATTCCAGCAGGTGCAAGTGGAGGAGTGGGGAATCAGACCCAGTTCTCCCATATAAGAGTCTGCACACTTAACCACTACACCAAACTGGCTCTGCAGTTGCTGTTCAAGGCTCTCCATTCTGGCAGTCATAACAAATACACAGGTATAAGGACAATCAACTTTGGATCGAAATGCTAGGCACAGCCCTTGCATGGTGAGCATCTTCTGCAAGCGCAGACAAGATGGAGACCTAAGAGTTATTTTCACAGTGTGCAGTCAAGGGGTGCAGCCCAAACCTGGAAACAGATGTCAGTCACTTCCCCTATGAAGAAAGGTTAAAATGCTTGGGGTTCTTTAGCTAGGAGAAACGCTGACTGAGGGGTGACATGATAGAGGTTTACAAGATTATGCATGGGATAGAGAAGGTAGAGAAAGAAGTACTTTCCCCCTTTCTCACAATATGAGAACTCATGGACATTCAATGAAATTACTGAGCAGTCGGGTTAGAACAGATAGAAGGAAGTACTTCTTCACCTAAAGGGTGATTAACACGTGGAATTCACTGCCACAGGAGGTGGCGGCGGCTGCCAGCATAGATAGCTTCAAGAGGGGATTGGATAAACATCTGCAGCAGAGGTCTATCAGTGGCTATTAGCCACAGGGTATAGATGGAACTTTCTGTCTAGGGCAGTGATGCTCTGTATTCTTGGTGCTGGGGGGGGGGGCACAATGGGAGGGCTTCTAGTGTCCTGGCCCCATTGGTGGACCTCCTGATGGCACTTGTTTTTTTTTTGTCCACTGTGTTACACAGAGTGTTGGACTGGATGGGCCATTGGCCTGATCCAACATGGCTTCTCTTATGTCCTTATGGTCTTAGGTCAAGGTAAGCTTCAGAGGGTGGACTCTGTGGTGTTATATCCTCCTCTCCCCTAACCCCACCCTCCCCTGCCTCCATCCCCCAAATCTCCAGCTAGCTCCCAACCCAACTGAGAAATTGGCAGAGATTTGGGGGGAAGAGCCTGGAGAGGGCAGGCTTGGGGGAAAAGGGAGAGCTCAGTGGGGTATAATACCATTGAGTTGACGTCCAAAGCAGCCATTTTCTCCAGGGGAACTCATCTCTGTAATCTGGAGACCAGTTGTAGTGCCAGGAGATCTCGAGGCTCTGCCTAGAGACTGGCAATCCTAGTTGCTACAACTGGAAAATGGTTGCCAGGAAGCCAAGGGCCATTGGCCTCCCAGTAGGGTTGCCAAGTCCAATTCAAGAAATATCTGGGGACTTTGGGGATGGGGCCAGGAGACTTGAGGGTGGACTGAAAACCACACCAAATGGGGCCAGGAGACTTGAGGGTGGACCACAAACCACACCAAATTTGCAGCCTAGCATCTGATGCCTCTCCTCAAAACACCTTTCATGTTTAAAAAGGATTGGACCAGGGGGTCCAATTCTATGAGCCCCAAAGGAAGGTACCCTTATCCTTCATTATTTCTAATGGAGGGAAGGCATTTAAAAGGTGTGAAGACCCTTTAAATGTGATGACCAGAACTTCTTTTGGAGTTCAATTGTGCTTGTCACCACCTTGCTCCTGGTTCCACCCCCAGTGTCTCCTGGTTCCAACCCCAAAGTCCCCATATATTTCCTGAATTGGACTAGGCAACCCTAATAGAATCCCTGATGCTTCTCATTTCCCTGCATCTTTCCAAGACTTTTCAGAGAACCCAGAGAGATTCTCACCGAAGGGAAAGGTGGGTCTTCTTCCTCCAAGATTACACTCATACTTTCCCCTTAATATTCACAATCCTGTTTCAGGTCTGGGGAGGTGGGGGGAGAACCACCATCATCATAACGCTAAATACAACGAAGACCTCCCAACAGCGGCAAAAAAGCAAATCTAATAATTACGCCAGCTGCGGCTTCTGCCAGCCCCTCAAGCGGCGCTTGCTGTCTTTGCCCTTCGCCAGCAGTGAGTCCTCCTTCAGCAGCCCCAGGCGTGGAAGTCAGACACGCCCCGTTGACCTCCTGACTGACAAGCTGTTGTGATGCTTTGCCCTGGACCACTGGCCTGCTTGACACTAATGGGTGGATGAAGAGGACGGCCTGCCTCATTGCGCTTCACCTCAGCTGAGAGCACAGGACCCAGTTCCAGAACAGATAACACACACAACACTCTTGGGGGGGGGGGGGTGGCGGCGGAGGGTAAGGGACAGACACAGGAGAGGTCAAACTTCTTCTCCGCCTGTTATGAGAAGGCTTTGTGCAGGTGAGGGTTGCAGCTGTGCCAGGAAAACACCTTCTGTCTTGGGGAAGGAATTTTTTTGTATATGTGATCTGAAATGTGTATATTAAAGGGTGTTCTTGCCTGGCTCATTGGAGCCTGAAGGACTGAGCTTGGGAACTCGGGAACAATGGTCAGTAGGATACAAATCCCTGCTGCCCTGCTCCAATCACGAGCCCCCTGCTGGTTTGAATGGTCCAATAGTGTGCTTGCACGGGAACCCTGAGTGTATATAAGTTGGCCCCATTGGCCCAGTTCTGCAGTCTTAGTGTGCAGCCCTATAGTATGCTGTGCTGAATAAAAAGAGCTATGATCACTACCACCTCGCCTCTTCCTTGCGTTGAACCCACTATATTATAGAACTGGTAGCCAAGAAAACAAGAGAGGTGAACTGGAGACTCAGGAGAGGATGTCCAAAGACCCCCAAAGGGATAAATATTCCAGTCCAATAAGCTTTATTATCCGAGGGTTGTCTACTCTTAGGAATGTTAGGTCCAATTCAAGAAATATCTGGGGACTTTGGGGGTGGAGCCAAGAGGCATCAGTGTGGAGCCAGGAGCAAGGGTGTGACAAGCATGTCTGAACTCCAAAGGGAGTTCTGGCCATCACATTAAAAGGGACCGCACACCTTTTAAATGCCTTCCCTCCATTGGAAATAATGAAGGATAGGGGCACCCTTTTGGGGGGCTCATAACATTTGACACCCCACCCCTGTCCAATCTTTTTGAAACTTGGAGGATGTTTTGAGGAGAGGCATCGGATGCTATGTTGAACATTTGGTGCCTCTACCTAAAAAAAAATTAAAAAAAATAGCTCTCCAGAGTCCCAGAAACCCATGGATCAATTCTCCATTATACCCTACGCCTACTAGAATCGGTCTCCATGGGGAATAATGGAGTGCCCAGCAGACATTTCTCTCCCCCCTGCTTTCTGATGACCCTGAAGCAGGGGGAGGGCCTCCAAACTTGGAGATCCTCTGCTTCCACCTGGGGATTAAGCAACCCAACAAGAGAACCATGGTAGTAGGTAGCAGGAAAATAAAGCACAAAGCTTCCGGGATTACCAGCCACAACCACTAAAGAAACCGTAACAATATTATCAAAAACTTAGTATATTCTATATAACATAAAGAACAGGCACAACTCAATTATTTAAAGAACAGAATATCCCAAAGTGGCCATCGGAAAATAAGTTCAATTTTTAAATCAGTCCAATGATGTTTTCTTGATGAAAGTTCCGATATAGCACTGCAGAAGAATGATGAATGATGTCCAAGTAGATTCACATTTAATTCATAAGGCAGCCAGCAGTCCAATTATTGCAACAAGGATGTACTACTGCCTTGTTTCACAATTGTTTCTTCAAGCTTCAAGTGGTCAATTTCAGATACAGGGGTATGAACGCCAAGCAATTCAAGTCTCCAAACTTCAAGTCACTGTAAACAACTTAATGTAAGCAACTTATCACTCTGTGCCATGGGACTCTTAATACAGAGTGAATAGGAGTGCCTTTAAAAGATAGTTTCAAGAATAAGCTGAGCTGAATTTTGAGGAGTTTATACTTCTGCACCAAACTTGCTTTTTAAAAAAAATAAGGTTAATTTTTTTACCAAGATTGCCAGCAAATTCCTTTTTTTGGTATGTAGAACAGGGGTGTGTACTTGAATATAGCCAAGCTGGATAGAATCAGGTTTCCCAAATATAGGTGGGATTTTTCAGAATACCAAAAAAATGGGTCCCCAAAAATCCTGGAAATATTCGCGATTAACCCGGGATATCAGGAGATAGCATTTTGCAGGCTCTTCAGGACTGTTTTTCTTATTTCTTACATATATTTAGAGCTGCCCTCTCTAGTGTGCAAAGCATGTTACAGCACAATGACATCACCCGGATGTAACATCATTGCACCAGGCATGTTGTGAGGAAAAGACCCCTCTTTCCCCAATATCATAGTCACCAGTATGGTTGCCAGGGCGCCTGGAGAAGTGAGCTCGCACACGTCTGGCCAGAGAGTGTGAGTAAAGCCATCCAGGGACTAAAAAGGGACTCATGTGTACAAACAGCCTAAGTGTGCGGACATTCTAAACAGGTATAGAGTGCTTGCCAAGTGCACGGACGTTTCCCCGTCACTGCGTGGGTCCGCCATGGTAGGGAAGAAGCTGCGCCGCTACGGAGCTATCCAGGCGACCGGTGTTGAAGCGCTGAGCATGGAATCCACTGTGTATCGCTGACACCACTCGCAGCCATCTTCCTGCCAGGCTGGACTTCATTCCTTCATAGTGGGAAGCTCACGTACACACCCTGAGTCACCCTTAGCCCACAAGCAACCCATTTGCCCCATGAATGGATTAACAGCTCAACTGTTAGTTCTGATTGCCTGGCAATACCCTAAACAATAACTCTTGCCCAGAAGATGATGAGAAAAGAGGAAGAACATCTCCTGTCACAACCAAGCCTTTTGTCTTCACCGGGGATACCTAGGTCAATATTTGATTCCCTATTGTCACCTTCCCAGATAAGCCCACTTAATCCCAAGTACCTAGCCATTTCCATACTGACACCCTTGGAGCCGCCCCAGGCCTTGTCGCAACCTGGAAGTTTCCAGGTTGCCCAGGACGAAGGTGAAGTTCATTGGTCAAAGCAAACATCCAATTGGGTGTCACCACGGGACTCGCCATTGGCTCTGCTAATGTCCAGCCTTCATGGTCATCACAGAGCCTCCCATTCCTCCTCCCCGTTGCCTCCCATCCCCTAAGGGCTCAGGTGAGGCCTTATAACCTGTGGACTAGCTACCCACAGGTGTGCTTCTATCAGTAACCCACCTTCGCTGCATAGATCCATCCCCGATTCCTGATCAGTTTCAGGTCCTCCCCCATTCCCTCAACTGTCACCACCGGAGCCTTCCTTGAAGTCTGCGAGAGGTAAATATCACCCTGTCTGTCTACCCGTATATGTTCCTCTATCAATCTATCTGTGCTTCTTAGACTTGTGTGAATGTGTGATTGTTTTGTATTTTTATCTTGTGTGGAAGAACTATTATTCTAAATAAATTACAATTGGTTTTTATTAAATTAGAGTCCTTTTATTGAGCATTACCCTCTGGATGGTTGAGCGTGGTATATATTGGTAAAAAGATTCCTAGTGAGCCAGGTGCCCACCTAACTAATTCCCCAACCTCGTTTTGAGGGCATTTTGGCTAACAATGTCGTGATGGAGACACTCCAGGATTCATGGTAAAAACTCTATGGAATCATAGAGTTTTACCACAAATCCTACAGCATCCCTGGTGTGGTGTGCTTAGCTTGATGACATCACTTCCAAGTGACATCATCGCACAGGGCACACAGCACAACGATGGGGCTTTTGGGGAGTGGGGATCCCTTTGGCAGCCTGCTCTGTGTCAGTGGGTTGGGGCCCCTCAAACTGGGGGATCCCCCACCCCCCAGTGGGAACTTGGCAGCCCTACTTACATTGCCTGATTAGCAATGAAAGCCCAGAATATTATTGTAGGATACAGGATGCAGCAGCCTGGAAAAAGGTAAACAGGGCTAAGTTCGGAAGGCTTCCTGCAAATTCTGTGCAAATCACCTTGAGTTCCATGATGAATGGAAAGTGGGTTCTAAATGCAATAAAGTAATATAAGAGAATCTAAATATATGGTAATCTCCACTGCCGGTCAGTCCTACCCTGCAGAAAGATGGTAATGGACATACAAAATCACTTATCAGCAGTAGGATGTCACTGAAAACACCCTGCAATTCTTGTTTCTGCAGGCAGAGGTCGCTGTTACCTCTGGGAAGTAAACCAGAAGTAACTTTCTTAGGATCCTGGGAGTATCAGCCCAAGCCTGAGATATCCCAGGTGCAAAGCAAACAACACATTTCAGGTTATTTTTGGTTCTGAAATCTGCAAGCCATTTCCTCAAAAGGCCCCAAAGACATCAAGGAGATGAACAAATGAAAGGAGACAGCTTCTGTGCATTTGAGCTTGGGCTCTAGTGTGCAGGCCTGCCCCCAAGCTTGCCAGTTCCCTCTCCAGACCAGCCCTCAGGGCCAGGAATGTCAGATGGCTTACAGAAATTTTAATAAAGAGGAACGACCCACTTAACAAGAGCTCTGATACCCTCCCTGTTAAAAAGAACGAAATTATCTGCATGTCTAGGAATATCTTCATTAAAAATGCATTTAGCTCTGGAGCCCTACGAAAGAGAGACCTGTAATACATGAAAGATTAGCCCCAGATTGCTGATTGGACTATTTCACATCATTATGGTAATTAGGCTCGTGCGGCTGTTGTGCTGACACCGACACTTTGCCGGCATGACTTGCCTTTGTATTGGATTTTAGGTGGTTTCTCAATTCCCCCGGCTGCTTGCTCTCCAGTGAAGACCTAGCCTTCTTGCTTCCCCCGCCACCTCCCCACCTCTGTGCCAGCTTTTCACTTCATGAATATGGATCATGATCCATTCTGAAGTCTTACATACACCCACTCCCCCCCCCTGCTCCCCTCCCCCGGCTTCCTCTGCCAACCTCAGCCTGACTTGCACAGAGGAGATGGGAAGAAATTAATGGTAATTACAAGGTGCGAGTGGATATTACAGCTCTCAATCTGATTGCCAGTAAAACCAAATAAAAATGGAACTTAATCAGCCAATTATAAAAGCAGCGAATAAACAAGACGAGATACTTTGTTTGCCCTTGACACTGGTTTCTGGTGGTTTCCTGCCTGCACGGTCTGACAATTGCTAGTAGGGGCAAGCTAGGGCACCTGGGCATCAATTTGGAAACGCCATCTGCCCTTTGAAGATGAGCCGGAATCATTTGTGATGCTCCAACACAACCCATCAGCTACACAGGATCGGGGGAACTTGGTAAATCTTGTTCACTGCCTAAAACAAGGACTGGGGTGATTACAAAATTCCATTTGGTTGGGTTCTGCAATCAAAAAAAATTGTCCCAGTTCCCTTCAATTGCTTGCCGGATCAAATGCCATCCCAAGACACTACTAATAAGTGGACCAAACAAGTTCATACTTGAATTGATCCCGCGATGGTTTTGCAGTTGCCTGGGTTGCTTCTTTGAGCTCAGGCGTGTGTCCTTCTCATCTCTGAGACCTGAACCAGACACTTAGGAGAAATGTCTCTAAACCACTTTCCATACTAAACTTTAATCCTGGTTCAACCCTGTCCCCGAACTGACATTCCACACTACAATCAAGTTCACTCCTGTTTTTATGCCATTTTTTTTGTTTCCGCATTACACTGAGTTCACCCCAATTTTGCCCCACGATTGCCCCAGGATATGCTGTTTTGCCCAGGGGTTTTTTCGCAAGGTAAATGAATGTGAGTCAAACACAGAGAAAACCCGGGTGGAAGTCCAAGTGTGGAAAGAGCCTAAGTATCTGAATCAGAATCCCATCCCCTGCAGTATCCACAGTCTCTGCAAACATGGGGATAGGATAAAACAGGAGAAGGACCGGAAGGGACAGACTCCTCCCTCCTTTTTCCTGGGGTTCTGCCCCAAAGCTTGCTTATCTCAGTGGTCGATCTTCAGACTGAATCCTCCGGAGTGGAGAAAGAATGAACTCTAAACAAGGTGGAGCTACAGGAATCTGCTTGTCTTCACAGGAGGGTTATCGCCAGTGTTTCCTCTAAGCTGAGTTACTGTGAGCTAGCTCACAGGTTTTTTAGCCTCTGGTCCACACAGTTTTGTCTTAGCTCAGGAAGGATGGCCCCAGAGCAAACTGATTTATGTAGTAGCCACCAAATTGCTTGCTCACAATGTTAATGCCAGTAGCTCACAAAGTAGAATTTTTGCTTCCATGACTCCACAGCTTAGAGGGAACACTGGTTATCACCCACCCGCCAGGCAACAATTAATACCTGTTTCATGTTCTCTTCTCTCCCTAGTGCAGATTAATATAGCAGCATTGTCAATGGCCCTAAATGTGGAACCTTAGCCCAAGCCTACTGTTACGGGTATACTAGTGGTGCTGAGTTTTGACAGTCGACAGATGGCAAAACAATGCAATTTGACAAAATGGGAAGCACATGCTTATTTGGGTGTATAAAGTGCCATCAGGGCAAGTGAGAAGCAGAGGGAGTCCGCCATTGCCTTCTTCTGCAGTGTCTTCCTTGGAGGTATTTCTTCCAAGCCGTGACCCTGCTTAGCTTCCAAGGTGATACCATGCCACCATTCGCATGCTTATTTGCAGGGTGCTTTTTTGTAGAAAAAAGCCCAGCAGGAACTCATTTGCATATTATGCCACACCTCCTGATACCACCATTGTTTCACACAGGACTTTTTTTGTAGGAAAAGCCCAGCAGGAACTCATTTGCATATTAAGTCACACCCCCTGATGCGAAGCCAGCTGGAACTGCGTTCCTGTGCATTCCTGCTCAAAAAAAAAGCCCTGTTTATTTGGCTCATCATTAACGAAGAACTTGGAGGGCTTCAGGAGAGAAAAAATTACTTTGAAATGCCATTAAATGAGCCTGAAAGCCAACAGGGGCTGTGTTCTGTACCCTTGAACTGTATCAGGAAACACGGCAGAAAACAGATCTACAGTATGATGATACACAATTAAAGCAGCTTACTGACTGGATCAAGGTAAGGATGTCTAGCACTTTCCTGACATGCATTATGTTTAAAGACCTAATTACATTGGATTTTTGTAACAGGCCTCATTTCCCAGTAATCAGGGCTTTTTTTGTAGCAGAAACTCCTTTGCATATTAGGCCACACACCCTGGATGTAGTCAATCCTCCAAGACTTTACAGAGCTCCAAGAACTTACAGAGGGCCTACTGTAAGCTCCAGGAGGATTGGCTACATCAGGGGTGTGTGGCCTAATATGCAAAGGAGTTCATGCTACCAAAAAAAAAAAGCGCCCTGCCAGTAATGCTGAACAGAACACATTAGGAAGACTTATATATGGAACAGTGACATAGCAGGATAGAGATACCCAGGGCTTTTTTTGTAGAAAAAGCACAGCAGAAACTCATTTGCATATTAGGTCACACCCCTAACACCAAGGCAGCCAAAACTGTGTTCCTGTGCATTCCTGCTCAAAAAAAGTCCTGGAGATACCTATAAAATACACACATGGGATTATGAGTAGTATACTTGAAACATTTCAAGAATCAATTGGAAATAATATCTGAGATCCCTGAAGGAATGGAGGTCCAAAGCTGGCATGGGAAGTGGGGGGGAAAGTACAGCCTAGAGTTAACAGATAATGTTGCCAACCTCCAGGTGGGACCTGCAGATATCCTGGAATTACAACTGATCTCCAGATGACAAAGATTAGTTCCCCTGGAAAAAAAATGGCTGCCTTGGAGAACGGACTCTATGGCATTATACTCCACTGAGGTCCCTTCACTCTCCAAACCCGGCCCTCCTCAGGCTCCACCCCTTAATATCCAGGAATTTCCCAGCCTGGAGCTGGCAACCCTCCTGTCAGAGGGCCAAGGTGATTACAAGAAAAAGACAGATATATGAAATAAGGAAATATACTCCCTTATGCAATTCTGTGTGAGGAGCGCCTCAGAAGGGCATAAAATATAAGATGTAATTATGAGTATAAGAAGATAAGTGACTGTATCACAGGAAGGAGATATCATGTTTTACAGAACATTACCAATTTTCCAATCACTGATAAAAATGAGATATTAACTGGAAGGAACTGCAGGCACATGATAAAGAGCTTGTTAACAACTGTACGAATTCTAGTGGCTTTGGTGAAACTCTGGTGGCTTGAATGAAAACAAGAGCCCTTGTCACACTGTTTTGACATATGTCTAAAACTTCTTTCTTTTGAAGTTATAATAAGTAGCTCCTATGTTATCAATGTCCAAGAGCGAACAAAAGCATTACTCTGTATATAATCACTGTAATTCAATAATCTGGAAAACAGAATATCTAAAATTGTCTACTGTATCCGGCTTGTGTATGCCTTAACCTTGAAAATGTTTTAGTGAGAGGTCTGCATAACTGATGCTTAACCTGAAATGATTTTAGACAGCTAACGGATGGCCTAAATCTAGCTTAGAGTTGGGTCCAGTTAAACCAGTATGAGGCCTTGAGAATTTCACCAGTAGCAACCAATCAGGACCGGATCTACATGTTTTTTGAGGGGAGGCAAAATTAAAAAATGACGCCCCCTTATGGGCCATTCTATCTTATGGTCCCATAGAATACAATGGACTCCATACCCAATTTGGCACCCCCCCCCTCTGTCCCCCTCCTAAATCTGGCCCTGCAACTAGTATATAATCCCAAAAGAGCATCTGGAAAAGACTAGCAGTATGTAGATTGGCATACAGTATAGAAGAATAGTCCTCAGGAACTCATTTGCATATTAGGCCACACACCCTGATATCACCATTGTTTCACATATAGCTTTTTGTAGAAAAAGCCCAGCAGGAACTCATTTGCATATTAGGCCACAGCCACACCCCTCTCACCAAGCCAGCCTGAACTGTGTTACCGTGTGCTCCTGCTAAACAAACAAACAAAAAAAAGCCCTGCAGATACTCAAATTTGTGAAGGCTCTCCTATTGTGGTGGCAAGCAAGGACTATGACCATTAGAAGAAAAGTAAGATGTCATGCAATCTCTACAGACTAAGGATGTTCCTATAAAACGGTGCATCTTGATGCTGTATGGGGAGTGTGTGTGGTGATAAATTATACTGAAGAAACTGGTTTTACAACTTGTGATGGAAATGTACATGAGAAGTTTTTACTCTTGCCTTGATGGGGTGCTGAGAATAGGTTTAGCTGTGATATGACAACAAAAACAAAACAAGTTATCTGTGCAAAAATCCATTGACGGTATTGTCATATTCCTTTAAAGTTAGTGTTCAAAGTGTAAATAATCATGCTTTAATTAAAAAGATAAAGTGGAGGTAAGATTCTCCAGTAACATTCTCACTTGCATATGATACCCCGAATAAACAAAAATGTTGTTGAGACGTTCCTCTTGATGGAATAGGAATGATCTTTGAAAACTAGCTAGACAACCAGGCTTTTAAAATGTGTGCCTATGTCTGAATCAGGCCTGATTCAAAACATCTGGAACAGCACAACTTGTAATCAACAGAACCATAAGCAGCTCAGTAGCCACAGAATGTATCCAGCTAAGTGAATGACAACTCTCTCTCTCTCTCACACACACACATAATCCAAGCAAGTATATTGAACCTGGACTTGGACGCCATACATGACTGCTGGGTTGCATCCAGTTCAGTGGGTACCAGAGCATGCAGGCTGGTTCCAGACAGCTGACTGATCAGCAAGGTTAAGGATTAAGCACCATATTCCAGATGACTATTTAAGATTTCCAAACACGGCAGTATTGTGACTTGAATAATTCAGATCTGGAAAGAAAGAGGCAGGCAGAAGGAGAGCTAAGAGCTGTGAACCAAGAGCTCCCAGGCAAAAAGTCTGACACGGATATCCTAGAGGAGGGCTCTCAGACTTGGAGCCTGTGCGCATCATGGTGTGTTCATTTTGGTGTAGTGGTTAAGTGTGCAGACTCTTATCTGGGAGAACCGGGTTTGATTCCCCACTCCTCCACTTGCACCTGCTGGAATGGCCTTGGGTCAGCCATAGCTCTGGCAGAGGTTGTCCTTGAAAGGGCAGCAGCTGTGAGAGCCCTCTCCAGCCCCACCCACCTCATAGGGTGTTTGTTGTGGGGGAGGAAGGTAAAGGAGATTGTGAGCCGCTCTGAGACTCTTCGGAGTGGAGGGCGGGATATAAATCCAATATCTTCTTCTTCTTCTTCATCAATACACCTGCCCAGTGTTTTTAGAAAGTGGGCAGGGCCAGGTGGGACTTCTGCCCAGCAAGGCTTCTTGTTGGGCACTGGCAATCTGATTGGCTTTGCAGATTTGTTAAAAACATCATTTTGGAAACAGCATCCCCCAAACACTTCATAGGGTAGCCAGGTAACCCCTGGGAACCAGCTGAGGGTCGGGGCTTACCAAGAGCAAAGAGAGGCTAGGCTAGTGTCAACAGTGATGTAGTGATGTCACTTCCAGTATGAACCAGAAGTGACATCATGTCCCCAGTGACAAGAAGATGCTCTGGTTTGGGGATGGACATTCTAATGGTAGAGGTCATTTTAACCAAAGAGTTTTTGCCCAAATACCAGAGTGTCCCTGTGGTGCTGGTGACATGATGACATAACTTTTGGTCTGCACTGGAAATGACATCACCACATTTCCGGCGAGGCAGGCCTAGGCCTTCTTTTGTTACTGGTAAGTCCCCTGCCAGCAGCTGATCATGCCAGAGGGGAGGAGACCCCATGCCTGGTTGAGGGCCTAATAGCACTGCATGTGTATAAGCAAGAAAACCTTTAAACAATATGTGCATTTTAAAAGCTTCCTTATCAAGGAGAGCTACTTTCTGAAATGTGGAGGAATTACTATTAGAGTTATGCATAACCTCACTCAATGGCATTCTGTGGTTGGCTCAGCCCATTTTGTGGTTGGCTCCGCCTCCTGTGGCAGCCATTTTGTGGTTGCACCTACCACCCTGTGTTGGAATTCCAAAGTTGCCCACAGGCTCAGAAAGGTGGGGACACCTGCCCTAGAGGGCCATGGATAGTTCAGCTGCAGCACGTCACCTGCAGCATGCAACTCACAAGGTTGTTAGGAGGATTAACACGCAACCGAGTTGCACAAATGCTAAGTATCATTATTATCGCTGTTCGATCTAATTGTAAACTGGCTGTGGCCTCTGTGGGGATGGCGGAAGTTGCACAATGGGAGCAGGCCACCCACAGACTACTATGGGGTCTCTGCCTACTGAGGCGACTCCCCAGGAAGCAGAGAAATCTGAATGTGTAAATTAACACTAAGGAAACAAAAATCCTTCTCAGAACCCAGCCTGCTGAGTGCTGAAAATGCTCCAGAAGGTACAATATGTGGGAACAATTACAGGAAACAAGAAGCGAGAAGAAATCATCCTGCTCACATCCCTGAGGACTTGCTGGGCTCAGAAAGGAGAGATTTGGAGAGGGGAGGTAGGCCTAAGGTTGCCAATCTCCAGAGGGAGCCTGGAAATCACTTAGAATGACAACTGATCTCCAAGCTACAGAGCTTGTATTCCCTGAAGAAAGTGGCTGCTTTGGGTGGGTGGTGGACTCTCTGTTATTGTAGCCTGCTGAGGACCCTCCCCTTCCCAAACCATGCTGTTCTCAGGCTCCGTCCCAAAATCTCCAGAAATTTCCCAACATGGGGCTGGCTGCTATGTATTGAAGAAGATTGAATTTATATCTTGCTCTATACTATGAATCTCAGAGTGGTCAGAAAGCGGGGGGAGGGGAGGGAAATGTCTGCTGGGAACTCTATTATTCCCTATGGAGATTTATTCCCATAGAAAATCATGGATAATTGATCTGTGGATATCTGGGGCTCTGGGGGGGGCTGTTTTTTGGGGTAGAGGCACCAAATTTTCAGTATAGCATCTAGTTCCTCTCCCCAAAATACCCCCCCAAGTTTCAACAAGATTGGATCAGGGTGTCCAATTCTATGAGCCCCAAAAGAAGGTGCCCCTATCATTCATTATTTCCTATGGAAGGAAGGAATTGAAAAGGTGTGCCGTCCCTTTAAATGTGATGGCCAGAACTCCCTTTGGAATTCAATTATGCTTGTCACAGCCTTGATCTTGGCTCCACCCCTAATGTCTCCTGGCTCCACCCCCAAAGCCCCCAGATATTTCTTGAATTGGACTTGGCAACCCTAGCTTGAGCTTGAAGCACGCTTCCATTACTCTCCAGGATTCTGATGCCTGCATTGCAATTGGCTGTTCTGCAGGAACTGGCCAATCGGGTTGTGAGGCATTTCTTCCAGGAAATGTAAATAAAGGAACCTGGAGTCTGGAGAAACCAATAGGAGGGACTGCTGCCAACTCAGGGGGGGCGTGTTCTTCTCAGCCAAAGTGTATGTAGTTTGCTGTGTTGCCCGTGTTGTTTGTGTGACTGTTTCTTCTGGAATAAACCGTTGCTGCTTACATAAGAGCAAACTGAACTCACTTTCCGATACTGGCAACTGTTGGTGGGCTAGTAAACAGGTCTTCCTCAAGTCAATAATGAAACTAGTACCAGCAATCCATCTCTAAGAAGGACATTTCTGTTTACTGGTGAGGAGAATACTCAGGTATGTAGAAAAACATATTTTTCTCAACACATCTGTAAGAATCGGAAGGAAAATCACACCCAACCCCTCCAGTCCTGTCCATTCCCAGTTCTCATGTTGGTGACTGATCAACTGAACGGAAGTTACCTTACCAGATAATGAAGGTGGGATACTATTTGGTGAAGGTGGGGAAGGACATAAGTGCTCATGGACTATTGCCCATACAGGTAGTTCCAGGTGGGCAGCCGTGTTGGTCTGAAGCAACAGAACAAAGTTTTGAGTCCGGTAGCACCTTTAAGATCAACAAAGTTTTATTCAGAATGTAAGCTTTCATGTGCTAAAAGCACACTTCATCAGACGATGAAATGGGGTACCATGAGAAGTGCTGCATATAGCTGGTGGGCAGTGGTTAAGCATGCAAAATAGTATGAAGTTAGAAACCAATAGGAAAAAATGCTGAAATTAACAGATTGAAAGAGCACCAAGTTTGGTCTTGGCAGCCCAAACAGTCACGGAGAGCTGGTTTGGTGTAGTGGTTAAGTGTGTGGACTCTTATCTGGGAGAACCGGGTTTGATTCCCCACTCCTCCACTTGCACCTGCTAGCATGGCCTTGGGTCAGCCATAGCTCTGGCAGAGGTTGTCCTTGAAAGGGCAGCTGCTGTGAGAGCCCTCTCCAGCCCCACCCACCTCACAGGGCGTCTGTTGTGGGGGAGGAAGGTAAAGGAGATTGTAAGCCACTCTGAGACTCTTCGGAGTGGAGGGCGGGATATAAATCCAATATCTTCTTCTTCTTCTTCACCAGGAGCTGAGAAGGCCCTTAAGTTTTGTAAGGCTACAGAGCTTTAGATCCATAGCACTGTTGTCAGGGAAGGGTGGAGAGGGGTGAGCTCCTCACCACCACCAACCCTCCCCAACACAAGTGTTTGAGGACTTTTAGTGCCCCAAAGATTTGCAGGAGGCTCGGTTGGGGCACTGGAGGCTCAAAAGCAAAGAGCCAGTTTGCATCCAGTTTGGTATAGAGGTTAAGTGTATAGACTCTTATCTGGGAGACCCGCGTTTGATTCCCCACTCCTTCACATGCACCTGCTGATGCGACCTTGGGTCAGCCACAACTTCTCTCAGAGCTGTTCCACTCGAGAGTAGTTTCTGTTAGAGCTGTCTCAACCCCACCTACCTCAGGGTGTCTGTTGTGAGGAGGGGAAGGGAAAGGAGATTTGTAAGCCACTCTGAGACTCCTTCAGGTAGTGAAGGGCGGGGTATAAATCCAATCGCTTCTTCTTCTATAGGGACACAAATACCTGTCCTCGAACCCACATTCTTAGCTTAGAAGTTTAAACAGCTGGAGAGACCCAGGCTAGTCTGATCTCATCAGTTCCCAGAAGCCAAACAGGGGCCTTGGTTGGTACTTCAGTGGAAGTCCATCACAGAAATCCAGGGTTGCCATGCAGAGGCAGCCAATGGTAAACCACGACTGAATGTTTCTTGCCTTGAAACCCCTAGTGGGTCAACTGTAAGCCAGCTGCAGCTTGTGCAAGGGGGGGCGTATGTATAGAGGAAGGGTTTGTAAGCTTCAAAGGTATGGGAGACATTTCCTGCAGAACACCTAGCAATAAGGGCTGGTCAGAGGGCTTTTTTTTTTTTTAGAGGGAACACACAGGAATGCAGTTCCAGCTGGCTTGATATCAGGGGGTGTAGCCTAATATGCAAATGAGCTCCTGTTGGAATTTTTCCACAAAAAATCCTGTGTGAAACAATGATGGCATCAGGGGGTGTGGCCTTATGTGCAAATGAGTCCCTGCTGGGCTTTTTCTACAAAAAAGCCTGACTGGTCATATACTGTTGTGATGGAGAGTAAATATGTCCTCATAACAGTGCGGTTCTCAAATGCAGCTTTCCCCTCCCCGTCAAACTGAATGGTACCTATTTGCTTATTTCATATACAGCATAAGAAGTGTAATATGTCTACAACAATTACTTCTGTTACACCTAAGGTTGCCATCTCTGGGTTAGGAAATTCTAGGGGGCAGAGCCACTGGAGGGCATATTTCGGGGACAAGGAGAAACCTCAGCAGGGTGTCATGTCACCTTCCAAAGCAGGCATTTCTTTTTCTCCAGGGGAACCAATCTCTGCAGCCTGAGAACCAGCTGCAATTCCCAATCTCCAGCTATCTCCTGAAGGTTGGCAACCCTAGAACTTACACCCCAGGCTAAGCTGCTTGGATACTTTTAGTTCATGTTTGCAAACTTAAGAGAACATAAGACAAGCCATGTTGGATCAGGCCAATGGCCCATCCAGTCCAACACTCTGTGTCACACAGTGGCCTGAAAACCCAAGTGCTATCAAGAGGTCCACCAGTGGAGCTAGAAACCCTCCCACCGTGCCCCCACAGCACAAGAATACAGAGCATCACTGCCCCAGACAGAGAGTTCCAACAATAAGCTGTGGCTAATAGCCACTGATGGACCTCTGCTTCTCCTTGTCTTGGGTCAACTATGCCAAACCCTCCCCACACAACTAATTTCTCAATCCCCCCGATCTTTAAGCCCTCTCTTTTACATTTCAAATGATGTCATTACCCATTTGAGAGCTCTTCAGGTCTAACTCAGAAAATTCTGGTTTTAAATAACGGGCAGACCATCACATTCACAATTCCATTTCAGCTCAGCCTGCATATATCAATACTCCTACCGCTATTCATCCATCTACCTGTGTATTCCCTGGCATGCTCCTTAATTACCTGCCCATTAGGTTTTCTCTCTCTCTCTCTCTCTCTTCCCAGCTACACATTTTATCCTTTCTATGATTACTGTGGAGAATTGGCTTTTTAAAAACTCAACAAAAGACCATCAAGGACTGTATGCCATCCTCCCAGTCACACCAGGGAGGTTGGACTATTTCCTGGCATACTTTAGGGGTCTCCTCCCATTTGTAGGAGGAGAGATGTAATTAAGAAAAAGAAGAGGGGAAAAAAAATGGCTGAAGAAAAAGGATGAAAGCAAGTTAGTATCTCTCGGGGATCCAGCTGTGTGGGAATGATGTCTTTTGTCTGCAGAAATACCACTGCAGTACCCACAGCAAAGGAAATGGTACTCGGTGCCAGCATTCAATGGGGGTGGTGGTGGTGGGGGTTGCAAGTCAAGCAAAATACAAACAATCCTTTGCTACTTCATTTTTTTATGGCATACAGGGAGGGCAGATAGGGACAGGGAAACAATGTTGTGTCTGGAATCTAACAGGGGTGGAGAGGCTCTTAAAGGAATTCTGTTCTCTGGGGCACGCAGATGTATGGTACCAGGCTGGCACCCCCCCCTTCACTTAAGGGGGGGGGCTGCTCCCAATGCCTAGAAAGCAGAATTACAGCACATCAAAAATAATGTCAATTGGGTTGCGATTGCTTTTAATTCATCGATTTTATTGATTTTATGAGTATTTTTTGTTGTACATCACCTAGAGCCTGGCATTGGTCGGGATGAGGTAATTCACAAATTTCAATAATAATAATAACAATAGAACTGGAGGGCACCGAACAAAACTGATAGGCAGCAGATTTAAGATGGACTAAAGGAAATGGAGGAGGAGGAGAAGGAGAAGAAGAAGCTGATGATATTGGATTTATACCCCGCCCTTCACTCTGAATCTCAAGAGTCTCAGAGTGGTTTACAGTCTCCGTTATCTTCTCCCCCCACAGCAGACACTCTGTGAGGTGGGTGAGACTGAGATGGCTCTCACAGCAGCTGCCCTTTCAAGGACAACTCCTGCAATAGCTATGGCTGACCCAAGGCCATTCCAGCAGCTGTGAATAAAGGAGTGGGGAATCAAACTCGATTCTCCCGGATAAGAGTCCACACACTTAACCACTACACCAGACTGGATCTCCTTTACACAGCAAGTAATTAAAAGGTAGAATTCACTGCCAGAGGATGTAGTGATTGCCACAGGCATAGACTACTTTGAAAAGGGACAGATTTATGGAAGACAGGTCTACTGGTGGCTACCAGCCATGGTGACTAAAGGGAACCTCCACATTCAGAGGCTCTGAATCCCAGTGCCTGGAGGCAACAGCAAGGAATGGCCTTAGCCTCAATGCTCTATTGCTGCCCTTCTGGAAAAAATGGCTGGTCGCTGTGTGTCTCAGGCTGCTGGACTAAATGGACCACTGGTCTGATACAGCCAAGGTCTTATGTTCTTAAGGAGCCATTCCATTCTCTAGAGAACAGCATCTCCCAACCCTTTTGGTGTGGTGACAAACAAGTCCAAATTTCCTTAGTCCAGGGCTGGCCAAAGTTTTTGGGTACCCTAGGCAAACTGTGACCTTTGCACCCATTTATTCCAGAATTCCATATTCTAGTGCCCAACCAGCTGTGTCTGAGAAACCTACAAGCAGGGGTGGAATTCTAGCAGGAGCTCCTTTGCATATTAGGCCACACACCCCTGATGTAGCCAATCCTCCAAGAGCTTATAAAAATAATCTTGTAAACTCTTGGAGGATTGGCTACATCAGGGGTGTGTGGCCTAATATGCAAAGGAGTTTCTGCTAGAATTCCACCCCTGCCTACAAGCATCACACAAAGGGTGCAACTGCCCTCACTATGAAACCCCAGGCCAGTGGGAGTCATCCTCCTCCTCCTCTGCCAGCTTGACCAGAGCTGGAGTTTGATGAGGGGCACGGGGAGGGGGACATGTTGTGATGATAAAAGAGAGAAAATTCACTTCACTGAACTCCTAGGAGAAAGGTTGGGCTACAAACTGACCAAACAAATAATCATCTTAGCTCAAATTCTTAAAGTGTGCTAGGTGGGGCAGCGCCCCCAATGGCTCCACCTTCTCTATAGCCATGGGCCGAGAGCTCCTGATACACCTCTGCAAACCACAAGAACTCTCCAGCTGTGTACTGTGTTCTTACACTACTCAGATAGGGTGTATTCCCCACATAAAAGATGACTTGTTTATAGAATTGCCAACTCTGGGTTAGGAAATTTGAGTGGGTGGCCGGGCCCATTCTGCAGCAGGAGCTCCTCTGCATATTAGGCCACACCTTTATGATGTAGCCACTCCTCCAAGATCTTACAGGGCTCTTCTTACAGGGCCTACTGTAAGCTCCAGGAGGATTGGCTACATCAGGGATGTGTGACCTAATATGTAAAGAAGCTCCTGTTACAAAATGAGCCCTGGAGGGTGGAGCCTGGGGAAAGTGAGGTTTGGGGAGGGGAGGGACCTCGGCTAGGTATAATACCCTAGAATTCACCTTCCAAAGTGGCCATTTTTCTCCAGAGCTGATCTCCGCTGCCTGGAGAGCAGCTAGATCAGAGTGGACAGCCGTGTTGGTCTGAAGCAGTAGAACGAAGTAGGAGTTAAGTTGCACCTTTAAGACCAGCGAAGTTTTATTCCGAATGTAAGCTTTCGTGTGTGCATGCACACTTCTTCAGACAAGGAATCAGGCATAGTAAGTTGGGGCTACATACAGCTGGTAGGCAGTGGTTTAGAATGCAGAATGGTACAAATTTAAGATCCAATGACAGAATAGGAAAATTAACAAACTGAGCAAACCTTTGATCCGGGTAGCATGAGCATCAGAAACCAATAAAACAGTAACATGTCAAAATGTGAGAATGTCTACTAATCACTCTATCATTCATTAGCCTGGGCCAAAATGAGGGCATTTCTTTCTCAGAAGTGTTTCGCATCCAACTAATTTACCTTTTAACATGTAACATACATATAGGGTGATACCAGAGGGCCGGTTTGGGTCAGCTTCAAGTCGTCCCAAGGAGAGCCGACTGGAAATGGAGCACTCCGGAGCTTCCGGACTGCGCTCAGAAAAGGGGCGGGCCAGGGGCACCCAGGGAGCATCTGGAACGCTCTCGCGTCCCGTCCGCGTCTCCCCGGGCGCTCTCTGGGTGCCTTCCAGATGGCCGGGGAGGCGCTTCAGAGGCGCCCAGTGAAAAGGGACCACTTTGAAAGTAGTGCCTTTTTGAGCTGGCTCCCAGCAAGCCGGGGGCGGGACCGGGGCAGGAGGCAGCTGTGCATGTGTGGATGCGCTTTTTTGGTCTGCCTGCCTCCTGTCCCCTGGGCGGCTTTAAACGCCCATCTGGTATCACCCATAGTTTGCCATTAGAAGGAAAATACATTAAAATATAGTGGAAGATGGGTTTAGTATATGTAATCTACTGCAATCCCAGGAGGTCTCTAGCCGGCACCCGAAGGCTGGCAACTCTGCCTGGTGACCATTTTTCATCCATGCCGCGGGGAGGGGCGCATCCACCAAGACAACCGTGCTGTCAAAAAGAAAATCCTCAAAAAAAAAAAAGGCCCACCGACTCTGCTGGCGACTTCTATTTGTACCTGGCTCCACTTCTGAGTCCCAGCCAGCCAGGCGGAGGAGCCCGCAAAGCAACCGGCAGCATCGCTGGGCACAGTGGGAGTCTGGCCTTGCCTGGGTTATTACTCCGCGCCCGCCTGATTGTGACTGGGGGCATCTGAAGTTCACCGAGCCCACCTGTGGTTGTTTTCTCCCCATTCCCCTTTATGAAAGCTGCAGACGTCGTCTCGGATAATAAAACCTTAATTTTGCTCAGCGTTTTTCAGATGTCTCCAGTGCCATAAAGCTGTCTGGATACATGTATATGAGAGCAATTGGGCAAATAACTGCAATTATGCTTGGCATTGCTGGCTCCCCCCCCCCCCCCATTTTTTCCTTTTCTTTCTTTTTTTAAAAATCCATTTCCGCTCTTCATTCTTGCAAAACAAAAGTTTTTTTTTTTTTAAAAAAAAGTGAACGGGAAATTAAAAAGGCCAGAGGTTAATGGGCCGGGCTATTGACTGCAGCCGGAGAAACGGGCGGGAGCCCAGAGTTGTTGTTGTTCTTTTGCAGAGCTGGCAGCGAGAGGGGCATTAGGCATCCGAGGCACGTCTGGGGATCCAGGTAGAGATGATCTGTAGTCGAAAGGGGAAGCGTCTGCATTTATAAACCCACAGGTGACAAGCTGCCCCTCTGTCGCGGTTTCAATCACTGACAGACAAGCCCGGCTATTTTCAGGGACGTTAACACAGCTGTGTCAGTCTTGCTGGCAAATCAGCTTTGCTCCATCAGGCACATCAGCCGGCTCAGCTCTGCCATCCTCTCTCTGGCACGTCTTTTTTTTTTTTTAAATTGCATGCCATAAATAGCTCCCCCCCCCCTCACCTTTCCCTATCCTGAGGAAATCTGAAAACACTTTCTCTCCACACACCCCCACCCAAACCCAGCCTTGTCACGTCTGTGGCTTCTGAATGCACCTCAGCGTGTTTCGCCCTCTCCCTCCCTTTTCCATCATTTCGTTTCCCCTTCAGGAATGCCATTTTTCTCCCCTCCAAAACTGCCCAACCCACAAGACACCATTCCCTTTCCACAGGGCTGGATCAAGGGGGCGGGCAGAGAGGGGTGCTTGCCCTGGGCGCCAACCGGGGGGGGGGGCGCCAAATTGGGTATGGAGTCCATTGTATTCTAAGGGACCATAAGATAGTATGGCCCATAAGGGGGCACCATTTTTTAATTTTGCCCCCCCCCCTCAAAAAACATGTAGATCCGGTCCTGCCTTTCCAAAATGCCTTTCTTTTTTGGTGGTTGTGTGCATGTGTGTAGACGCATGCCTGGATGTCATGGTTGAATTCTGGTGACCACTTTGGTGGTCCAATTTGGTGTGGTGGTTAAGTCCCCAGACTCTTATGTGGGAGAACCGGGTTTGATTCCCCACTCCTCCACTTGCACCTGCTAGAATGGCCTCGGGTCATCCATAGCTCTCGCAGGAGTTGTCCTTGAAAGGGCAGCTTCTGTGAGAGCCCTCTCAGCCCCACCCGCCTCACAGGGTGTCAGTTGTGGAGGAGGAAGGTAAAGGAGATTGTAAATTGTTCTGAGATTCTGAGTGGAGGATGGAGGTATAAATCCAATATCATCATCATCGTCATTAGTGGGGATTAGATATTCAAAGAGGTGGCTTGCTATTTATTGCCTGCCTCTGTGTCTCAGCCCTGATATTCCTTGGAGGTCTCCCATCCAAGGACTTGCCAGGGTTGGCCCTGCTTAGCTTCCAAGATCTGTCAAGATTGAGCTTGCCTGGTCTGCAAAGGTCAGGGCTCAAGATGCCTTTATAGGGTTGCCAGCTCCGAGTTAGGAAATTCCTGGAGAAATTGAAATCTCTTAATTAAACCCTACCCAAGCCCCACCCTACTCAGGCTCTACCTCCAAAATTTCCAGGCATTTCCCAATCCAGAGCTATACGAAGAAGCAGGGGTGGAATTCTAGCAGGAGCTCCTTTACATATTAGGCCACATACCCCTGACGTAGCCAATCCTCCAAGAGCTTACAAGAGGGGCTCTTGAGTTACAACTTCACCACGTGTGGCACTAGAGAACTCAGTGGTGGCCGTGGGAAGGAGTTAAGCTGGGCTAAGTCAGATGGGGAGAAGAGACAAAAGGCAAGAGGCAGCATTCATGGGGAAGGGGTTCTCTGGACCTGATTGTGCTAAAAATGAATCCGCTCAGCGTCTGATGGTCCTCGCCTTGACATCCTGCCGTCTGTTTCAATGAGTGTGCATGGAGAAGGAAGAGGTATGGCACATTTGTTCTCTGAACATGAACTCTAACAACAGGTTCTTCCCAAAACACCCACTGGAAAGCCCCAACTAATTGGCTAAACGCCCCTGTTCAAGCAGAACTAGAGACCTACGTGCTAATTGCTTCCTGTTGGGGTCTGGTTGTGGAACATATTCGGTGCTAAATCTGTAACAAAATGCATTAGTCCTCCCAATCGGTATCTAAGTGCATATTCAACAGACTAGAAATATACCAGAGGTGTCATTTGTTTCTATATTGAGCGACTCCGAGTTTTCTCGGATCATGCTGAACCCAGTTCTCTGTGTGCGCGACGCCGAATAGCATGCCGGCATGGAATTATCCTTTACTCTAATATTTTTTTCAATTGGCTGCTACAGTGTTTCAGTGGCAGAAATCAAACCAGCAAATGGTTTGTCACCTTGCTAGCTTTGGGAAAAAAAGAAAGTCACATCTTAGAGATTGCTTTTGTAATTTTATTTAGCTCAAAACAGGCTTTTTAAAAATCAAATGACAATGTGAAAAAAAAGGTAAATAGGGTGTCCTGCTTGCACCTGATAGAGCTAGAGCCTTAGGACAATGGATAGGGCTGCCAGCTCTGGGTTGGGAAATACCTGGATATTTGGGGGTGGAGCCTGGGGAGGGTGGGGTTTGGGGAGGGGTGGGACATCAATGGGGTGGAATGCCATAGAGTCCACCTTCCCAAGCAGCTATGTTCTCCAGGGGAACCGATCTCTGTCTCTTGGATGTAATCCCAGGAGATCTTCCGCGATCACCTGAAGATTGGCAAGTGTAGGGGTGGCAACCGCTATCCAGAATTCAAAAGCGTGGCTGCCATTTCTGACAACAGCCAGCTCTTTAATTGAATACATGCTTTGACGATTAACTGCTTCTTTTGGAACATAAAACAATGACACCCCCCCTCCCCCAATCGTTATCAAATGCCCAGATCAAAGGTCGTTTGAAAAAGTTACCAAGTTGACTGCAAAATATGTGTCCCTGAGGGGTCATGACTCTTGTGGGGTAATTTTCACGTTTCAGATCTGCCTTCTACTCTCCTACACTCTGTCCCAGATTGTGGAAGCAATGTGGTAACTTGGAGAGTCATTGTGGCTATCTGAGAAAGGGGGAGCTTTGACGCTTGAAATGTTGTACCCAGGGCTTTTTTTGCAGCAGGAACTCCTTTGCATATTAGGCCACATACCCTGTATATTCCTTTGCATAATAAGCCCCTGATGTAGCCAGTCCTCCAAGAGTTTACAGTAGACCCTGTACTAAGAGCCCTGTAAACTCTTGGAGGATTGACTACATCAGGGGTCTGTGGCCTCATATGCAAAGGAGTTGCTGCTACAAAAAAAAAAGGCCCTGGTTATACCCCAAACATCTTTAGGAAGGACAAGGACCGCAGTGGGGTACATAGAGTAGCAAATAGGCAAATACTAAGCATCTTCCTGTTTACTCTCTATTGTCACTGGCTCCCTTTGAAGTGTAGATCAAGGCTCTTCAGGGAAAAGCAACTTCCTTCTGTCTTCTCTCACTTACTTTCCCAGGCTCACAAGATGGGGGTCCAGGATATTTCTTTCTGCATCCATTATCAACTGCTAGCGAGATACCACAGGAACTGTCTGCTTCTCTACCCTGCACATAATACATATATTTATAGAATAAAGTAGATGTTATTTTGTTTCAACTTGAAATGTGACTCTGAGAACTATTTTTTCTAGAGCAGGGGTGTCAATCATACAACTCGGGGGCCAAATCAGGCCCCTAGAGGGCTCTTATCAGGCCCTTGAGCAAGTCTGCTTCCTCTTGCTTCCTTCTGCATCACAGCTTGCTTTGCCAGGCTTGCTCAATTGCACAGTAGAGCTACTGAGCCAAGCCTCTCTTCCTTCTGTTGGCTGAGGCTCATCTCCTTGGGAGGGAGGGAAAAAGCCAGAGCTTCCTTTGCCCGGTTCCCTCAATCCCACAAAAGAGAAAGCACCTTTTTAAAAAAGAAAGGAAGCACCTCTTTGTCCTTTAGAAAGTTTGTATCTCTGCTTCTAGGCAGCTTCCTGGCATTACATTTTATGACACAAAGCCCAGCCCAACAAGGTCTCATTTATGTCAGATCTGGCCCTCATAACAAATGAGTTTGACACCCCAGCTCTAGAGGAACTTATCTCCATTCTCTGGAGATATGCTGTAAGTTTGGGAGCTCTCCAAACACCACTTGGAAGATGGCACTCCTAGTGTAATGTGCAGGGCTTTCTTTGAGCAGGAACACACAGGAAAGCAGTTCCAGTTGGCTTGGCATCAGGGGTGTGGCCTAATGTGCAAATGACTTCCACCTGGGCTTTTTCTACAACAAGCCATGCGCAAAACAATAGTGCTGTTAGGGGGTGTAGTCTAATATGCAAATAGGTTTCTGCTGAAGAGCCAGTTTGGTGTAGTGGTTAAGTGTGAGGACTCTTATCTGGGAGAACCGGGTTTGATTCCTCACTCCTCCACATACAGCTCCTGGAATGGCCTTGGGTCAGCCATAGCTCTGGCAGAGGTTGTCCTTGAAGGGGCAGCTGCTGTGAGAGCCCTCTCCAGCCCCACCCACCTCACAGGGGAGGAAGGTAAAGGAGATTGTGAGCCACTCTGAGACTCTTTCGAGTGGAGGGCGGAATATAAATCCAATATCTTCTTCTGCTGCTGCTGCTGGGCTTTTTCTAAAAAAAAAAAAAAAGCCCTGGTAATGTCTACACTTAAAGCTGCTGGGATTCACTCCCACCTGTTGGGGTCAATCCCCTTCCCCACACCCAGGCCCACTCTGGACTGCACTACCTTATAAAGTCACCCCTGCCTCTGTGAAAGAATCTCTGATTTCAAAAGCTGATAAATCCAAGCCTCAGCGTTCCCCATCTGCAACATAGCCAGGGCTTTTTTTGAGCAGGAACGCACAGGAACATAGTTCTGGCTGGCTTGGCATCAGGAGATGTGGCCTAATACACAAATGAGTTCCTGCTGGGCTTTTTCTACCAAAAAAGCTCTGGACAGTAGCAATTTAAACAATTGTGACACCAGGGGGTGTGGCCTAATACGCAAATGAGCTCCTGCTGAGCCTCTTCTACCAATAAAGCCCTGATAGGGACAATTATACTGCTCTTTTGTACAGCTGCTAGAGTAATACAATCCAATACAGGTAGAATCATAGAATCATAACGGACTTCCAGGGTCATCTAGTCTAACCCCCTGCATAATGTTGGAAACTCACAAACACCTCCCCCTTTAAAGCCCTATATGGCCGAGGACCGGCCTACCTGAGGGACCGTCTTTCCCCATATGAGCCCCAGAGAGCACTGAGGTCAGCAGGGAAAAACAAGCTGACCATCCCTGGGCCAAAAGAGGCTAAACTTCAGAACACTCGTGCACGGGCCTTTTCCATCGCAGCCCCAAGCTTATGGAACCAGCTCCCGGAGGAGGTGCGGGCCCTGCGGAGCCTTGACCATTTCCGCAGGGCCTGCAAGACCACCCTTTTTAAGCTGGCTTTTACAGACTGCTGATTTATGATTGTTAAATAAAGGGACCCGCCAACATGATTTTGCTTACTGAATTGTTTTTATATGAATTGAACTGAATTGTTTTTAAATAATGTTAATTTTAAAGTCTGTATTGTATACCTGTATATTGTATTGTATACCTATGGATGTTGTTAGCCGCCCTGAGCCTGCTCTGGCGGGGAGGGTGGGATATAAATAAAAATTTATTATTATTATTATTATTAAAGTATTTAAAGAAGAGAGTATCTAAAGAAGTGAGCAGTGACCCACTTCAGCTCATCCCCCGCCACAAACTTTAGCCTTTAAGATGCTACTGGACTCTTGCTCTTTTTTACTGCTACAGACAGACTAACACAGCTGCCCATCTTGATCTATCACAGTCCAAGAGCTTTGATTTTAATTCCGGTTAATCCAAATCAATATGTAATTCCTCACCTCTGGCCATGCACTGACTACTTTGTTCATATCCATTCTCTTCTTCTGTTCCTCCATAGTGTCCCCAGCCTCTATCCTTTTCATCCTTCCCCCCGCTCTTCTGGACTGCACCCTCTCTCATTTCCCAAGTACCTTCTTCTCCTTGGCCTCTTGCACTTCTGGTTTTCTTACTTCTTTTCTAGGCCTTCCTTTCATGGGCTTTTCTGCCCACCCTAGGATCGGAGTAAATCAGGCAATGGCTGACTGAGATTCTTCTGCTCGCAACACCATTCTGTGATGCAAGGGCAGCTCAGCCAATCACCATCCAAGGCTTCACAGACACCTTCACAAAGCCTATTACAACTGTGCAAGGATTACCGAGATAATGTATGCAAAGCACTTTGATTACTCGCAATGCGCTACATAAATGCTAATCATTATTGTTATTACTTGACTTTACTTTAAACCCTCTGGAACAAGTTCAGCTGTCCACAAGCCGCAGAACATGAAGGACGCAGACTTCCGCAGCCCTCCAGCAAAGTCAAAACATCTATTCGCATAAATCGTTTTGATGGTATCATATCCAGGCGTTTGAAGACATCGAGATTTTCCTCAGATATCTACGCATCCAGCAAGATGGGCAGCAGCTTGGATGCAAAGCAAACTGGTATTTTTTTTTTCTCCTAGCCAAGGGAACACCGTTCAAGGATATAGTGGGCTATGTTTCACACCCCATATAATTTATAGACAGAGAAGCTCCATTAAGACCAATGAACGAATCCCCTTACAAATGGAGGAGAAAGGAGGCAGAGATTAGAACTCATCCTGTTCTCACCAAATGGTTAAACTGCAGCACATTATGAGCGTGGTTTTAAAGGAGAACAATAAAAGAAGGGCACAAATTCAGGTACTTTCTTACAACGGCCCAAGCTGATTGCAAACCGAGGGATCATCCAGCCATTTACTCCCAAGTCTGGATTCATACCCCGAGCAGAGGGCTTTTACAGCAAAAAAAGAGAATAATAATAATAATAATAAAAAACATGGCTCACTCCCTGTAGACTAATGGAACCAGCCTGCCACGTCCTCCTTTAATAACTTTGCTACCAGCTTTAAATTGCTACTGCAAAGGGGTTTATAAAAGTTTGTGTTGCCTGCTAATTAAATCCATGCGAATGCCGGCTTGGCATTAATTTACTGTAAAATTAGAGCGAGGCAACAGTGAGTGAGTCGCAAGAAACCTTCCCCCACCCCATCTGCCAATGAGGAGCTGAAGAATCGCCACTCCACCCCGCCGCGGTCCCACCCCCAAGATCAGAAGGCGGTGGCATGCAAAGAGAGTTGCCTTTCAATTATTCGCCAACTGATCCGATAGATGGGAGAAGGTGGATAATTAAAATCTAATTGAAATAAAATCATTTCCAATCCCATCTCCTTTCATTCAATTTGCAAGCACTAGAAAAAAAGAAGTTCCTTTTCTCTGCTAACTGCCTTCTTTCTATGCTGTTCGCTTCCTCTGTTTGGTAAACAGGCCACACGTGATGGGTCTTTGAGACCGTAGAGAGGAAAGGCTTTGGGCAGCTGCAAGGAGGAGGAAGAGTCGTTTGGTGTAGTGGTTAAGTGTGCGGACTCTTATCTGGGAGAACCGGGTTTGATTCCCCACTTCTCCACATACAGCTCCTGGAATGGCCTTGGGTCAGCCATAGCTCTGGCAGAGGTTGTCCTTGAAAGGGCAGCTGCTGTGAGAACTCTCTCAGCCCCACCCACCTCACAGAGTGTCTGTTGTGGGGGAAGAAAGTAAAGGAGATTGTGAGCCTCTTCGGAGTGGAGGGCGGGATATAAATCCAATATCTTCTTTTATACCCCGCTTTTCTCTACTTTGGAACCCCACGGTGCAGAGTGGTAAAACTGTAGTACTGCAGGCCAACCTCTGCTCATGACCTGAGTTTGATCCCAGCAGAAGCTGGGTTCAGGTAGCCGGCTCAAGGTTGACTCAGCCTTCCATCCTTCCGAGGTCGGTCAGCTTGCTGGAGGTAAAGTATAGATGACTGGGGAAGGGAATGGCAAACCACCCCATAAAAAGTCTGCCAAGAAAACATCACAATGTGATGTCACCCCATGGGTTGGTAACAATGTGGTGCTACCTTTACTTTTTCTCTACCTTAAGGAGTCTTGAAGCAGATACATGTCTGCTAGTCTAATCACTACATCATGCTGGATCTCCCTGAAGTATTCCATGTCAGGAAAATGGTGCCGTGGAAGCAGTTTCAGTTCTGAGCATGGAAGTTTCCCAACACATATCTGGTCAACAGGACCCAGAACAGAGATGAAGGGGACATCGGAACAATGTAGTTAGGACCTGAAATAAAACAACTGGCTCAAAGTTAACCAGTGAGCTTCCAGGTGGCAAAGTGGCCATTTTCTCCAGGTGATCTTGGTCACCTGGAGATCAGCAGTAGTCCCAGAAGATCTCCAGCTGGCCACCTGGAGAGTGCCAACCCTATTTAGAACTCTTGGGAATTCCTGCTCTCTCTGGAAGCTTAGAATCATTTAGTCTTCAGGGTTGTCTAGTCCAACCCCTGCACAAAACAGGAAATCCACAAATACATCCACCATACACATACATCCCCAGTGAGTGACCCCTGCTCCATGCTCCAGAAGATGGCAAAAACAACAACACCACCCACCAGGATCCCTGAGCAAACTGGCCTGGAGGAAAATTGTTCCCTGACCCCAAAGTGTCAATCAGCATTTCCCTGAGCATGTAAGAAAGGGCCACAAGAACTAGACATTGATACAACCCTTCTTGCCCTCCTTCTCATGATCTGCCTAATTCACAGAATCAGTGTTGCTGACAGATGGCCATCTAGCAGAGATGGCCAAACTGTGGCTCAAGAGCCACATGTGGCTCTTTCACACATATTGTTTGACTTTTGAAGCCTCCACTGTCCCACTGGCCAGCTTGGAGAAAATGTTTTTCTCTTTAAAGCACTTCTCCAAGCCAAGCTTGGTGGCAGCTTAGTAAATCCATTTAAATTTAAAGTTGCTTTCTTTCCACCTCTCCCTCCCTCCTCCCTCTCTCATCTGATGTTCATGCCTTGCAGCTCTCAAACATCTGACATTTATTCTATGTGACTCTTATGTTAAGCAAGTTTGGCCACCCCTCTGTTTAAAAAACTGCAAGGAAGGAAAGCCCACCACCTCCTGAGGAAGCCTGTTCCAATGATTAACCACTCTAACTGTCAGGAAGTTCTGCCTAATGAGCCAGAAACTCTTTTGATTTAATTTTAACCCGCTGGTTCTGGGGCAACAGAAAACAATTCTGCACCATCCAAATATCCAGGCATTTCTCAATGGAATTTGCAACCTTACTGCAGTGAATGAACCAGGCCAGTGAACCAAGTGAATCCCGAAGTGGAAAAGTCAGATGAACAATCCAAGGGGGCTGACAGTCCAAGACGGCAGCATTTCTTCTGTGGTTCCCAAAAATGTAAGGAGCAGGGCAGAGACAAGGGAAGGAGCCCACCTTACCTTACCCACATTAAAAAGACTAAGGAAAAGAAACAGGTCATTAGAGCAAGGGTTGCCAGCTCTGAGTTGGGAATTACCTGGAGATTTTGTGGCTGGCATCTGAGAGGGCGGGGATTGGAGAGAGGAACCTCATTTGGATATAATGCCATAGAGTCCACCCTCTGAAGCAGCCATTTTCTCCAGGGGAACTGATCTCTGTCATCTGGAGATCAACTGTAATAGTGGGAGACCACTAGTTGCCAACTGGAGGTTGGAAACCCTTGGTATGAAAATGACAGAAATGGCATTTATCTATGTGTACCAAATCAAGGAATAAGCACACTTTATAAATGCCAGTTCCATCTGAAAAACTCTATCTCAGATACTCTTCCTTTAAACTGCATTAACTCCAGAAGCTTTTGTAGATCTTGTAATGCCAACAAAAGCTCTTCTTGACACTGAAATTGGGAGGAGGAGAAATGGAACAGGAATGAGTATGCAAACATAGCACAAAATAGGTGGAGGGAGAAGTAAGGTTGCCAAAATGCTGTCTGGGAAATAACTGGGGATTTGGGAAGGGATGGAACAGGGGGTTATAATCAGGGCTTTTTAAAGCAGGAACGCATAGGAATGCAGTTCTGGCAGGCTTGGTGTTAGGGGGTATGGCCTAATATGTAAATAAGAACATAAGAGAAGTCATGTTGGATCAGGCCAATGGCCAATCCAGTCCAACACTCTGTGTCACACAGTGGCCAATACACACACACACACACACACACACTCTGGCTAATAGCCACTGATGGACCTCTGCTCCATATTTTTATCTAACCCCTTCTTGAAGCTGGCTATGCTTGTAGCCGCCGCCACCTCCTGTGGCAGTGAATTCCAAATGGTAATCACTCTTTGGGTGAAGTACTTCCTTTTATCCATTTTAACCTGACTGCTCAGCAATTTCATCGAATGCCCACGAGTTCTTGTATTCTGAGAAAGGGAGAAAAGTACTTCTTTCTCTACTTTCTCCATCCCATGCATAATCTTGTAAACCTCTATCATGTCACCCCGCAGTCGACGTTTCTCCAAGCTAAAGAGCCCCAAATGTTTTAACCTTTCTTCATAGGGAAAGTGTTACAACCCTTTAATCATTCTAGTTGCCCTTTTCTGAACTTTTCCCAATGCTATAATATACTTTTTGAGGTGTGGTGACAAGAATTGCACACAGTATTCCAAATGAGACCGTACCATCGATTTATACAGGGGCATTATCATACTGGCTGATTTGTTTTCAATTCCCTTCCTAATAATTCCCAGCATGGCGGCCTTTTTTATTGCAATCGCACACTGTCTTGACATTTTCAGTGAGTTATCTACCACGACCCCAAGATTTCTCTCTTGTTCAGTCTCTGCTAGTTCACACCCCATCAACTTGTATTTGTAGCTGGGATTCTTGGCCCCAATGTGCATTACTTTGCACTTGGCCACACTGAACCTCATCTGCCACGTTGACGCCCATTCACCCAGCCTCAACAGATCCCTTTGGAGTGCCTCATAATCCTCTCTAGTTCTCACCACCCTGAACAATTCAGTGTCATCTGCAAACTTGGCCACTTCACTGCTTACTCCAAACTCCAAATCATTTATGAATAAGTTAAAGAGCATGGGACCCAGTACTGAGCCCTGTGGCACCCCACTGCTTACCATCCTCCGCTGCAAAGACTGCCCATTTATACTCACTCTCTGCTTCCTATTAATTAGCCAGGTTTTGATCCACAAGAGGATCTGTCCTTTTACTCCATGACTCTCGAGCTTTCTAAGGAGCCTTTGATGAGGAACTTTATCAAAAGCTTTCTGGAAGTCAAGGTAAACAACATCTATTGGGTCTCCTTTGTCCACATGCTTGTTCACCCCCTCAAAGAAGCACATGAGGCAAGATCTTCCCTTACAGAACCCATGCTGAGTCTTCCTCAATAACTTGTGTTCATCAATGTGCCTACTCATTCTGTCCTTGATAATGGTTTCTGCCAACTTTCCCAGTATTAAAGTCAGACTGACTGGCCTGTAATTTCTTAGATCTCCTCTGAAACCCTTTTTAAAGATGGGGGTGACTTTTGCTACCTTTCAGTCTTCAGGAATGGAGGCAGATTTCAATGAAAGATTACATATTTTTGTCAGAAGATCCACAAGTTCAACTTTGAGTTCTTTCAGAACTCTTGGATGTATGCCATCCGGACCTGGTGACTTATTAGTTTTTAATTCATCTATCAGTTGTAGGACCTCCTCTCTTGTCACCTCAATCTGATTCAGGTCTTTCAACACCCCTTCCAAAATAAGTGGTTCTGGAGCAGGCAAACACTTCTCATCTTCCACAGTGAAGGGAGGCAAAAAATGCATTCAGCTTCTCAGCCATTTCCCTATCCTCCTTCAGTAATCCTTTTACCCCTTGGTCATCCAAGGGCCCCACTGCATCCCTGCCTGGTTTCCTGCTTCTAATATATTTGAAGAAAATTTTATTGTTGGTCTTTATGTTTTTTGCAATATGCTCCTCATAGTCCCTTTTTGCCTGCCTGATCACAGTCTTGCATTTGTTTTGCCACAGCCTGTGTTCCCTTTTATTAATCTCACTTGGACTAGCTTTCCACAGCTTAAAGGAGTCCTTCTTACCTTTTACAGCTTCCATTACTTTGTTTGTTAACCATGCAGGCCTTTTCTTATACCTGTTTGTGCCTTTCCTAACTTGTGGTATATATTTAATCTGAGCTTCTAAGATTGTAGTTTTAAATAGCCTCCAATCTTCCCCAAGGGTTTTGACTGTATTTACCTTTCCTTTCAGTTTCCTCTTCACATGCCTCCTCATCTCAGAGAATTTACCCCTTTTAAAGTTAAACATGGTTGTGCTGGTCTTTTGGGGCAACTCTCTATTTATACAAATGGTGAAATCAATAACGTTACGGTCACTGCTCCCAAGTGGTGCGATCACTTTTACATCTCTCACCAAGTCTTGGGCATTACTTAGGACCAAATCCAGGATCGCCCCACCCCTGGTAGGTTCTGAGACCATCTGCTCCATAGCACAGTCATTGAGAGCATCTAGAAACTCAATCTCTTTCTCTCGACCAGAACACATATTTACCCAATCAATCTGCGGGTAGTTAAAATCACCTATTATGACACAGTTTTTACGTTTAGCTGCTATCTTTAATCCTTCCATCATATTATAATCGTCCTCTATCTTTTGATTTGGTGGGCGATAACAAACTCCCATAGTTAAATTTCCTTTTGGGCCCTCTATTTCAACCCAAAGCATTTCCAGAAGGGAATCTAATTCTCTGACCTTAGTCTTACTGGACTGTATACCCTCTTTGACATATAGAGCCACCCCACCTCCAACCCTTCCCTCCCTGTCCTTCTGATATAACTTATATCCAGGAATCACCGTGTCCCACTGATTTTCCTCATTCCACCAAGTTTCTGAAATTCCCACAATGTCTATGTTTTCTCCCAACACTAAATATTCCAACTCACCAATTTTACTTCGAACACTTCTAGCATTTGTATACCAACATCTATAATTTCCCAGGCAAGCTAGGCTTGCAACTTTCCTCCTGCTGCCTCAAGACTTTGGCAGACACTCCATACTGTTTGTCACCATCTCAGTGGTCAACTCTGATCCATTACCCGGTAGAAGAGTAACAGCTAACCCTTCATCTCTTTGAGATGAGTCCTCCCGAACCAGAGACATTTCATCTCCTGTCGGCTTTCCCCCAAGACTTAGTTTAAAAACTGCTCTGCCACCTTTTTGATTTTATGCGCCAGCAGCCTGGTTCCATCTGGGGACAAGTGGAGACCGTCTCTTTTGTACAGCTCCTGCTTGTTCCAGAAAGCATTCCAGTGCCTAACAAACTTAAACCCTTCCTCTTTACACCATCGTCTCATCCACACATTGAGACTTCTAATTTGTGCCTGTCTCTCCAACCCTGCACGTGGAACAGGTAGCACTTCTGAGAAGGCTACTTTGGAGGTCTGGCCTTAAGTCTCCTACCTAGCAGCCCAAATTTTTCTTCCAGGAACTCACGACTGCATTTCCCCACATCGTTGGTGCCAACATGCACCACAACCACTGGCTCCTCCCCAGCACTATCTGTCAGCCTATCTACTACATGCATAATGTCCGCTACCTTCGCACCAGGCAGGCAAGTCACCATACGGTCAGTATGCGGTTTCGCCACCCAGCTGTCTACTTGCCTAAGGATTGAATCACCAACTACCAAGACCCCTCCCCCTCTCCCTGCCCAGGGATGGTTCCTTGGAGTGAAAGGATACCCGCTCACCAACTGAAGAAGAGGTCCCTTCTGAGGGCACATTCCCCTTATCCTCAGCACGGTGCCCTGTTCCCTCTCGACCCTCATGCTCCCTGGCAGCAGCGGGGCTGCCACATTCAGAGTGGGGCTCATCTAATACATCCCCAGGAGTCTTCTCCGAGTGCCTAACTGACTGTTTCTGCTTCTCCAGGTCAGTCACCTCAGCCTCAAGGGTACGAACTCATTCCCTGAGGACCAGGAGCTCCTTGCATCGAGCACACACCCAAGACTTCTGTCCTGTGGGCAGATAGTCATACATGTGACACTCAGTGCAAAACACTGGAAAGCCCCCACTTCTCTGCTGGCATTCTACCTTCATGATAGCTTTTTTAAAAGATACAGTCCCCTTTTAAATCCTGTTTGTTTATGTGGCTCTCCTTCTGGAGAGTTAACTTACCTTATTGGGAGCACAAGGAATCTGGGTTCCTGGTCCTTACAGAGCCCCCAGGCTAAGAACCACAGGCCAAGAGCCCTTTCTTGCTGGGCTTTTTGTGTGAAACAATGGTGCCATTAGGGTGTGTGGCTTAATATGCAAATGAGTTCCTGTTGGAGTTTTTCTACAAAAAAGTCCTGTGTGAAACAATGGTGCCATCTGGGTGTGTGGCCTAATATGCAAATGAATTCCTGCTGGACTTTTTCCACAAAAAGCCCTGTGTGAAACAATGGTGCCATCAGTAGGTGTGGCCTAACATGCAAATGAGTTCATGCTGGGCTTTTTCTACAAAAAATCCCTGTGTGAAACAATGGAGCTATCAGGGGATGTGGCCTAATATGCAAATGAGTTCACGCTGGACTTTTTCTACAAAAAAAGCTCTGGATATAAGAGGAACTGATGTCTGTCACCTGAAGATTAGTGATAATTCTGGGAAGTCTTCAGGCCCCACCTGGAGGTTAGCAACCCAAATCGTTGCCTGGACAGAGGGAGACGCTTTCTACCTATCCCTTTCATTTTGTGCGCTTCCCAAGATAACCCTGCAAACATCCGCCACGCTGGCATCTCCCTTCATGCCTCACACAAGGTTATCGCTTGACAAATTATTCCCAATTATGAATCCTTGCATGCGGTTTCCGCTGGGAACCACACTGATGAAACGATACCTGCATTTTGTGGCGGGAGGCGGGTGGGAGAGAAGGAGCCCAGCAGCCAGGAAATTGCTCAGCTCATTCTCCCCATCAATATTAGCACTAGCTTTAGGGCTTAAAAAAAAAACTTGGTTCAGGGTAAGGGGAGGGGAAAAATAGATGTGTTCTGCTTTTTATAATATTATTAACAATGGGGGTTTAGGAAGCCGCAGCAGAAGTGTTTGCAGCCTCCAGGCAGGGAACTGTGCATAGAGCCCGGGATTCAAGGATAAATCTTTGAAAAGGCAAAAAGAACTCGGATGAATGAATGATACACCTGTCGTTGTGATAGATGGCTATATGGAGGGTCATGAGTTATGGGAATCTCTACGAAGTGGAGGGATACAGGGGATCTCTGTGTGCTTTGAGAGAGCACACAGAGACACACTGCCACCCTCCAGAGGATACTAGTTAGATGATCACTTAGGGTTGCCAGCTCTGGCTAGGAAATATTTGGAGATTTGGGGGGATGCAGCCTGAGGAGGGTAGGGTTTGGGGAGGAGGGGGACCTCAGCAGGGAATAATGCCATCCAGTCCACACTCAAAGCCACCATAACAGCACAAGAGAAGTCCATCCAGTCCAACACTGTGGCCAAAACTCAGGTGCCATCAGGAGGTCCATCAGTGGGACCAGAACTCCAGAAGCCCTCCCACTGTTGCCCCCCCCAACACCAAGAATACAGGGCACCACTGCCCCCAGACATAATGTAATATAGTGGGTTCTCAGGCATTGAAGAGGTGAGGTGGAACAAGCTCTTTATTGAATACAGCATGGTAGGTGGCTGCACTAACAAGACTGGGCCAACAGGGCCAAACTTATATACATCTCTGTTTCGCACACAAACACGTTATTGGGCCATTCAAACTGGCGGGGGGGGGCTTGTGATTGGTCCAGGGCAGCAGATATTTGGATCCTGCTGCCCCATTGTTTCCAAGGCCCCAAGCTCAGTCCGCAAGGCTCCAATGAGCGAGGCAGGAGCACCCAAAGTCTTCAACTGAGTCCACACATATATAACAATAACATAACCTTGATTCACATACATAACACACAAGAACACATAAGAGAAGTCATGTTGGATCAGGTCAATGGCCCATCCAGACCAACACTTTGTGTCACACAGTGGCCAAAACCCAGGTGCTGACCTGGTGCACAAACAACACTAAAAGATGGGTACATTTTATAGGAACAGTTCAGTGCAGAGCAAACACAAAACAACATAAGAATATAGAACCCTGGATTTGATCAAAATCATAATGTAAGAACCTGAGGCTTTTCAATTTAGAACTGAGACAATGAAGGGGGGGGGCATGATAAAGATTTATAAAATGATGCACAAGGTGAAGAGAGTCAGCAAAGAGAACTTTTCCTCCCTCTCCCCAGTGCTAGAACTCGAGGGCATCCAATGAAGTTGCTGGACAATAGATTCAGGACACAAAAAAAGAAATACTACTTTACACAGAGAGTTACTAAAATGTGGCATTCACTGCCAGAGGTGGTAGTGATGGCAACAGGAATAAACAGCTTAAAAGGATGTTAGACAGATTCTGTCAGCAGCTACTGTGGTGGCTGAGGGGAACCTCCGCATTCAGAGGCACCGAATCTCTGAATCTCAGAGCCAGAAGGCAACATCAGGGGAAGGCCTTGGCCTCTATGCCCTCTTGTTGGCCATCCAGAGGAACTGGCTGGCCACCGTGTGAGACAGGATGCTGGACTAGATGGACCTTCACTGGTTTGATCCAGCAGAGCTCTTCTTAAATTTTCCTCAGTGGGGAAGGCTTCCCAACCCTCCCGCCCTGGCGGGGGACCCCAGGATTTCCAGCCTCTTCCCTCGCTCCCCAAAAAAACGGAAGCGGGGGGAGGAGGGGAGAAACGGCACCAAGGAGCGGCAGGATGGTCACCTGGTCGGAAAGCCTCAGCCTTCGTAATGGAGGCTCTTCCTTTTTGCTGCGCCGTACATCGCCCAGCCCTGGGATTCCTGGGAAATGCAGTGAGAATGCCGTCACCGCCTTCCATCGTTGGCCACACCTTCCTGTGAGAGACCCAAAGAAAAGAAACTTTGCAGCGGGAGGGCTCTGGTCTTCCAGGGTGGGAGGTGTGACGCCGGCAACCTCTGCATCCCATTGGCTGAGGCTACTGGTTGTGACTTCCCACTTCCGCCCTCCGCAAGCTTCCCGGCCCTGGCGACCGCAGAAGCTTTGTAAGGCGCGTTGTCTGGTAGCGAAGAGACCCAGAGGGTGCATGCCAAGGGGAGGGGATGGAGGGGCGACCTGAGCAGTGGTCCAAGCTGTTGAGCCCCGCGCCCCGCTTTTGATACCTCTAGGGGACTGGGCGTGTACAGGGAGTGGGGATTCTCGGCTGACACTGGCTTGCAAGCTGCGAGAGCTGTTGGTAGGTCCTCTGCATCTCTTCCTTTCGCTCGTGGGAAGCACTGTGGGCAGCCAAAGGAAAGGGAGGGCAATAGGGTTGCCAATCCCCAGGTGGGGGCAGGGGATCCCCCCCCGGTTTGGAAGCCCTCCCCCCTTCAGGGTCATCAGAGTTCAATGATGCTTGTCACAGCCTTGATCTTGGCTCCACCCCTAATGTCTCCTGGCTCCACCCCCAAAGTCCCCAGATATTTCTTAAATTGGACTTGGCAACCCTACTAGGCCTCTATGCCCTGTTGTTGGCCCTCCAGAGGAACTGGTTGGCCACTGTGTGAAACAGGATGCTGGACTAGATGGGCTACTGGTCTGATCCAGCAGGGCTCTTAAATGTTCTTATGTTCCACTCCTGACAACAGTGCCCTGTCAATGCACACACGTTAATAACAAAGAGGAATGGGAGGGGAGAGTGCCGAAGGACTTGGAAACCATGCTTGCTCCATTTCCAGAATTAATTTTTAGACATCCCTACCAAGTTGATCTGGAATTTAGGAAGAGTGTGAAGCACAAAAAAACCCCATAGATCTATTGAATTATTTGAATTGTTTTGAAGTGTAATTGAATTACTGTTTTATTTATTATATCATTTTTTATGGAATCACTGCATAGGCCCTTTATTTTAGATGCTTTTAATGTTGAAATGCTTTAGCGTTTGATGTAGGCTGCCTTAGGGACCCTATTTGGGTGGAAAGGAGGCTTGGTAATATTTTAAATAATTAAAATAAAATAAAATAAAATAAAATAAAGGAATAGAAGAGAGGAAAGCGTCTCGTTCCTGGGGTTTAACATCACCAGCATAACCTTCCTGTCTGAACTGCACTCATATATTCCATTTATAATCTCATTAAAATGTTCTGCATGTGTTTTTCTACTCTGAGAACCCTGGCAGTGACAGTTGAAATTCTTGTCGGGATATGACTACATTTATGCTTCTCGGCTTTAGGAGGGGGGCAGCTGCCACACGCCCATCGTAGCTCAGAATCGGCTGCCTTTCTCAGATGATGCTATGGTTACACGCTGCACAGGCAGCCGCATGCTCTGCGCTTTCTGCTTGGCCCTGTCATCTCCTATTGAAAACTGGTCATTGACGCCAAGTCCTCTTTTACCTGCCAGTCATATCCGACGGCAGTGCTGAAAGGAAGCCTTTCCCATTCAGTTGTTTAATGCAAAGACTGGCAATAACAATAAAAGAATTGCTTGTTTGACTGAAGGCCTGGAAATCAGTGCTGGGAGGTGGGCTACTTAGAGGGCTCTTGTCACAAGAGTTTCAGCCAGTGATGCCACCGCAGTGATGTCAAGGGACATCGAAGACTGATTCTTATTGATAGGCCGAAGCTGCCACCCAGAACTTGAGCAAATCCGTTTCCTTTTGTCTGCCTAGCCTGGGACAGTTGAGATTTTGCAAACGCTTGGAAATATTGGAAGCAGGGCTTTTTTTGAGCAGGAACGCAGTTCCGGCTGGCTTGCTGTCAGGGGTGTGTGGCCTGATATGCAAATGAGTTCCTGTTGGGCCTTTTCTACACAAAAAGTCCTGTGCAAAACAATGGTGGCATCAGGGGTATGGCCTAATATGCAAATGAATTCCTGCTGGGCTTTTTCGACACAAAATGCCCTGATTGGAAGTCCTACACCATGGCAAATAATAGTTTTTCAAATGAATACTCACATACCACTAGAGCCTTGGAGGTCTGAGCATGTACTGTTATCCTCAGGAGGTAACCTGGAATGGGTGAGTTCATGCCTCAGAGCAGGGGTGGAAATCTAGCAGGAGTTCCTTTGTGTATTAGGCTACAAATCCCTGATGTAGCCAATCCTCCAAGGGCTTACAAGGCTCTTTATTGTAAGCTCTTGGAGGATTGGCTACATCAGGGGTGCATGGCCTAATATGCAAAGGAGCTCCTGCTAGAATCCCACCCCTTCCTCAGAGCATCCTTCAGGCAGAGAAGGGAATAGATTTGTGCAACACCTGGAGTTCCCAGCAACGGTGGGATATGGGGGAGTTAGGGTCCTCCATTCAGGGAGCATCCCTCAAGCAATGATGTCACTTTCAGGACAGCTTAGGAATGCCATGAGGGCACAATGGGAGAAGCTCTAGCATTTGCTCCAGACTCTGTGCTTGAACCAGAGAGTTTGGACTGAATACCAGAGCATCATGTCTGGGTCACAGGTTATAATGCCATAGAGGCCACCTTCCAAAGTACCTAGAGGAACATCTCTGTAGTTTGAAGACTGATTGCAATAGTGGGAGATATCCAGGTATCACCTGGAGGTTGGCAGCTCTATTTCAGAGCCTGCCGAGAAGCTGCTGGCACACAGAGGTTTGACCTCACCCTTGTTATATCACAAATTCCTTCGTTTCATTCCCGCTGCCTAATCAACCCCAGCCAGGGTCATATTTAACTCCGGATCTAACAGGGAAAGGGGAAATTGATCTCATTCACACATTAAATGCCATATCACATCTCACCATGTTGAATTAGTGCCGGTAGATTTCTCCAACTGGGCCGTGTTTGCAATTGCAGTTGGGTTCAAAGAATCAATTAGGGCCCAGTGTGTGTGAGAGTTAAACAACAATTTGCAATATTGGAGGACTCCACGCTACGGTGAAGGGCTCTTTATATTTTCATTTAGACTTAAAACCGCTCAAGTGTACGTTCTTGTATAATTTAGCCCAGCAAATGAAAGAGAAATGACCCACAAAGGTACAGTTTGTTCTTTTTTTGCAGTCACATGAGTGTTTGTGGAGTTGCTCCTCATCTGAAAGAAAACCAATATGGCCCCACTAAGGTACACACTGGATTCATTTCAGGGGCTCAGCTGGCTCCACAACCGTTGCAGTGGTGCTCTCGGCAAGACTCAAGTTATCAACACACAACACTGTTATTAACTAGTTATCAACACATAACACCATGGGTGGCCAGACAGTGGCTCGGGAGCCACACATGGCTCTTTCACACATATTACATAACTCTTGAAGCTCCCATCTCCCCATCGGCTGGCTTGAAGAAGGCATTCATCTATTTAAATCACTTCTCTAAGCCAAACCAGTCAGTGACTTGGGGGATGCATTTGAAGTTAAAGTTGCTTTCTTTCCACTTCTCCCTCTCCCTCCCCTCCCCATCTTCCTTCCTTCCTTCTTTCCTTTCCTTCCTCCCTCCCTCTGATATTCATGTCTTGTGGCTCTCAAACATCTGATGTTTATTCTATGTGGCTCTTCTGTTAAGCAAGTTTGGCCACCCCTGCACAACACTGTCCTGATCGCCCCTCTTTCTTCTGTTCCTAACCAAGACTTTCAGTGGCTGAAACAAGCACTTCATGAGCTCAGGCAAAAGCCCACTTTAGGAAGATATTTACACCAATAGCACTGCATTCGTACAGGAAACAGGTGCCATTTATGAAAGCTGATGTGCAAAAGAGTGATCACGAATAGCAGAAGCAACAGAATATAAAATGTGGTTGTTTTTGACATTGGCTAGATAGAATCATAGAGTTGGAAGGGGCCTCCAGGGTCGTCTAGTCCAACCCCCTGCACAATGTAGGGAATTCACAAATACTGCCCCCCCACAAAAAAAAATCACAGGATCTGCATTGCTGTCAGATGGCCATCAAGTTTCTCTTTAAAAATTTCCAAAGGAGAGTCCACCAACTCCCGAGGAAGCCTGTTCCACTGAGGAACTGCTCTAACTGTCAGGAAGTTTTTCCTAATGTTGAGCCAGAAACTCTTGATTTAATTTCAACTCATTGGTTCTTGTCCTACCTTCTGGGGCCACAGAAAACAATTTTGCACCATTCTCTATATGACAGCCCTTCAAATACGTTGATCATATCACCTCTTAGCCGCCTCCTCTCCAGGCTAAACATGCCCAACTCCTTCAACCTTTCCTCATAGGATTTGGTCTCTAGACCCCTCACCATGTTCGTTGCCCTCCTCTTGACCCATTCCAGCTTGTCTATATCCTTCTTAAAATGTGGTGCTCAAAACTGGACACAATATTCAAGGTGAGGTCTTACCAGAGCAGAGCAAAGTGGCACCATTTCACATGATCTGGACACTATGCTTCTGTTAATACAGCTCAATATTGCATTTGCCTTTTTAGCCACTGCATCACATTGACTCATGTTCAGAGGTCCACTAAGACCTCTAGATCCTTTCCGCACATACTACTGCCCAGACAAGTCTCCCCCATCCTATAACCATGCATGGGATTTTTCTTACCTAAATGCAGAACTTTACATGTATCCCTGTTAAAAAGATGGCAGGGATGATTTCAAATTTATCGCACCTCAAAGCCCTTATGAACCTGCCTGGCCCACCACAGTCATCTTCAGAGGCCCTGTTCCGAATGCCCCCATCTTTTGAGATTAGGCAGCAGAGGAATATCTTGGTCATGGTATCAAAACTCCGGAACTTTTTCCCTAGGGAAAGACATCTGTGTCCTTCTGTTACCCTCTTTCCAGCAGTGGATGTAGCCTTTCCTGTTTTGTTTAGCATTTTCAGTAAATCCTCCTTCCTATATCAATGTTTTAATTGCTGTTTTTAATGTTTTTCCATGGATATTAACTCTGTTTGAAAAACTGTTTTAATTATGTGTATTGGGCACATTGATTTTAATGGTTTTAAAATGTGATTTTATTCTGCGTGTTTCAAATTGTTAGCCACCTTGGTGGCTCTCATAAGGTCAGGCAGGATGCAAATTCTGTAAATAAATAGCGGAATGAGGTTTTATTGTGGGGCAAGGGTTTGCTGTTTATGAATCCAGCTGCAAAAACAGCAAAGACTAGATGATAGATAGATAGATAGATAGATAGATAGATAGATAGATAGATAGATAGATAGATAGATAGATAGATGATAGATAGAAATTAAAACTTGCATTTCAATTTTGTTTCTCCCTTATGCGAAATGACTCCACAATTCTTTATTTTTTGTTACTAAGCACAGATTTTTCACCTTTACCATCCATATATATATATATATATATATATATATATATATATATATATATATATATATATACACGCAAGGTAAAGGTAGTCCCTGTGCAAGCACCAGTTGTTGCTGACTCCGGGGTGATGTTGCTTTCACAACATTTTCACGGCAGACTTTTTATGGAGTGGCTTGCCATTGCCTTCCCCAGTCATCTACACTTTCCCCCCAGCAAGCTGGGTACTCATTTTACCGACCTCGGAAGGACGGAAGGCTGAGTCAACCTGAGCTGGCTACCTAAAACCAGCTTCTGCCGGGATCAAACTTAGGTTGTGAGCAGAGAGTTCATACTGCAGTACTGCAGCTTTACCACTCTGCGCCACAAGGCTCTTTATATATATATATATATATATATATATATATATATATATATATATATATATATATATACATACACATTACTGTTACATTAATAAAGCCACATTGTGCATATGATACACATAAATGATGTACACTTTAAATAAAAATTCTGCAAAAATGCATGTAAAAAGAAGTGAAAAAGACAACATTTGAATACAATTTTATTAGATCGTACCAAAAGAAGTACTAAAATTGTATTCAGATATTAAAGAAGAGAAGTGGCTAACATATAAATAACCAAAGATCCAAGGAAAAAAGGTGGAATTAAAAACAGCTGAAGAAACACAATATAAATATAATTGGTTTCAACTGCAACAAATAAAGAGCTTGCTTGAACAGGATATTAAGAACTATGGAATAAGACAAGAACAAACAGAAGTGGAGAGAATGCTATTTGGAGAAAGTGAAAAGCTGATTTCAAGGACATATAAACTATTATTGAAATGGTTTACGGAAGATGAAGTAGTTAAATCACAAATGATAACATGGGCGATCAATATAAATAAGGAAATACAGATGGAGTCGTGGGAACACCTATGGAAGAACTCTATGAAAATTTCTACATGTTATAACATTAAAGAAAATTGCTTCAAAATGTTATATAGATGGTACATGACACCTAAGAAACTGGCAAAAATGAACAATCCGTTGTTGGATAGATGCTGGAAATGTAAATGTCATGAAGGATCTTTTTACCATATGTGGTGGACTTGTGAAAAGGCGAAGCAATTCTGGCAAATGATTCAGCAGGAGATCTCGAAAGTTTTGGGATATAATATTAAGAAAGCACCAAATATTTTCCTGCTGGGATTACAAATGGAAAAATTTCAAAAGCAAGATAGAACAATAATTTGGTATATGCTTTCAGCTGCATGGACATTATATGCGCAATTGTGGAAACAAGACAAAATACTAGAAGTATGGCATTGGAGTGAAATGGACAAACTTACGAGAATCTTAAAAGAACAAGATTTAGAGAAATTTAAAAACGATTGGGGGAAGTTTCAAAAATATATTGGAAAAACAATGGAACGTTAAAGGACATTTGGTGATCTTTGACAATGATTAATTTTTAAAGAAACGATGTATGGATTACAGTTTAAAAGACATGATTATTGGATTATAACTTTTTTTTCTCTTATTCCTAATGACCAAGAAGAAATATCATGAAGACGGATTATAACTTTTGAGTTGTTTGGAGAAAGATTTTCTAATAGACAGAGTTTATTACCTTATAACAAATTAGATTAAATAATAATACGGGGACGTTTGATAAGGGGGCATGCACTGTTGGGGGTCACAAAATGGGGGGTGGAGAAAATGTTATATATGTGTACTAACATTTAATGACAAATGAAGATATGTCATTACAATATGTTACAATAAATTGGTTTAAACAACAACAAAAAAGACAACATTTGTCCATGATTGCTCATTCTGGTGAGGAGGAAGAAGAAGTAGAAGAAGGAGTTCAATGTTGGATGTGTACCCCGCCCCTCAGTCGGAGTCTAAGTGGTTTACAATCTCCTTCCTTTCTTTTCCTCACCACAGAAAACCCTGTGAGATAGGTGGGGCTGAGAGAGCACTTTTGAAAACTGCTCTTTAGAGAACAGCTCTGTTGAGAACTGTGGCTGGCCCAAGGTCACCTAGCAGCCGCATGTGGAGGAGTGCAGAATCAAACCCGGTTCTCCCAGATAAGTGTCCAGCACTCAACCACTACACCAAAAGACCTAGCTGATATACCAGCAGCAAGCCAGCAGCAGCTGAATTGCATCTGGGCTGAACTTGCCCTGGTCTTTCTGCAGGTAGTATGAACCTGGGGCGAGCTCAGAGATGCGAGTCAAAGTGGTAAGAGCCAAAGGTCAGGATGGTAGCAAAAATCCCTGCAATTCAAACGTTTAATGTATCAGATAAATAAATAGCTCTCATCCTTTTCTATCTTTCCTCTTTCTCAGATGGCCCTCTCCGGCAATGATTCTCTGTTCCTTATGCCCCACTGAGATAGCTGCAGGGCTTTTTTTGTAGCAGGCACTCCTTTGCATATTGGGCCACACCCCCAATCTTCCTGGAGCTTACAGTAGGCCCTGTAAGAAGAGCCTTGTAAGCTCTTGGAGGACTGGCTAGATCAGAAGGTGTGGCCTAATATGCAAAGGAGTTCCTGCTACAAAAAAAGCCCTGGATAGCTGTGACACAACTGTCATTGGAGAATCAAGTTTCCACTTTCTCATTATCTACTATCAGTTCCCACATGCCTGCTTGCCATGCAAATGCTGTTCTCTATAATGTGCAGTGGATTGTGGAACTGGAATATCCTAAAAAAGCACTGGGTTTCAAGGTGATAAAGCATATTAAGTCTTGGTCACACACACTAAATAATGCACTTTCAATCCACTTTCATTGCACTTTTCAACTGGATTTTGCCAGTTCATAGTCAAATTCAGGTGAGAAGTGAACTGAAAGTGGCTTGAATGTGTATTATTTAGTATGTGTAACTGCAGCCTAAAGCTCTCGGTCCAGTGTTTGATCAGCAGTCAAATTTTAAATCACCAATTGATTCATCTACATGTGTGAAATGATCCACATGGACATGCACCAAGGAATCGCTGTGGGGCTCCTAATTCACACATACCCACACACAAATTAATTAGCTCACTATATCAATAGCCACCCATAGGTAGATGAACTACTCCAAATTCCATGGCCAAAGGCTGTCAGCTCCCACTGGAGGAATGGTGACCTCTTAATGTACTTTTCCGATCTTGGTCACGTCAAGGTCACCTTCTCTGACTTACTTTTGAAGTTACCTCCTCCAGTTCTCCCTCAGGTCCTCCTTTGGGACCTCTCTTCCCCACTCTGCCCCACTGATATTCTCCCTGGTTCTCCTGTTCTCCCTCTCACCAACCAAGTTTTATTCAAGGTATAAGCTTTTGTGCGCACTTCTTCAGATACAACGAAATGGAAATTACCAGACCATGTATATATGTAGAGGGTGTAAATTACCATACAGCATAATGAAGATGTCAAACAGATTCAAGAACCAAACAGGAATAACCAGCTTAGTTACCGTTTGATTGAGTTTAATTCCAGGGGGAAACACAGTGAAGGAAATAAAATATGGCAAAACGGGAGACTGATGGGCAGATGTATCCTTAACTGTGGAATGCTGAGAGTAATTAACTGAGACCCTGCCATTATGCTCCAACTGTCTCCTCTCAAGCATGATTCTTTGAAGGGGGACGATTGGCTCTGTAGTGTTATCTCCCCTGTCCCCAGACAAGAAAAATGCATTCCAATCTACCATTCCAAATCACATTACATTCTACTAAGGTTGCCAAGTCCAACTCAAGAAATATCTGCGGACCTTGGGGGTGGAGCCAGAAGCAAGGATGTGGCATGCATAACTGAGCTCCAAAGGGAGTTCTGGCCATCACATTTACAGAGACCACACACCTTTTAAATGCCTTCCCTCCATTTGAAAATAATGAAGGATAGGGGCAGCTTCTTTTGGGGCTCATAAAACTGGACCCCCTGGTCCAATGTTTTTGAAACTTGGAGGGTATTTTGAGAAGAGGGACTAGATGCTATGCTGAAAATTTGGTGCATCCACATAAAAAAAACAGCTCCCCCTAGAGCCCCAGATACCCACAGATCAATTCTCCATTATACCCTATGGAAATCAGTCTCCATAGGACATAATGGAGTGCCCAGCAGACATTCCCCCCCCTGCTTTCTGATAACCCTGAAGCAAGGGGAGGACCTTCAAACTGGGGGATCCCCTGCCCCCACCTGGGGATTGGCAAGCCTACATTCTACTATTCATTATGTTACAATACAATAGGGTTGCCAAGTCCCCAGCATTCCCTGGCTATTGTAACATAGAGTTTCCCTCCCACATGGCTAGAGCATCCATGAAAACCAAAGAGTTTCCCCGGAAACGCCTAGAGCGGCCGCAAGCAACATCACCAGCATGATGACATCACTTCCAGGTGATATCATTGCGCCAGTGATGTCAGGGGAGTTTCCCCCCACCGGTCCAATGTGGGCCAGTGGGTTGGGAACCTCCCTGGCAGGGGAACCCCCACCTGGACCAGGGACTTGACAGCCCTAAATTAGAGTGTCAGACTAGCATGTAGGTAGAGTTGCCAGGTCTGTGTTGGAAAATACCTGGAGACTTGGGGGTGGAGCTAGGAGAGGGTGGGGTTTGGGGAGGGAAGGGGCCTCAGCATGGCACAATGCCATAGAGTCCACCCTTCAAAGGCAGCCATTTTCTCCAGGGAAGTTGATATCTTCCAGCTGGAGGTCAGTTGTAAAAGCAGATCTGCAGGCTGGAGGCTGGCAACCCTACATTTTGGAGATCCAAGTTAAACTCCCCACTCTGCCATGGAAACTTGCTGGGTGGCCAGTCAGTTCTATGAGCCCCAAAAGAAGGTGCCCCCATCCCCCATCATTTCCAAAGCAGGCAAAGCACTTGAAAGGAACACGGTCCCTTTAAATGCGATGGCCAGAATTCCTTTCAGCGTTCAATCATGCCTGCCACATCCTTGCTCCTGGCTCAACCCCCAATGTCTCCTGGCTCCATCCCCATTAAGTCCCCAGATATTTCCTGAGTCGAACTTGGCAACCCTCATCTGAAATGAAGTTTCCCACCTAGGACCTTCAGAATCACAGCTTATTCATTCACCTGCTCACTTCCTCTCAACTGACTGCAGAGGGAAAGGAGGGTGCTTGGCTTTTTTTGCAGTATCACTGCCTTTGATTCTCCCTCCCATTTATAGCCTCTTCATTCTCTGCGTGAGCTAGGGGAGCTGGTCACCTTCACAAGCCAGCAGAATAAAGCCCCTAAAAAAAAACTCAAAACACCACTCTTGATAGACCCCGGAATCTGGAAATGGGACTTGGGAAAGGTTAGCTGAGGGTGGGCAGGGAGGGGGAAACGCTTCCTAATGCGCTTTGCACCTCTATCGCTGCAATAAAACTGAGATTGAATTGCTGAAAGTGGCTGCAGGTCTTGTTTCTATATGTCTCAACGTTGTGCTCCACCAGGTCGGAATATTGTTAGCAATTCCATCTGCAAAGGAGACGTGGCAGAGCTGGGTAAAACATGTGGTAAATTTCTTCTTGGCACTCATCTTTTAGATCGGGTGAGGGCATTTGATTATAAAAGCATGAGAGTTATTTGCATTATGGGATTCCCAAATCCTCCTCTCTCTTCCTCTCCCCCCCTCCCTCACCCCCAGTACCAAAGAGCATTATGCAAATAATCCTAGAAGGAGGCTTTGTGCAAAATGTTTCAGCTGAAGGAACAACTTTAATCTCAAACCTGGCTACTTTTCCAATTACAGTCTTGCTGTCGTCTCTTGCCACCCTGTGCTTTGTAAGGGAAATCCGGCCCGGCACACGCTCTTTAAGGGGTTCCTGAGTCATCATGTTAGACAGAACAGATAGAAATGACCCTATTCAATTTTCCACCTGCATGCGTAGGCTAATGCAGCCCTTTGAGAGAAGGGAAAAGGTTAAATAAAAACCTGTAATACACGGCATGCATTTCCACAACGGCTGCTTCTAGCCACAGCCATGCTTTGAAAAGTGCAGGGAACTTTCCAAGTCATTACGTGTCACTTTATTAATTATTATTGTCCAACGTGGCTGGTGCTTAAGGGTAACCACTGAAAAATCAATCGGCACATGCTCTGCTGTCACATTGCGATCTGTGCTCTGATCACACCCACCTTAGATGACCACAATGCACTGTATGTAGGGTTGTCTTTGAAGACTGTTTTGGTTACTTCCGTTGGTATATTTTTTACCAGCCTCTTCATTCTATAGGGTTGCCAGATAGCTTCGTCATGCCAGTGAGGGATTTGGAAGGCATTCCTGGAGTGGTCAGGACATTGTGCGATGTGCTGAGGTCACCCAAAAATTACCTCAGCAAGTTGGCAATATCAGAGGTGATGCTTTGCCTTTTGGGCAAAATTCTATATTATAATTGGCTTTAAGAGTTATGCCCCAAAATCAGAGTGTCGCCCTCCTAATGTCACTGATGTGCTGATCTCACTTCCAGCACATTATGTCGCTGTTTGGGAGGGTGGGAAGGAACTTCTTCCCTCCAGCCACCAGGCCAGTGGTGGGCAGGACCCCCCCCCCCAAAAAAAGGGATCCCCTGCCCCCACCTGGGGAATAAGACAACCAAAACAGAGAAACACGGAAAAATTGAGCAGAAAAAGGTACATACACCTCTGCAAAAGACCAGCCTCAAAATTTATACAAAACTCATCAGTGCTTTGTAAGAAACAATACACAAATATTGTGAACTAAATCACAAAGCAAAAATAGAACGCTAACCACGCCCGCAACCCCAAGTCTCACAAAAGGCAAACAAGTGCCAGTCTTTCAAAGGGAAGGTTGATTCTTCTTCTATGGCAAAGGTTGATTCTTCTTCGGAGTCCAGAGCTCCAGTGCTTATTCATAGATGTTTAAGGAAGTAATCCAGTGCAACAAGGCACACACAGAACATGACAAGGATCCCAATATCACTTGAGAAGCCCTGTTTCACCTAAAGCTTCTACAAGCTTTATAATGCCATTATACAATTTTCAAAAAGAGCAAAAGCTGAGAATTCTGAAGCATTTGTTTGCCTTTTGTGGGACAGGGTTGCGGGCATGGTTAGCGTTCTATTTTTGATTTAGTTCCCGGAGGTATATGTACCTTTTTCTGCCCCATTTGGGGAATGGCATCCTTATCACTCTACCAGGAGCAAAAATGGAGTGGGTGGGAAAATGTTGCACTATGTTGAAACATCACTTCTGATTGTACCTAGAAGTGATGTTACAATGCTCTAGGAATTCTCCAGTTTTTATGGTAGAAGATGCAGAGAGCTGGTAAATTGCTAGAGCGCTATGACATCTCTTCCAGGTACAATTAAAAGTGACATCCCAATATCACCCCACCTTTGGGGCTGCTAGAGTGAAGATTGGCGACAAGGGTCAGGGGAAAGAGACTGGCAATAATAATCAAACCTAATTTTGTCAAGGCGGGGCCTAACATCACTGCAATGAAAGATCTGCATTGGCTGCCTGTTAGTTTCCAGACATAATGCAAAGTTCAGATTCTTATCTTGAAGGCCCTAAACAAAGTGGGGATGGGGTATCTGAAGGACCACCTCCTCCCTTATTGCCCAACCTGCCAGTTCCCAAGCCCTATGCTCTATGACCTCCCCCCCGAACCCCGAATTGGAATCGTTGGCAACCAGAGACAGGGATTTTTCAGTGGTGGCCCCCTGCCTTTGAAATGTCCTCTCTCTCCACTTGAAGCACACCTGGTGCCTACTTTATTGTGTTTTTTGCCAGGCCAAAAAAGTTCTCTTTCCCCAGGCTTTTAAATGAAGGATTTCACCTTTATTATTATTATTATTTTGCTTTATAGCTTTCTATTAGGCCGAAGGAACTTTTAGGAATACTAAATGGTCTTTTTTTAATACATAATTTTATTGATCCATTGTTTTTACTTTGTGATTCACCTCAAGGTGGCCTCTGGAGTAAGGCAGCCAGGCCTCTGCCCAAACCCCTGGGAGATTTCTGGGGAGGGTATTTCTGATTACTCTAAAGCAGGGGAGGGCCTCTAAACCAGGGAATCCCTTTCCCCCAACTGGAGATTGGCAACACTACTTCCAATACGAGAACTCGTGGGCATTCGATGAAATTGCTGAGCAGACAGGTTAAAACGGATAAAAGGAAGTACTTCTTCACCCAAAGGGTGATTAACATGTGGAATTCACTGCCACAGGAGGTGGTGGCGGCCACAAGCATGGCCACCTTCAAGAGGGGTTTAGATAAAAATATGGAGCAGAAGTCCATCAGTGGCTATTAGCCACAGTGTGTGTGTGTGTGTGTGTGTGTGTGTATATTTGGCCGCTGTGTGACACAGAGTGTTGGACTGGATGGGCCATTGGCCTGATCTAACATGGCCTCTCTTATGTTCTTATGTTCTGCATTTTACCCCCCTCCCGCAGTTCGTGCATCAATACTGCTAGGCTACTTATTGGAATCTTTGTATTCTAGTAACCAGGGCTTTTTTTTTTAGCAGGAACACACAGGAACGCTGTTCTGGCTGGCTTGGAGCCAGGGGTGTGGCCTAATATGCAAATATTATGCTTTTCCTACAAAAAAGCCCTATGTGAAGCAATGGTGATATCAGGGGTGTGTGGCCTAATATGCAAATGAGTTCTTGCTGGGTTTTTTCTTCCAAAAAAAGCCCTGCTAGTAACTAAACAGGGCGGGAGGGGGAGCTCACACTACCAGTAGCAGATATAAGGCTGATGTCAAAACTGAAATAGCAAAGCAAAGGCACCTTTGAAACTTCCACCTATTAAAGATGAGCGCGCTGTGATCTTATTCCATAGTTTCAGTGTTCATGCTGAGTTCAAAAAAGTCTGTCTGCTTTAATAGCGCAATAGTTAAAAGACTTGCTTTTGGACATGAAAATTCCAAATTCTCGCCTCCACTGAGATACAAAGCCCAGAGCCACTGCACACGTCAGACAGCAATCGTGTCGGCGGATTTTGCCAGCCATTTGTTGCTAGACACTCAGTGTTGCAAACTTGCCCTTTCAGCCGAAAATGTTGTTGTTCCTTCTGACATGGCTTCAGTGCCCCACGCAGAAGTCCATTCTAACTACCACCATAAAATTCAATGGACAGATTGCTGTTCAGGTTGATGCCCTTGATATGCAGCAATACCATAAATTGCATTGCTCAAATGGCATAAATACACCATAAACAGAGGACTCAGGAAAGAGTGAAATGGAAGGACTTTCAACAGCAATGTATGGAAACAAAATGAAAAAGAGCATCTTTGCACGCATCCCCATATGCAAGCCCTGTCCAGATGTTTGTTCTAATGATTGAATGAACATGTACAGCTAGCATGCATAGGTGATGGGTGATATCAGGGTCACAGCTGAACGAGTATTTATTATAACAAAAACAGGAAACTGCATTATAATAAGTTATAACCAATATAGAAATACAAATAATAACAAACATAGAGTATATGTCATAACAAATAGAGAAGAGATTGGATTTATACCCTGCCCTTCACTTGGAGTCTCAGAGTGGCTTACAATCTCCTTCCCTTCCTCTCCCCACAACAAACACCCTGTGAGGTAGGTGGGGCTAAGAGAGCACTGGGAGAACTAGGACTGACCCAAGGTCACCCCAGCAGCTACAGACGGAGGAGTGGGGAATCAAACCCAGTTCTTTCAGATTAGAGTCCGCACACTCAACCACTACATCAAACTGGCTCTCAAAGATAAGAAAGTGTATGATGAGACTAAACTGCACACAATGGAACCTACTTTTCAGGTTTCACAATCACATGGGGAGGACAATTATGTAGATTCTATCCACAGGGTTTTTTGTTTAGTAGGAACGCACAGAAACATGGTTCTGGCTACCCCTGGCATCAGGGGTGTAGCCTAATATGCAAATGAGTTCTTCCTGGACTTTTTTAGCCCTGTGTGAAACAATGGTGACATCAGAGGGTGTGTCTTAATATGCCAATGAGTTCCTGCTGGGCTTTTTCTACAAAAAAAGCCCTATATGCCTTCATTTCAATGAAGATGCACAGTTTGTTTCTAGGGTTGCCAACTCCTGCTAGGGATATTCCTGGAGATTTAAGCTTTTTATCTGCGGAAGGAAGAATTTGGGGAGGGATTTCTCTTAAGACTCTATGGTATAAATTTCAGAGATTGACCTTTGAAGCCATCATTTTCCTCTAGGGGAACTGCTCTCTTTAAGCTGGAGAGCAGTTGTAATTCCAGAAGAAACTCATGCCCCACACAGTGGTTGGGAGCCTTAGCTGTGTCAGATCTTGCTGCCCCAGTGTAATACTCAATCCCTACGGCCACTTATTTCCATCATCTGAAAATGGCTGCAGAGAAGGTGACAGAGATGCACGTCTCCAGTCATGTGTCACGGAGCCCCAGGCAGCCATTTCCTGTGTAAGGTGACCCCATCTATGTGGAGTTATACGCCTCCCTTTCCTGCTTCATTCCACAGCAAACATCAGTGTAGCTGCTGCAAACACAACTGCCACATGAGAACTGGCATTCAATGGCAAATAACAGGCAGGGCTGACTCTAGACTGTCTGGCACCCTAGGCAAGCCTAACTTCTGGTGCCCCACCCCCGCACTGATAATGTCACTGAGTCACATGGGGGCACCCAATTTATCACCCCTAGAAGGCTGGCGCCCTAGGCAATTGCCTAGTGGTAGAGCCAGCCCTGATCATAGGCTCTGTTCCGACATAGCGTGAATTTACGCTTGAATTAAAACTATGGTTAACGATGTGGCCGTCTCAACACAGACCACTTTGCTAGTTATAGGGTTAGATCCAGCCAAAGTCATTTGCTCCATCTTGCCAATCTCCCTCCTTATTACAGCCGCCATTCATAGCGTTGCCAATCCCCAGGTGGGTAACATAACAAAAAATGCAAGCTAGTGACCAATTTACTAAGAAGTATATAGAAATCAGTCCAAATGTCCAAAACATGTACATTCAAGTCCCAAAGTAGTGTGGTGACAAGCCGATCGATTAAGTACTTGTTTCTTTCCAGTCTTCATCAGACCTGGGACCAATATTGATTCAATTATATAGATTCTTTACACAATTTTCAAAAAAGAGGGACGCAGAGTGTCTCCAGCGAGAAGCCACATACTGAGCTGTAGCCGATGTGAAATCGCTGCTGGAGATGCTCCGCGTCCCTCTTTTTTGAAAATTGTGTAAAGAATCTATATAATTGAATTAATATTGGTCCCAGGTCTGATGAAGACTGGAAAGAAACAAGTACTTAATCGATTGGCTTGTCACCACACTACTTTGGGAGTTGAATATACATGTTTTGGACATTTGGACTGATTTCTATATACTTCTTAGCAAACTGGTCACTAGCTTGCATTTTTTGTTGTGTTATCTATTATAGTGACCTCTCTCGGATTGTATTCAATCCCCAGGTGGGGACAGGGGATCTCCCGGTTTGAAGGCCCTCTCCCCACTTCAGGGTCATCAGAAAGCTCAATCACAGAAGCTAAGCAGGCTTAGCCCTGGTTAGAACTTGGATGGGAGACCTCCAAGGAAGTCCAGAGTTGCTGCGCAGAGGCAGGCAACGGCAAAACACCTTTGCCCATCTCTTGTCTTGAAAACCCTAAGGGGTTGTGTGCCGTAAATCAGTTGCAATTCAGCAGCGTTTTACAAACACAGCGAACTAAGCAACAGTCTCTCCACATAAACCATGGTGCAGTGGTGATGAATCGAAAACACCACCCAAGGAAACAAAGCACAAAGGTTATAAATAAATGCAGTATCGACTTGATTTCATGCTGGCTACCAAGTTTCCGATTTGGGAAAAGGAAAAAAAAAACACACCTTCCATAACTGTGCATATGTTTATGGGCTCTTTCTCTCTCACACACAAAGTCATCCCCCCCTCCCCACCCCACTAAGCTCACTGTTTTTTCTGGGATTTAGCCGAGCATCCCTCAGGGAGGTAAACCTCTCCGTGAGAGCAGAGCTGCATTAAATGTGACTTCATGCAAAATCCGATAAGGAGTAAATTACACATTTGGAAATATCAAATGCAATTTGTTCTGCATCTTGCTGCTGGTGGTTTTTTTTTTTTAATTTTTCATGTTTTTCAAAAGCTTTGTCAATACCAAGTGTGATTCCCCCGCCCTTCTTTCATCCTAGAAACTGTGTAAGAGAAGAACATATTCGTTTTGCCTCTTTAAGAGGGAAAAAGTACTCCCCCTCCCCCACTCCGACCAATGTTTTGCATGTCTGCAGGGCTTTTTTCTAGCAGGAACTCCTTTGCATATTAGACCACACACCTCTGATGGAGCCAATCCTCCTGGAGCTTACAGCAGACCCTGTAATAAGAGCTCTGTAAGCTCTTGGAGGATTGGCTACATAAAAGGGGCGTGGCCTAATATACAAAGGAGTTCCTACTACAAAAAAAGCCCTGTATGTCTGTAAAAATTATATGAAGGAGTATGCATGCATTGAGGCTGGATAAGAATGCAGACTCTAATCTGGAAGGCCTGGCTTTGATTCCCCACATGCAGCTGCTGGGTGAACTTGGGTCAGTCACAAGTTTTCTTAGAGCTGTTCTCTCAAGATCTCTCTCAGTCCCACCTACCTCACAGGTGTCTATTGTGTGTAGGGGGGGGGGAAAGGGACTGTAAGCTGCTCTGAGGCTGCAAGTGAAAGGTGCAGTATAAATCCAGTTGTCTCCTCCTTCTCCTCCTCCAACTAGTTGCAATTCCAGATCTCCAGCCACCACTTGGAGGTTGGCAATCCTATCTTTAATATTTCATTATTGATTAAAATGTTGATTTTTTGCCTTTCACTGTAGATCAAGATAGTCTGGATATGGGGGATGCACAGGAGAGGAAGGGGGAAAAAAGAGTAGTTCTGGGCATGATGGAATTGTCCCCACAAATAAAACAACCTCTGATTATCAAGAGTTGATGATCTAAAGAGCACAAATGCTTGCCTCTTTAACCCTTCATCATGTATTTAAAAACTCATCTCTCTCTTTAAAAAAAAACATATCCTGAAGGCACAACTGTTACTTTTCACAGATCATATCAATAACCTGACTAATAGTCTGTTTGATTAGCAGGCTCTCCCTGCAAAAAAAATCCAGTTCCTATTCTAAAGCTTGCATTGCTTTGTAGGCATCTAAATGCCCCCGTCTTTTCCCATGCATTTTCTAAATCTTTATAGATTTTGCAAGGTTCAGTTTGTTTAATTTCTAAGCCTGTTATTTCTTCTAAGGGAAGCACTCTCTCTTTATTCCGAAGCCACTTGGTTAAATGTATAAACGTTTTTTAGCAACAAACTCCCCAACAACATAAAGGGTCTTGTAGAACTGGAAGCAATGCGATTTGTCATGATGGCTTGTTAAGATCTTGGCCCAATTTTCTATAAATCCATTATTCATATGGAATCTTATTCCCCCAGTTTTCTTTGAAACCCGACAATTACTAAAGGTTTATTTGTTAAATGCACCAACAGTTTGCAGCAGAAGTTATTTGCTTTCTCAATGCTATCATAATTATCCTCATAGCACACGAACCATTTCACACATGAATTTCCGGCCCGACATGAGTTTCATGTAATTAATTATTTTAGGGGTGATGGCTTCAGGTTTGCAGATTCCTGGAGCTTTGGCTGTGGATCCTGGGGCAGGTAGGGTTTGGGGGCAGACCTCAGTGGGGCATAATGCCATAGAGTCCACCCTCCAAAACATCCATCTTCTCCAGGGGAACTGATTTCTTTCATCTGGAGATTAGTTGTAATTTCAGGAGATAATCCAGGTCCCAGAACTTTTTTTTTTGTAGAAAAAGCCCAGCAGGAACTCATTTGCATATTAGACCACCCCCTGACATCACCACTGTTTCACACAGCAATAACTCATTTGCATATCAGGCCAAACCCCTGGTGCCAAGCCAGGCGGAACTGCATTCCTGTGCATTCCTGCTCAAAAAAATCCCTGCCAGGTCCTGCCTGGAGACTGGCAACATTAAATCTGCATGTGCGAATAATCTGTGGCAGACAAGACTCAAGCACTTTTTCCAATGTGCCCCAGTCATGCATATTCATCATTGGAACTGTAGCATCAGGGCAGACAACCAATGCTTTTCAGTGCATGACCAGTTCATCCATTCAAGTAACAGGCACAGGGCTTTTTTTTTTTTTTTGTAGCAGGAACTCCTTTGCATATTAGGCCACACACCCCTGATGTAGCCAATCCTCCTGGAGCTTCCAGTAGGCCCTGTACTAAGAGCCCTCTAAGCTCTTGGAGGATTGGCTGCATCAGGGGTGTGTGGCCTAATATGCAAAGGAGTCCCTGCTATAAAAAAAAAGTCCCGAGCAGGCATATGAGTGGCCCAAGAGGACTGCGGGTGCAATCCTAACCAGTTCCACCGAGACATAAGTCCCATTTTATTCAGTGGGGCTTACTCCCATGAAAGTGCTAAAAAGGCTCCGGAGAGCTCCTGGCATTCTGGAACATACAGTGATCGTCATGACCGTCAACAGATGCAGAGCCTCCAGAGTGTATCTGTTCTTAAGAACTCTCCAGTCACTAGTGATTAGGATAATGTCTATTGTTAACACAAAAGCTAAATATAATACTCTGCCTTTCCCGCTTCACTGCCTTAGGACACAGCTGTTCATTTTTTCAGTTTGCCAGTCCCAGCTGGCCAGAAGCAGATTTCATTTTCCTAGGCCTACCAGCCTCTGACCCGGAGAGGACCCGTGCACTTCAGGAAGCACCAAAGAGAAATCGAGCTGGTCCAACTTATCCCGCTCCACCTGCTGCACAAATGGTAGAAGCTGACTGTCTCAGCGCAAACCAAGAGAAAAGTCAATGAGCTGCCTTTCCCACTGCAGCTGCTAGTTTGTGATGCAGGGAGGACTAAAAGTAGAGTTTGCTAGCCAGAGGCTGACAAACTGGTGAGAGTCCAGGAGGGCAAGGACATGGGGAAGTGCCACCAGGCAATAGAATGATGTCATTTCTGGGAGAAACCTGGTAGTGGCATCACACATCTAGGAATTAATGGAAACTTTATGGTAATGTCATAGAGTTTCCAATGACTCCTAGAGAGGATGGACACCACTTCCAGGTTTTTCTCAGAAGTGACATCATCCCATTGCCCTACTGCCATTTTTTACACACACACACACACGTGTGTGTGTGTGTGTAAAAAATGGCAGTAGGGCAATGGGAAAGAAATATATATATTTCTTCCACCAGTCACAGGAGTTATGGTAGGAAATTTTATTTATTTATTTATTTGATTTATATTCCACCCTCCCCTCCGGAGCAGGCTCAGGGCGGCTCACAGCAACAAAATGAAAGCAATCAATTTAAAAATTGCATAACATTAATATGACAATTTAAAATTAAATAATTAAAACAATCATTAAAACAATCTGGTGCTGATCTCATCTGTAGTTGTTTCGCTTCTGATGGCTTCAGTATTCTTACATTTTCTCCCACAATGACGGTAACTCTAGGTCCGTTAAAGGCTGGAAGTGAAGGAAGGGGGTAACACATCCCTATTGGAAAAATGGGAAACCTAACTTGAAGTGAGTTTCAGTGCAAGGGTTGCTCCATACAAGAACAAAACCATACATATTCAGCAAAGGAAAAGAGAGAGGAGACAATGTAGTAATTCAGCCTGGGCTTGGAAGCAGGGGTGCCAGCCTCCAGGTGGGGCCTGGGGATCCCTAGGAATTATACCTCATGTTCAGACGACAGAGATCAGTTCCCCTGGGAAAAGGGATGCTTTGGAGGTGGACTCTATGGTGGTGCACCCCACTGAGGTCTCCAGCCTCCCCAGGCTCCACCCCAAAATCTCCAGGAGTTTCCCAACAGGGATCTGGTGACCCTATCCCCCCATGCCCTGCTGGTGGCCAGTGAAGACCTGACAACCCTACCTGGATGTCCAAATGCCAAATACCACCTGCATGTACAGTGCAGTCTCAGGCAGACTCACTCCAGTTTACTGTGTAATCTTTTGCAAAAGACTGAGCTGTTGTTGTTGGCATCCTGTCACAAAACAGTATTTACTCAGCTTCTATGCCCCATTCTGCAGCACAGAAAGCAGACGGCAGCACAAAGCCTGAAAAGGTAAGCTAAAGTATAAAGCAGGGGTGGCCAGACTTGCTTAACGCAAGAGCTGCACAGAATAAATGTCAGATGTTTGAGAGCAGAAAGACAGGGAAGGAGTGAGGGAGGGAGGAACGGAAGGAAGGAAAATAGATGGGGAGAGAGAGGTGGAAAGAAAGCAACTTTAAATACATTCTCCAAGCCACTTGCGGGCCTGGCTTGGCGAAGTGCCTTCTCCAAGCTGGCTGACAGGGTGGTGGAGGCTTCGAGAGCCACACAATATGTATAAAAGAGTCACACGTGGCTCCTGAGTCACAGTTTGGCCGCCCCTGGAATAAAAAGACACATAAGCTAAACAATATTACCTGCAAACATTGTGTTTTTGTTGTTGGACTTTTTTTTTTTTTTTGCGCAGAGACAAGGCCCATAAATGCTAAAAATGTCATTCCGGGTCTCATGACCTAAAACAAATGTAATTTAATTTGTTAAACGAATGAGCCAGAAATGCCAAGAAAACAGCGCTCGCCGCTTGCTTCGATGCCACGAAGCCCTTTGATACAAGCCCACCCCAAGGGACAGCGTTCAGCCACTGCAGCGGCAAGCATTGTCAATGGGCCACTGGGGTCCATTAAGAAATATAATGATGCCCTGGTGGATCATTGCAATTAAAAATCAAGCCAGATAATAGCTTTGCAACTCAAACAATCCCCTGGTCAGGCCTTCCAAGGATTATTGTGCGTGCACCTAGTTTAAGAAAGGCCAGGAGATGCTGGGAAAGCATCCAAGAGGAGAGAGGAGAGCAGTCTGTTTGGGAAACACAAGCAAGGAGGTTTAAAGATCATGGAGAAGTTGAGGGACAAGGAGCAAGGGAGAGCAGAAGACTAATGATTCAAGCAATGGAACAGTTAGATTAGAATCCAGCAGGGCTTCTCTTATGGAAAAAGCTCAGCAAGAACCAATTTGCGTATTGGGCCACATCCCCTGGTGTCACCATTGTTTCATACAGGGCTTTTTTGTATTTATTTACATTATATTTATATCCCGCCCATTCCATACAGACTCAAGGCGGCTAACAGCATAAAATAGACAGTAAACAAAACAATATTAAAACAATAAAACAATCAGATAAATAACAACAGTGCTACTTCAGGCAGATCATATAATATTTTCTTTCTCATGCGCACAGATCCTGGGCAGTTAGTAACAAAAGCGCTATGGACCCAGCAGGAGCTCACTTGCCTATCAGGCCACACCCCCTGACACCAAGCCAGCTGGAACTGTGTTCCTGTGCGTTCCTGCTCAAAAAAAGCACTGGAATCCAGTAGCATTTTACAGACCAGCAAAATGTTCAGCTTTTGAGAGTTGAAGTGTGTTTTATCAGATACGGCGATGGGAGGTTGGACTTTTGAAAGTTTGTACCCTGAAAACCTTGTGATCTCTAAGGAAGGTTGAAATCAATGAAAACTGTGATCACTACACACTTATAAAGTACAATAGCATTTACTGGTAAGTAATAGACAAAGCAGTCCCCTTGAATAATCATACAGATATAACAGAGTTTCAAAAATAAAGTCCATACAAAGTTTCAACAGCATAAAGGCAATGCATCCATATGATGAATCCACCAAACAGATACACGTATTCCGGATATATTTGGAATAAGAGTTTTCCTTCCTCAGAGGCAGGATTTTTCAACAATATCCACTGACTAAATTTGACTCTACTCTACTGGCAGGGGGTGGGGGGATCTTACCAACAGCAAACTGAGCCCTAGACCTCTCTTGACAATGATGCAATGATGTCACTTCTGCCATGCAACAGCAGTGATGCCATCACATCACTGGCGATGCAGGAACACTCTGGTATTTGGGAAAAAACTATGGTAGAAGCTGTTTTTACCGTGTGTGTGTGTGTATAGTTGCATATTGGGGTCAGGCAGCAATTTTTCTCCAGGCCAGTTTGGCCAGGGATCCTGGAGGCTTTCTTGCCATCTTCTGGGCATGGAGCAGGAGTCAGTGGTAGGCTTCCCAAATCCCCCGCCTAGGCGGGGGAGTCCTGATTTGGAGCCTCCTCCCCCCACTTGCCAAAAATCCGAAAAGCAGGGGGGGGGAGGGGGAATGTCGACCCTTCCCACCCAGCCCCGATCCCAGCAGCTTCTCCTTGCCCTTCCCTTCCCACCCAGCCCCCATTGCAGCAGCCGTTCTTCCATTTTCCCAGGCTGCTTCCCACCCCCAGTCAGCTGGCTGGCGGGGGGGGAGCCCCGCCCCCCCTCCCGCAAAGGACCATGTGCCTTTGCACCTCTGGAGGCTTGATTAAAAGGCTTCAATTTGGGATGGTGTGTCTGTGTTGCTGTGAAGAAGCTGGCAGCAACTCGTGAGTAGAGAGGCCAATCCCCTGCATCAGATTTGCCAGAAACGGGGGGGGGGGGGGAGGAGAGGGAAACGTCTTCATTATTCCCTATGTGGAGATCGATTCTCATAGGGTATAATGGGGAATTGATCAGGAGGTTTCGGGGGCTCTGGGGGAGCTGTGTTTTGAGATAGAGGCACCAAATTTTCAATATAGTATTAGTGCCTCTCCCCAAAGTACCCCCCAAGTTTCAAAATGATTGAACCAGGGGGTCCAATTCTATGAGCCCCAAAAGAAGGTGCCCTTATCCATTATTTCCTATGGAAGGAAGACATTTAAAAAGGTGTGTTGTCCCTTTAAATGTGATGGCCAGAACTCTCTTGGAGTTCAATTATGCTTGTCACACCCATGTTCCTGGCTCCTCCCCCAATGTCTCCTGGCTCCACCCCCAAAGTCTCCTGGCTCCACTTCCAAAGTCCGCAGATATTTCTTGAATTGGACTTGGCAACCCTAGTCATTGGTGTGTGTGTGTGTTGGGTAGGGGGGAAATATTTGTGAATTTCCTACATTGTGCAGGGGGTTGGTCTAGGTGTTCCTGGAGGTCCCTTCCAGCTCTATAATTCTATGATCCACACGGCTCTGATCAAGCCTGCTGAATTCACAGACACCAAAAGTAAGAATAGGAGGTGTGATCCTGATCCTCAGGGTTGCCAACCTCCAAGGAGTTCTCCTGCAATTACAATTTCCCAACTACAAAGATTAGTTCCCCTAGAGAAAATGGAGGGCGGACCCTATGGCATTGAACCCTATGGAAGTCCCCTCTGCAAACCCTGTCCTCTCCAGACTCCATCCCAAAAATGTCCAGGATTTTCCCAACTTGGAGTTGGCAACCTACACATCCACATGCCCAACCAGTTTCTCAGCTTCTGAAAATCTTAAAGGGGCTAGCAAGAGGAACAACATTGTTGTACAAGGTGAGATTTAAGGACAAAGGTGCACATATTCATAGAAGAAATATATCTGTGCACACACGAACCTGGAGTGAAGAAACCGCACTGCAGTGCACGCTTAATTTTAAGTATGCTTTTAAGCCCCTTGGATTCAATAGAAATTCATTGTGTCGGTAATGCACCAAGTTATGGGCTGCGCTAAATCACTAGTGCTAGAGAGAGGCACCATAAAGTAGCTGGGTCTGAGGGCCATTAAAAGGTGCTGTCAGTATAAACCCTGCTGGCCTTTTTGGGATGAAGGATGAACGAGCATCCAGAACCAGGATAAGGACAGAATTTTTCATGGATTACGTGTCCCATTCCTTTTCTTACTATGTTAACTCCCATGTTCGGTGTACTTCCTTAGTTTGGACACCTGATCATTTCGCTCAATGCTGCTTCCTTATATTCTGAACCTATTTGTAAGAACATAAGAGAAGCCATGTTGGATCAGGCCAATGGCCCATCCAGTCCATCACTCTGTGTCACACCGTGGCCAAAAACCCAGGTGCTATCAGGAGGTCCATCAGTGGGGCCAGGACACTAGAAGCCCTCCCACTGTTTCCCCCCAAGGAGTAAGAGTACAGAGCATCACTGCCCCAGACAGAGAATTCCATCAAAACACTGTGGCTAATAGTCACAGATGGACCTCTGTTCCAGATGTTTATCCAATCCCCTCTTGAAGCTTCCTCAGTAGGGTTGCTAGTTCTGGGTTGGGAAACAACCTGGAGATTTTGGGGGTGGAGCCTGAAAATGGGGTTTGGAGAAGAGAGGGACTTCAATGCCACCTTCCAAAGCAGCCATTACATAAGAACATAAGAGAAGCCATGTTAGATCAGGCCAATGGCCCATCCAGTCCAACACTCTGTGTCACACAGTGGCCAAAAAAAAAGCCACTTTTCTCCAAGTGAACTGATCTTTGTTACTTGGAACTCAGTTGTAATACCAGCTGATCTCCAGCCACCATCTCAATTTGGTTACCCTATTCCTCTGCCTTTTTTTGATTTCCAGTTTTACTTCCTGGTCTCCTCTGTCCAGCCGAGCTACAGTATATCCCATCTTCCCCTTAGGATTTCCAACTCTGGGTTGGGAAATTCCTGGATATTTGGGAGTTAAGCCTGGGGAAGGGAGGGCCTTCAGTGTGATAGGGTTGCCATCTCTGGATTGAGAAAAGCTGGAGATTGGGGGGGGGGGTGTCCTGTGGATGGCAGGGTTTGGGGAGGAGAGGGACCTGATTGCTATATAATGCCACAGACTCCACCCTCCTAAGCTGCCATTCCCCCCCCCCAGGGAAACTGATCTCTGTTGTCTGGAGACTGATTGTAATTCTGGGAGATCACTGGGCTCCACCTGGAAGCTAACAATCCTATAAGCAGCCATTTTCCCGTAGGGCAATCGTAGCCTATGTAATAATCTATGTCAGGGGTGTCAAACATGTGGCCTGAGCAAGCAACTCATTGTCATGTGCTTCCTTCTCTTTCTTTTGCTTCCTTTTGTGTGGCAGCTTGCTTTGCCAGGCTTGTTCAATTGCACAGAAGCTACCGAGCAAAGCTTCTATTTTCTAACTGGTTGACCAGCATATGAAGCAATTAAGTACCAAAGCTTACAATGCCCAGCCATTTCATGTTTTCCCTGCGTCTTAGGCTCAAAGCATTGACCATGACATTTCTGTAATGAATGTCAATAAATCAAAAGTAGGTTTGCAGCTTACGTACACCTTAACAACAACCTGACCAGCATAATCAAGATTGCTACAGCACAGACATTAGCGCCAGATTTTGATGCAATAATTCAGAGCAAAAGAGAGGTTAGTTATCAGAAACTGCTAAACAAAATATTGCAAGAGTGCTAATCTTTTAAGCATCTTTTAAGATTTTTTTTAAAAAAAATCTTTAATTGTGTTTGTCTGTGTCCATCTCTACTACCTGGCATTACATTTTAGGATACAAATGGCTGGGCTCAACAAGGTCTCAATAATGTGTAACAAATGAGTTTGACACCCCTGATCTATATACTAATTCCAGGAGATTTCCAGGTCTCACCTGGAGGCTGGCAACTGTACTTCCTTTGCCCCCATATAAACTATGAGGAACTGCCTCTTCTCGCCTGTAACCTTTTCAGCTACTTAGACTCAAACCTACATGCAGGCAAATCCTGAGAACCTTGTTGATGTTCCCAGCCCAATCCAAAATCTGTGGCCACCACTCAGACCCACAATGGCAGGAATCTTCAGTTATGCTTCAGTCTAATGAACACACATGCCTGATGGAGGTGGGGGGAAGCCCTGATGTAGATGGACCATGGCCCGTAGTAGAACAGACTGCAGACCGTGCTGAGTCCCCCCCCTCCGCTCCACCAAGAGGCCTATCCATCATCTCTGTTTCTTTTCAACTGCTTCCAAACGAAACCGATGAAACCCTCTTCCCTTTAAGTTGCATTGATCTATCGGGCAGCTCAGGACCTCTCCAAGGTTCACGGATGCAGCCATTTTTATTTTCTCCCCAACATATATATTTTTTTGTGCACTTGATTTATGGTGAAGTGTTGGGAACCCAATGCTCCAGTTCCTGGAAGAGCTGCCTTGGCTGGGAAGCCCTGCCGCTGGCGGAGGCACAAGGCAATTAACCCCTGCTTGCACAAAATCAGACATAAAAAATTGACTGCATTCAAATCCAGCGGGCAGTTTCTTTCTCTTGGCGAGGAAGAGAGGAACCGTTATTCACACTCCACCCCCTCCCACCTTCGATTCAGGATGTTTTGGGGGGACAAAATGGGCCATCACCTTCTTGAAGTTCCCCCCGCCCCCCAAAAAAATTTGGAGTTGCAAAGATAAGAAACAACATTTCTCAACAGCTAGGAAAGAGCCACATCGATGTAGCTGTTAAGTGCGCAGACTCTTATCTGAGACAACTGGGTTTGATTCCCCACTCCTCCACTTGCAGCTGCTGGAATGGCTTTGGGTCAGCCATAGCTCTCCCCAGAGTTGTCCTTGAAAGGGCAGCTTCTGTGAGAACTCTCTCAGCCCCATCCACCTCACAGGGTGTCTGCTGTGGAAGAAGAAGATAAAGGAGATTGTAAGCCGCTCTGAGACTCTGATTCAGAGAGAAGGGTGGGGTATAAATCTATGGTTTGTTTTCTTTCTTTCTTTCTTTCTTTCTTTCTTTCTTTCTTTCTTTCTTTCTTTCTTTCTTTCTTTCTTTCTTTCTTTCTTCCTTCCTTCCTTCCTTCCTTCCTTCCTTCCTTCCTTCCTTCCTTCCTTCCTTCCTTCCTTCCTTCCTTCCTTCCTTCCCTTTCCTTTCCTTTCCTTTCCTTTCCTTTCCTTCCTTCCTTCCTTCCTTCCTTCCTTCCTTCCTTCCTTCCTTCCTTCCTTCCTTCCTTCCTTCCTTCCTTCCTTCCTTCCTTCCTTCCTTCCTTCCTATTTAACCTCCAGTTAAAGGACCAGGCAGAAAATGTTGTTTAAAAACGACTGCCTGAGACCTTGGAGAGCTTCTGCCAGTCCGAGCAGACAAAATTGTCCTTGATGGATCAAGAGTCTGATTCAGTATAAGTCGGATTCATGCAATACGGTTGCCAGCCTGGCAGCCAATGAGAGACTGGGAAAGGGGGGACATGTAGAGGCAGTCAACTGAGACAGCATGCTATCAGTTCTGGAAAAAATTGGAAGCTACGTCACACTGGTCTAGGAAACTCCAGAAATTCTAAGGTAAACCCTGGCAATCCCACCATTCTATAAACCCTGGCACAAGTCTTGAGAGGTGGTGTGGTGAGCATTAAGAACAGGAATCAGGGAGTCTGCCATTAAGGGGTCCTTGAATGGTCATAGGATCAGATTACAAACTACACTCCAATCTATTATAGAAATCAGGAAAACATGTTTATGAAGAGAATAAGGCTAATTTGTGGTATTCGAGACAGTCATCATTGTATGTATTATGCTGTGTTTATTGCATCGTTCTCCAGTGTCGTCACCCGATTTTATTACATTGTTGATTGTACGTTTCACTGCATTGTTCTACACTCTTGTAATTCTGGCTTTACTGCCTGTATTGTACTGTGTTTTTAGAGCAATGTTCTCTAATTTTGTGGGCTGCATGTATTACACTATTCTTACGGCACTGTTTTTAGTTGTAATCAATCCACCTTGACTCACTGAGAAAAATGGACTGCAAATAAAATAAAAACAAAGAGTGTGGTGGTCAAGCTCATTTGGATTCAGTTAGGGATGCTTCTAATTTTTTTTCCACCTTACTGAATGGAGCAGTTCACATCCTGAGCAAAATATAACAGCTGTAAGCTTGAAATGCAAGCCTCTTAAGCCTGGAGATCTCCTGCTTTTACAACTGATCTCCAACTGGCAGAGATCAGGTTCTCTTGAGAAAATGGCTGCTTTGAAGGGTGGGGTCTATGAGCCTTGCATCATGCTGAGGCCCCTCCTCTCCTCAAACCCCACCCTCTCCCAGATCCACCCCCAAAGTCTCCAGGTATTTTCCAACACAGCCCTGGCAACCCTATATCTGCATGGCTCCTTGTTGCTGCTGAAGAAGAACCTAAGAAAAGCCATGTTGGATCAGGCCAATGGCCCGTCCAGTCCAACACTCTGTGTCACACAGTGGCCAAAAAAACCCAGGTGCCATCCTGTGTTAATGAGTGGCCACCCACATGCACAGCTTAGAGGGAACACTGCTTCTGAAAGCCTCGTCCAAATTTCTCCCTGGATTTTTGGGGGGTCCAAATTACTAGGTCTTATTTCCGAAGTGGAACTAATTAACCCATTCAGAATTCTCCATTATTTCACGTTTAAATATTTCCCATTGTTCAGAGCTCTGTGAGTACATGGACAGTTGGCTGCACTGGCCTCCTGTTTCATTAACACACCCACCCACCCACCCTTTATTGATGTGCTTGCTAACATTTGATAAAACACTACAAGTCACTGAATGCATGTGTGGTTGTTTCAGGTTTTTGTCTTGTTTGTTTTTCCCTTTGGGGTATTTTATTAATGCAATATTAGTACAATACACATCAAAAGAACTCTTGATACATATAATCATATCAAGCCCCTAATTGACATGCGGTCAGATGCTGACCTTCCACTAAGCTATAGCAGTAGTCTACAACTACTTAAGAAAATCCAGTCACAAATGATTTTTATGACACAATCACTCAATGCAAAGCAAACAGGCACATGTATAACATCAAAGGGGGGGGAATAGGAAATTGAAACTTGGAGCAACTGTGTATGCTTCTGTTGAAGGAACAGACAGTGAAATTCTGAAACTAGAGAATATCATGGGCAAAAAGTGTCCACATCCTCTCCCCCCCACACAGGAATTTTTAATCTTACCCTTCCTTCAAGTAGTTCCGAATCTCCTTTCCCCATTTTTGGTGAAGACCCATCTAGTAAGTTTAATACGGCAAAGTGTGTGTGGTGTGTGTGTGTGTGTTGAATGTGAGGATCCCAGAGGAATCTTCACCTATAGACTCAAATGTTATCTGACTTTTCCTAACCTTGCTGGTTGACTGAATAACTTTAGAATCATAGAGCTGGAAGGGACCTCCGGGGTCATCTAGTCCTCAACCCCCTGCACAATGCTGGAGAAAAATTGCTGCCTGACGCTGAAAAAGCTTTATTTTACTAGGAATTCTTGCTGTTAAATTCAATCATTGTTATCCTTCATATCTTATCATATTTTGAAACTGTCTTCCTGATCAACTTAATAGTTCTATCATACTGGCAATCTGCTTTGAGTCTCAGTGAAAGAAAAGGCAGGCTACAAATTAAAACAAATAAATATTATAGAATAGACCATGCTAGCTCTCTCATACTTGGATTGCCTAATTTGTATTCCACTTTCCCCCCTGGGGAACATGATCCTTGGTCATATGATTATCAACTTGACTTTGGGGGAAACCATAGATCTGCCCTTCCCACATAGGGGTTCCATTCCTGGGTGGGACACTCTCTACCCTCTGTTCCTGTTGCCCACCACTGCTGAAGAATCAGATGTGGTATCATGTCACTTTCAACAAAAAAGGAAGTGACATTGGGTAGCTCTGGGAATTGCCAGAAACGCTGTGATTTTACCATAGTGTTTCTGGCAATTCCTAGAGATACCCATGTTACTACTTCTTTTTTACCAGAAGCAAAGTGAAGTACTGCAGCTAGCGTTGTAGACTCCTCCATATCCCTGCACACAACCTTCTCTTCCTACAACGAGTTTACCTGTAACTCTCCCCATCTATGGCCCTGCGCCTTCTAAAGCTATTTTAGTATCAAATATTTCAACTCTAACAAGTTGTTCTCACACATCCTCATCCCATATATATATATTTTAAATGGCAGTGGAGGTCATGCATCTCTAAAAACACCTCGTCTCCGAGGTTCTCCTAAGACAGCATCCCATTCTCTTGCCTTGCCGGCACCATCTCAGAAAAGCCAAAAGCATCGATGAATTTCTTCAAGAGAGCCAGAAAGAGCAATAAATCAGTTCCCAGGAATGGCTAACGAGACAGATTGCTCTGCTGCAATTAATGCCTTCTCCTGCATGCGTGCGCTTGCAGAAGGGTCTGCCGATTAAAATTCCGGCTGGGGAGATGGCACGAGTTGAATGGCAGTAAGTAGTGAAGGAAGGAGGCATGTAAGTGTGTGTGTGTGGGAGGGGGAGGAGTAAGAAAGAGGGAAGCAGCAAAGCTACAGTGAGAGAGAAAGGAAGAGAAGATAAGGAAGGCCACCATGGGCTGCCTGAGACCTAGGGCAGATTCTGTGCAGCCACCTCATGGAGTGGCAGATTCCATGTCAGGCTCACACAGAGGCATAGATGTGAGAACAGGCATCTCCTAGTAATTCACCTGTATGCAGACTCCTCAGTTCCTGTGCTAGAAGCAGTCCAGCATCCCTTTCAGCATCTTCTCAAGGTTCAAACTTGAGCATCTTCCAGATGCAGCGCTAGAAACTTCAATATAAGCTTGCTTGGATGGTCAGGGAATATTTGTTCATTTAATTTATATCCCCTCCCCCCAATGGGGACTCAAGGTGGCTTGCAACATTCTTCCCCTCTCCATTTTATTTCTACAATGACCCTGCGAGGTAAGTTAGGTTGAGAGTCTGATCAACTCAAGGACACGCAGTAAGCGTCCATGGCACAGCGGGGATTCGAACCCGAGCCACCAAACACTCTAACCACTACACCACGCTGGCTCTCGTATGAAAGTATAATGGGACCTCCTCCAAGTACTTCGGATGAGGGCAGGTTGCATATCCAGTTTGTTAAATGAAGAATTCAAAGTGCTGCCAACTTTCAAAAACACCTGAGCTGTCGCAAGCACGCTACTCAGCAGCTCACACATGGTCCATGCTAGTTTTGCCAATTTCCAGGAGGCGCCCAGAGATCCCCTGAGATTGTAACAGATCTCCAGTCTACATAGATCAGTTCCTCTGGAGAAAATGGCTACTTTGGAGGGTGATCTCTATGAAATTAGGCCCTGCTGAGGTCCCTTCTGTCCCCAAATATTGTCCTTCCCAGGTTCCATTCCCAGATCCCCAGGAATTTCCTAACTCAGAGTTGGCAACTGTAGTCTGCACAAGCCCATCCCAGATGCTGACTCTAAAGAACTAGGAAAAGCAGAAGGAAAGAAAGACTAGAGAGATGGGGGGAGGGAGGGAGGGAAGGAAGGAAGGAAGGAAGGAAGGAAGGAAGGAAGGAAGGAAGGAAGGAAGGAAGGAAGGAAGGAAGGAAGGAAGGAAGGAAGGAAGGAGGGAGGGAGGGAGGGAGGGAGGGAGGAAGGGAGGACCAAGGAGATAAACAGTAGGAGGAGAGCCAGAAAGAGATAAAACCACTGAAAAGAAATTTTTCCACAAAGCTTTATCTTTCCATTAAAGAGGGGTGAAAATATAACTCTGATTATCAAAAGAGAATTTATCTCCAGCAGTCTGGGCAGCGTTTACTGCCAAAAGCAACAGTAAATAAATACCCTGTCAGGCAGGATCAGGGCTTGGCGATCATGCCTGAGGCAGGTTAAGTTTTTAGTTAGTCTCTGTTAAAAATCTCCCCTTGCCTCCCAGGATAAGCCCCTCCCTCAACAACCGTGTGTGCCAGTCATTGTTGGCAAGTGACTAGTCTTCCAGAAGAGAGACAACTGCAGCAGAAGCCTCTCCCATCCTACCCTAGCTCTCCTCATCTTGCTGGCTGCTGCAGCATAACTGGGAGAGAGGGATGCCTTGGAGCAAAAGTAAAAAGGTAAAAAGGTGTGTAAAAAGGTGTGCAAGCACCAGTTGTTTCCGACTCTGGGGTGATGTTGCTTTCACAACGTTTTCACAGCAGACTTTTTACGGGGTGGTTCGCCATGGCCTTCCCCAGTTATCTACACTTTCCCCGCAGCAAGCTGGGTACTCATTTGACCGACCTTGGAAGGATGGAAGGCTGAGTCAGCTACCTGAACCAGCTTCTGCTGGGATTGAGCAAAAGTAGATTTACACAAATGACCAAGAGGACTTGGCTCCATTTCCCATCTTCCACACAGGTCCTCCCCCATTCTAATAACGTCCAAGCAAAGAGAGCCAGGAACCCAAGAAGGGTTGTCATTTCCCTGGGGGGGCTGAGATAACTACCACCCCCAGCACTGTTGACCTCACATACACAAGTTAGCAAAGGGGCGAAAGATGCAGAAGTTTTTTTTTTAAACTATCTTGGGAAAACTCAGCAGTGACATCATGTCACTCTAGGAATCATTGAAAACTCGATGGTTTTACCATGGTTTTACCATCGAGTTTTACCATGGTTTTACCATCGAGTTTACAGTGATTCCTACAGTGACATGAAGCCTTTTCCAGCTTTCTCAATAAATGATGTTATGGTGGATGTGACCTTGGGGTACCCCCATGTTCCCACCCCCAAGCTCCCACCAGTTGCTGGTTGCCAGGCACCCTAACTCTGTTTTAAGTACATTTCTCCCTAGGCTTTGATGCTGGAAGCAACACAGCAAACTGTGGATGGTGAGTTAAAGGTGCGGGAAAAGAGGCCACAGTTTATGTTCTCTGGTCTCCAAACTCTGCTTATATATATACAGGCATAGTGGACTCATTCAAGGTCACCTTTTGGTGCCCTAGGCAAACTATGACCTGGCACACATCTAGCTCAGCATTCCATTTTCTACAATGGCTTATCAGATGTTTCGTTCCACTGTGAACCCCAATCAAGCTCCAAGCCCAGGGAAGAAGAAGAAGAAAAGTGCAGATTTATACCCTGCCCTTCTCTCTGAATCAGAGACTCAGACCGGCTTACAATCTCCTATATCTTCTCCCCCCCACAACAGACACCCTGTGAGGTGAGTGGGGCTGAGAGGGCTCTCCCAGCAGCTGCCCTTTCAAGGACAACTCCTGCAAGAGCTATGGCTAACCCAAGGCCATTCCAGCAGCTGTAAGTGGAGGAGTGAGGAATCAAACCTGATTTTCTCAGATAAGAGTCTGCACACTTAACCACTACACCAAACTGGCTCTCAGAGAGAAAGAGGTCCTATCAAAGAGAAAAGAGAAGGCAAGCAAGGACCAAAGAGGCTGGGCATCTTACAAATGAGAGGGTGGGGCCAAGTGTACCCAGTGAGAGACTTCTCTTAACCCTTTCCCTCCAAGATCCTCTTGCATGCACAGTTAAAATATTCAGCAGAATTCCATGTATGAGGAGTATTACCAGGACTCCCTCCCCCCAGGGGAATGCAGCAGAACAGAGTTCCAGAACCTCTTCATGGAAAAAAATAAAAATAAAAAAAGCTTAAAAATTCATAAGGGGCACCCATGTGTTTCTCCTTCATTTCTCTCTTGAGAGTTCTGGCACCTCTTTTTCCAGGGCGGGGGGAAGCCTTGAGTATATGTCACGGTTACATCCCAAAATAAATGGGAGCAAAGGGCATTATACCCCCAATTTTTTCTCCAATGAAACCAAAAGAAATGAACATTGAGAGTTGCATCCCAAAACGAATGGGAGCAAAGAGTATTATACTCCAAAAATTTTCTCCAATGAAATCAAGAGAAATGCACATAAACGCAACTAATAGTTACAGCTTTAATTCCAGTATTAGAGAAACCAAATTAATGGTGTTTTTTTTTTCCGAAAAAGGTGAACGTACCAAAGAAATTTTTTTTTGCACACTTCTATTGTCCTCAGAATAATGGTTAATTCTCTCCTGCTATCACCTAATGGAACGTTCTTCTTTTCAAAATTATTGTCTGTGCTTGGAAGGTCTTATTTAAACAATAACAAAAAAAGATGTCAGGACAGTAGATCTCAATTGTTCCAGAGCTTGCCCATTAAATGCATGTACTAAAGTACAGGGCGCTCTTCAGTTGATGATACCAAGAGAAGACAGGGTGTTATTTGTGTCTAGGATGCTGCAGTCTTCATTGGTGACATCTCTAGTGATTATTTCTTTTAAAAAAGACACTGACACAAAGATTATATCCTTTATGGCCTTTGCAGCTGGCATCACAGTATACCTTTAGACCAAAAGCACACCCTGGGACACAGCTAAGAATGCTTTGCTTAGCCATTGAACAGAAGATACAGGAAAGGGGCTTCCATTCTGAGCTGGCATAGTGTTTGGTTTGCTGTCACTGCAAACCTGTTAGGAGGAAGAGGAGAAAGAGAAGAAGATTGATGATGATGACGATGGTGATGATATTGGATTTATATCCTGCCTTTGTGTATCTCAAAGGGTGTTTTCGCACTCACGTTTTACTGGCGCCACGACCATCCTGACGCCGGCGAATCTGCATGGATTTCTCACCAGAAGCGCCGGCGCTCCCAGAAGCGCCGGCTACTTCCGTCGCTAAGCCAGCGCAAACGTTTTCCTGCATCTTTGCGATTTCTGTTTGCGCTGGCTTAGCGACGGAAGTAGCCGGCGCTTCTGGGAGCGCCGGCGCTTCTGGTGCGAAATCCATGCAGATTCGCCGGCGTCAGGAGGGTCGTGGCGCCAGTAAAACGTGAGTGCGAAAACGGCCAAAGTCTCAGAGTGGCTCACAAACTCTTTTACCTTCCCCTCCAGCACAACAGACACCCTGTAAGGTGGGTGGGGCTGAGAGAGCTCTTCCAGAAGCTGCCTTTTTAAGGACAGCTCTGCGAGAGCCATGGCTAACCCAAGGCCATTCCAGCAGCTAAAAGTGGAGGAGTGGGGAATCAAACCCGGTTCTCCCAAATAAGAGTCGGCGCACTTAACCACTACACCAAACACAACATGATCAGGCCATAAGCTGATCCAGGTTGCATTCACCTTGCCCCTAAACAACTTGAAATCTGCTGATCAGCTGTTCTGCTGTACTCTTAGTCAGCAGCAGTGCTGGATTAAAGCCTGAGGAAGCCCCGAGGGAGTTGAAGTCTTGGGGGCCCCTTCGCAAATTATCTCAGAGTCTGAGTGCCTGCCCCACTGCTCCCTCAGGCACCTTCTCCAAAGCCCCTTTGATAAAGCTGCGGGGAAGAGGCAGAGAGAGGCAAACGTGGCGATAATGCCAGAAGCAGCAGCACCAGGCAAGTCAGGCAAAGAGCGGCTCAGTTGCAAGCTGTGTGTGCCGGCTGGAGGGCTGAAAGTGGGGGGGGGGAATGAGGGGGAAAGCTGGTCTGGGGCCCCTAAAGGTGTGGGGACCCATAGGCCAGTGCTTACTTGGCCTAATTGATAATCTGGCCCTGGTCAGCAGCTGAATCTCTACTGATTGAGGAATCAGCTGGAAGGGGGGTTCTGATCTTCCAGCACTTTCCTGGGCCCTAGGCCTGCAGTGAAGGACACAGGAAAGTTACAGGATGAAATCATAAGTTGATCATCATCATCATCAGGTATTGTGTGTGGTATAACCAGGAGATCATAAGATTGTCTGGCTGCCAGAAGTACCAGTTCTTTTCCTCATCCTGCACCTCTAGGTGATGAGCAAGACTTATTTGGGGGGCTGAGGGAACTCTGAAAGCTGTCACTGCCCCAAGATCACCCAGCTGGCTTCATGTGGAGCAAGAATGGGGAATCAAACCTGGTTTCTCCAGATTCTTCCTGCATCATGCTGGCTCTCATCATAAGTTGACTCCCAGCTGATGGGGAAACAGCTGGGAGTCGGCTTCTGATCTACCCCCAGCAACTTGGAGGAAAAGGAAAAGGTCTCTTATCTCCCTGATTGCAAGCTGCTCTTTCATCTCAGGCTTGGGGAAGAAGGGGACAGTGACGACCAGCTTGTCATCTCCTCATCCTAAGTATGGAGATGAGAAGCTGGCCACCAATGTTCTCCCCATCCTAAGCATCTCCTATGTCCCTGCAAGCTGGAGACTCAAGAAGAAGTTGAAGGGAGGATTGATCAGCTTTTGTTTTCCTCAGGGGTGGAATTCTAGCAGGAGCTCCTTTGCATATTAGGCCACACCCCCTGATGCAGCCAATCCTGCAAGGCTCTTTTTTGTAAGCTCTTGGAGGATTGGCTACCCCTTGTTTCACCTCTTCCCCCAGACTGCAGCATCCTAGAGACAAACAGGGCTTGGGCATGGTGAGAAGTTTCCTGCTCCTTGATGGCTATGGGCAGGGCATTTTTTTGTAGCATATTAGGCCACACCTCCCTGATGTAGCTAATCCTCCAAGAGTTTACAGTAGGCCCTGTACTAAGAGCACTGTAATCTGTTGGAGGATTGGTTACATTGGAGTGTGTGGTCTAATATGCAAAGGGGAAAAAAGCCTGCTACAAAAAGAAACCCTGGTTACAGGTGATTAGAAAGTGAGCTGAATCGGGAAGGGGGTGTTTGAGTATCGTTACCAACAAATACTCCTTTGAAGTACAATTTTAAACAAAATTAAATAGGGAAAATGTTGTTCTGTCCAAAACTAGGAGCCCAACACGACATTCCCAAGCAGACTTATACCTTTCAAAGGTTACTGAAGTCGGTGGTCTCCAAGGGGGCAACTCTGCCCATGTCTGTACTGCAACTCTCGCCCCAAAAGCTTCTACCTTTGCTTTAGCTGCCCAGAGGCCAGAACATCTGCCATGGGGGAGGGAGGATCCAGTATCTTCCTGTCCCTTGCATGGTTCACAAAAATCTGGGATCATTTAATCATGGAGAAAATCACAGCACAGCTTTCTGTGTCTGATATCTACCCTTTCGAAGAAAAATTGTTTCCTTTTCTCGAGTACACGACATCTCATGATATCCTACCTCTTAACGCAACTTATCTTCAATTTCTTTCACTATAACTCTTTGCTACTCTATGCTCTCCTCTCCTCTTTTTATTTGCTTATTCCCTTTTGTTAGGCTTTGGAGGGTGCAAGGTAATATTCTTGGCTCAGTTACCAATCCATTTACCCTTATTAAGATACTCTTTTCACTTTTCTGCACACTGGATTTTATATACCTTACTTTCTTTATAAAGTGCTCTCAAAGGTTATTTCTAGTTATACACATAGCATCATACATTCTCGATGTGCAGTAGAATTTTGCTGCATGCTGCATCAGTTTATTTGACATTGCCTCATTTTACAAAGCTATGTACAGCTTGGCATTTTTCAATTTGGTGTAGTGCTAAGTGCATGAACTCTTATCTGGGAGAACCGGATTTGAGTCCTCACTCCTCCACTTGCAGCTGCTGGAATGGCCTCGGGTCAGTCATAGCTCTGCAGAGTTGTCCTTGAAAGGGCAGCTGCTGTGAGAGCTCTCTCAGCCCTACCCACCTCACAGGGTGTTTGTTGTAGGAGAGGAAGATAAAGGAGATTGTGAGCCACTCTGAGACTATGAGATTCAGAGTGGAGGGTGGAATATAAATTCAGTATCATCATCATCATCATCATCATCATCATCATCATCATCATCATCATCAATAAACTTATCTTTTTTGGGGGGGAGGGAGAAACGTGAAGTAGAATAGTGGAAGCAAAAGCTTCCCAGAGGAGCCTCTCCGAATTCAAGATGGCAGGGATGGGAGCAGATGCTTATTGCCAGTTTCCAGTTTTGTTACCGCTTTGGGGAGGAAGGAAAAGATGCGCCTCTTCCCTAGCAAGGGAATCGATAACTCTTGACAAGGGGCTTCCTTCCTTTACATCTGAAACTTTGCCTCCCCCTTTGGGGGGAAGCGTCTCATCAAGGAGACAAGGAAGGGCACCGTTGAGGGCACGCTCTCATCTTTTGTTCCATGACCTCACAAGTATCCCGGCGACTTGGTGAAGTTCTTTTCTTCTTTTAAATCCTTTCAGAACTCTTTGCTTTGGGGGCACCTAGTGAGACTCCTTTTTTTTTAAAAAAAAAATTGATGCCAGTCAGAGCTTGCTTCAGGAGCTTTGTTACTCAAGAGCTTCACCTCCCAAATAAATAGGTTTGAACCGCAGCCAGGAGCAATGGGATCGTTCAAAGGCATTATCTGGAATCCGTCAGTAGAAAGCACCTCAAGTCGCCATTAATCATCTCTCCACTTACAGTATTTCTTAATGGCTTTTCATGCTCTCCCTTTTCAATGCCAACAAAGAGCATGATCTTTCCCTGCTTATTCTGTTTAACAGAAATCAATACCTAATACCAAAGTGTCGAAGTCGGGATGTTCGGGAGAGACTGACCCCCTTCTTTTCCTCTCTCCCTTCGGGCTGAAGAAAGAGATCATGATTTCAGGGGAATTATAATCTTAGTAAAGTCCAAATAATAAGTGGCTCCTAGTGCCACCCCGGGGGGAGGGGTGTCTATTCAGCATTTGACAAAGATAAAGATAATGGCCATCAATGGTGTCCTGGGGGTGATGAATGCCACAAGTTTATAATGTGTGGAAATTCTGTCTACTGAGTACACGAATAAAGGGTATTGGTGGAAAGAAGGCCTGCATTGCACTGTTACCCCGGGGTGTGGGGTGGGATAGAGTTACCAGCTCCAGGTTGGGAAATTCCTGGAGATTTGGGGATGGGGCCAGGGGAAGAAGAAGACCGTAGATTTATACCCTGCCCTTTTCTCTGAATCAGAGTCTCAGAGTGGCTTACAATCTTCTCCCACCACAACAGACTTCTTGTGAGGTGGGTGAGCCTGAGAGAGCTCTCCCAGAAGCTGCCCTTTCAAGGACAACTCTGTGAGAGCTATGGCTGACTCAAGGCCATTCCAGCAGCTGCAAGTAATAAAGAACAAATAGCAATAGCATTAGCACTTTTATAACTGTAATTAATTTTAAATCTATTAGAATTTTAATGTTGAATGTAACCTTGTTTTTATACAATGGAATGTTACTGTTACTGTTAGCCGCCCTGAGCCTGCCCCGGCGGGGAGGGCGGGATATAAATAAAATTATCTAATCTAATTATCTAAAAAAAGTGGAGGAGTGGGGAATCAAACCTGGTTCTCCCAGATAAGAGTCTGCACTCTTAACCACTACACCAAACTGGTATACCTCAGTGGGGTCTAATGCCACACAGTCCACCCTGCAAAGCATCCATGTCCTCCAACGGAACTGATCTCTGAAGTCTAGAGGTTGGATATACACCCCAATTGGAGGCTGGCATCCCTATTCAGAGGAGGTGGAGATAGGACCATCCCTAATCTGCCTGGCACCCTAGGCAAGGCGAACTTCTAGAGCCTCCACTGCACTGATAATGTCACCAAGTCACATGGAAGCACTCCCAGAAGGCTGGCGTCCTAGGCGACCACCTACTTTGCCTAGTGGCAGGGCCAGCCCTGGATGGAAGCCCTCTTGGACTGTCTCCCATCTTCATCAAGCCTCAGGATGGGTGTACATCTCTTGACAATTTTTGGGATCTTCCTCGGAACAGGTGCCCAAGGGGCAGGCAGACACACCACAAGGAATTTTGCTCATCTTTTCAGGACCCCTTTCCCTTGAAATCTCTTGCTTCTGAGTAGCCATAGCATTTGTTTCCAAGAGAAGGAAAACAAACCGACCAACAAAGCCCTGTTTTGTTCCATCCTTTACGGTCACGAAAATGAATGGGAATCACGATAAACAAACAAGTGCTGTTTGTTCCCCCTGCATTTTGTCTTTAGTTGTCTAAAAATTGGGAGCCTTTCTCCTGCGACCCAGCAGTAGGAAAGGTAACTTGGATGGGGAGTACCATTTAATTTCATCTAAATTGGATGGAAAACAAAGAAGCTTCATCCAGCAATGTTTCCCACCGAAACCAATAGAAACAAAGGGATAGAACCCACCAGGATTTCTACTGATGAAAGGATGGAACTTTACCTTTTTTTAACCACAGAAAAGGGCATGCCAGGGATTGTGGGACCTGAACAGATAGGGGTTGCAGAAAGGGTGTGCAATCATGAGAAAGCAAAAACAGAAAAGCTGATAGGATCATGTCTAAAATTCACACTTAATAAAGAAAACGAACCCTTGTAACAACAGAATGAAAAGGAAAGAAGCCTTTGAAATTCTAAGAAAACACTGTGCACGTAAACTACCTGTGAAGAAGCCCCCAAATTCACTGTTGTGCTTTAGGCAAAAATCCAGTGACAATTCTAGGTCTGATACACATTTCCAAGCCCTGCCGGTTACAAGAGACCTTTCCCGCCTAGCACGTGAGACGTCCCCTTGTGCTTTCGCGTTTGTGCTTCTCCTTTGTTCTCGAGCAGCCATCCCCTCACACGGCGCAGGTGCCTGAACGGAACGAGGAAGAGAGGTTTCTGAGCTACACCAGAAAGGTGTTTATTAGTTTCTCTGCCTTGAGAAACTGCTGGTCTTCACTTTGTCTGTTTTTGAATCGCACACAATCAGTGCCAGATTCAAGCGGGCAGCTGCCTTGGTCTGAAGCAGCAGAACAAACTTTGAGTCCAGTGGCACCTTTAAGGCCAACAAAGTTTTATTCTGGGCACGAGCTTTCGTGTGCATGCTCGCTTCTTCAGATACAACGGGATGGAAATCACCAGTCCATAAATGTAGGTAGAGGGTGAGCGGTAAATTCGCATACAGCATAATGAAGATTCGAGGACCAGACAGTTCGAGGGCAGGAACAACAAGCTTAGTTTGGATGGCTACTATTTGTAAGTAAATAAATATGTCAACATTGGAGATTAATGGGCAGATGTATCCTTAATCAATGCCAGTAATGGTTGCACAAATATGGTTCAGAAAGCATTGCCTTGAAGGAGGGGGGCAAAGCAACATCCAAAGAGGGACAATTAATGAACTAAATGTGAGGCCAGAAGATGGTGTCCCACAAGGGACATTCCAGCATCTATTGTGGTCATACTTTTTCCCTGGGGGAGGGAGGAGAGATAGCAGTCTATCTAATTAACATAAAATGGGAACGACACAGGGGGGGAGGGGGAGAGGCAAAAAGCAAAAAGATGGGGCCCAAGATGACCCTTAAGTCTATGAGCAGCAGTAAGATAGACAACCAGCAAACTATCTTGCAATACATAGCTGGTGTCCAGGGCTGGATTAACAATTCGGCCAAATAGACACTGGCCTATAGGCCCCCATGCCTTTAGGGGCCCCAGGCTGACTTCCCCCATTCCCCCTCCCTTGCTTGCAGCCGTCCCAGCCTGCACGCGTAACCAGCAACTGAGCCTCTCTTTGCACGACTTGCCTGGTGTGGCTGCTGCCTCCATTGTAGCCAAGTTTGCCTCTCCCCCCAAAAGCTTAGTAAAAGGGGCTTTTAAGAAGGTGCCTGCAGGTTGGAGCGGGGGCCCTGGGTGGTGGTGCAGGCGCTCAGATTCTGAGATAATTTGTGAGGGGGCCCCTGAAATTTTGACTGCCTAGTGGCCTCTATAGGGTTTAATCTGGCACTGCTGGTGCCCCTGTGACATCAGCAGCCAGAAAACCAATCCTTATCCTCTGCTCATACCTACTTAACATGTTCAAAAATTCTGAGATTTCCCTTGACAATCTGAAGTAAAGGTTTAGAAGAGGCAACTCTCAGAGGATAAGCAGGCTGAGTAGTTATTTGTGGCAGTACAGGAATAGAACAACCAAGCCCTGTGGAACAGAGCAGTAAACTGCAGTACTGCAGTCCAAGCTCTGCTCACGACCTAAGTTCGATCCCAGCGGAAGCTGGGTTCAGGTAGCTGACACAAGGTTGACTCAGCCTTCCATCCTTCCGAGGTTGGTAAAATGAGTACCCAGTTTGCTGAGGGTAAAGTCTAGATGGGTGGGGAAGGCGATGGCAAACCACCCGTAAAAAAGTCTGCCAAGAAAACATCATGATGTGACATCACCCCATGGGTTGGTAATGACTCAGTGCTTGCATAGGGGACTACCTTTTACCTTCTTAGGAAGAGGACAACAAAATAACCAGAAGCTGGACTGGGGATATTTGTAAACATATCCCTATCATTAGGTGCATATCTTACAGGCAGAGAGAAATAATTCTGTGGGCAAGATATTTAACGATTGGTCTGATGTACTGATTTGTATCCCACCCCTTTCCAAGAAACTCAAGGTGACAGATGTGGCCTCCTCCATCTCAACAACCCTATGAAATGAGCTAGGCTGAGAGAGGGGAAGAGCACTCAGGCCAAGGTTATTCTGCCAGCTTCAGGGTACAAAGGGGATCTGAGACCTGTTGGTCTCCCTAACAAGAGTAATGTATTGATTGACTGATCTCAGGGGTAGAATTCTAGTAGGAGCTCCTTTGCATATTAGGCCCCCCGCCCAATGTAGCCAATCCTCCAAGAGCTTACAAAAAAGAGCCTTGTAAGAAAAAAGCCAGTTTGGTGTAGTGGTTTAATGTGCAGACTCTTATCTTGGAGAACCCGGTTTGATTCCCCACTCCTCCACTTACAGCTGCTGGAATGGCCTTGGGTCAGCCATAGCTCTCGCAGGAGTTATCCTTGAAAGGGCAACTGCTATATAGGAGATATAGGTAATTGTAAGCCTCTCCGAATCTCTGATTCAGAAAGAAGGGCGGGGTATAAATCTACAGTCTTCTTCTTCTCTTGGAGGATTGGATACATCAGGGGTGTGCGTCCTAATATGCAAAGGAGCTCCTTCTAGAATTCCACCCCTGATCTTATTTGTACCCTGCCTTTCTCCACAATGGGCCCCAATGTGGTTTACATCATTCTCCTCTCCTCCATTTTGTCCTCACAATAACCCTGTGAGGTAGGTTAGGCTGAGAGCATGTGACTTGCCCAAAGTCACCCTGCAAGCTTCCATGGCAGTAGGGAATCAAGGAATTCAGACTCCTAAAATCCTAATCCCATAGTCTCTCCACACTACCCCAATGAATATGAATATCCAAAAAGATACACAATCTCACATTCTTTATGCATTCTAAAGACATCACTAGCCATTTGTACAAACTGCTTTCTTTTTTTGAAAAAAATAATAATGTTAATTTGATTAGATCCGCTAAGTGCTTTGCAAATCGCTAAATTCCATGCACAGATAAAGACAAAGCCCTACAAAAGAAATCCCTGTTCTTCCTCTTATTGTTTCGATGGCAAGCTCATAAACATCTGCTCTCATCTCTTTTTTGTTGGTGGGCGGGAGAAAACTCTCACTTCAGATAGATTTTATTGGCTAAGCGCTATCCTGAGCCGCTGCCACTTCCGCACCGAAAAGATATCAATGAAAGGAAGGCAATTCAGAAGAGAGAAATGAAGCCAGTTATGGGATTGGAAAGGGAGGCTGTAAAAGCAGAGAAAGCCCTCTGGGAGGGGCACAAGCCAATCAGCACGTCCAGTGTACAGCCGCTGCCTCAGCCCCCCATGCTGACATCTCCATGGTACCCCTGTGTGCCACATCGGAACATAATTACACATAGAAGATTGAAATGGCTTCTGGTACTTCCTGTACCAAAGCTTCTCTTTGGGAAATAAGTCAGCACAACAGCTACAGATGCTCCTGGCGCTTAACTACGCTGAGCAACCTACAACCTATCAGAGAAATCCTAGATTTTGTTCCCTCCTGAATGTAAATTCCTCTCTTAGTCATTTATGGGTAAATGGAAGGAAGCTTTTTTTTTGGGGGGGGGGGGGGGGCGGTACTTGTAAATTTTAGCTCTCTTTCACAGTCATGCGACCAAAGGCCCTAATCCAGTATATATCCACAAAAGGCTTAAATTAAACTAATAATCAGGGGCCATTTTATAGCAAAAACGGTGCTGGAGCCCATTAGCACAACTCATTTGCATAACTCATTTCCTTACGCCACACAGCCCTGACATCACCAGAAGGTGTATTAAATTATATCAGCTCAGCATCTACCTTAAAATGCTTTTTGAATTATAACTGTCATAATAAAACCTTACTCCCATCGTACTTTTTAAATTTCCTTCTCCTATGTTGCCAAAGTGGCATGATGAAGATTTCCATCTGTCTGTTTTATATGTTTTGGTTATTTTCCCATTTTTGGGGGGGTGTGGGGGGGGGGAGGAATATTAGAAATTTTGTCAAATCTTATAGTGCAGCAGAATTCTCAAAGAGAGTTTAAACAATGGACCCCAGAAGCAAGTATTGGACGGGGGGTGGGGGAGAGGTTAAGAAAGAGCACAATAAAATTTAGAGGTTCCAGAGCTCCGCACCTGTGAGCTCCTGCCCAAAATGAGGCCTGCTAATAATACATAATAATTTCACCTCATAACCACTTCTGGGTTGCCAGCCAGTAGAGCTTAAACCAAAATTTCAAGGGAAAATTGGGAGTGCCTGCTCAGGGAAAACATCTGAGGAATTTTGAAGAGAAGGAACAATACAATTTAAGTAAAATGAATGGGATTTCTCAACACATTTCTAGAAACCACACAGGCCCAAGCTTTGGCAAATGTCCTAAGGAATTCACTTCTACTGTTGCCCAAAATGTCTATCCACATGACACATCTATTAATTTTTATACCACTTTTGCTCCGAGAAAAGACATTTTGACACATTTCACCCTCACAACCACCCTGTGAAGTAGTAATTCCAGAGGGATAGCCAAGTCAGTCTGTTGGAGCGAAAGTACACAGGAGTTGTGCGCCACCTTGGGATGCTACTTTCAACTTTCCAGAGGGAGAGCTCCCACCAATCTTTCCCAATGCCACAATGAGAGCAGCAGTGGAAAACGGAGAAGGGAAAATGGCAGCTGAGAAACAGGAAGTGATGTCACTGTGTTGTGGTGGCTCTCTAGGAATCCACCAAATCTCTATGGTGAACCACATTGGGACACCGGTGTATATACTACTGGAAAGGCTGAGAGTTTGCAACAATACGGAACCATTTGTGTGCTCATCTGTTTCTCAGTTTAATGCTGTTCGATTGTTACTGTTGCTTTGTTTTGCTTTGTTTGAAATATAGCGTAGAAAATGTCATTTCTCTGGAGATGCCACGAAAGGTCATTTGTGCTCTTCCCCTCTCTGGGAACAGCATCTCCAGTTTCAATAATGAAAGCTGTCTGCCTTGTGTCCTTTTTGCCTCCATAGCTTTATTTATTTATTTGATTCCTTTTAACTCCCGGCATGCCAGCTGATGCATTCGCCAGCGGCCATATGGCCGCATTTAGGATCCATTTCCCAAGCTGGCTCTGTTGTCCTCTCCTGCATTGGCCTGGCCACCTCCCAGTGGAAGGAGAGCAGGCCAAAGCCAAACATCTCAAATGCCTCCTTTCAAAACTGAAGTGTATTTTAATAATTCAGAGCCGCCAGCTTCTCACAGGCACCCAATAAATTATTCACTCATGGTACTGTAACATCCTCATGCATGCGTACACACCACACACACACAAAAGGGGGGGAGTGCCACCTTCAACAAGTTTTGTGCAGTTAAATTGGGTTTGAACAGTTTTTGAAGAAGGACGGGGGTGGGGGGGGGGGGAGGAACAGAGAAGGGTTGCATTAGCTTGTAAGAAACTTACAAATCACTCCCTACTTCATTTCTATGGATGAAAGATTGGCAAGGGCTTCGCGGAGCACGCAATGGCAGCAAACTGCTTGCTGACGAATGCCTCCATCGGCCAAGCATGGAAGAGGGTGAGAGCTGGAAACTCTGCTAATGCTGGGATATAAAGAGCAAAGACAGGCAGATCTCCCCAAGGAAAAGAGGCTTTAGTTACTGGTCACATTTTCGGAGAAGAGCGGGTGGGATTTTGCAGTTCTCATCCCTGCTCTTTTGAATAATCTCTGGTTTGGTTTCACTTCTCCCTTGTGCAAACTGAACCTGGGATTTTTAATCTTATCTCACATAGCCCCTCTTAAAGTTGCCAACCTCCAGTTGAAGCTGGGCATTCTCCTGAAATTAAGATTGATCTCCAGACCACAGAGATCAGATCCAATGAAAGAAGCAGCAGCTTCATAGATGCTATGGAGTTACACCCTGCTGAACTCCCTCCCCTTCACAGATTCTACTGCCCTCAAATCTCTAGAGAGCCAGTTTGGTGTAGTGGTTAAGTGTGCGGACTCTTATCCGGGAGAACTGGGTTTGATTCCCCACTCCTCCACTTGCACCTGCTGGAATGGCCTTGGGTCAGCCATAGCTCTGGCAGGGGTTGTCCTTGAAAGGGCAGCTGCTGTGAGAGCCCTCTCAGCCCCACCCACCTCACAGGGTGTCTGTTGTGGGGGAGGAAGGTAAAGGAGATTGTGAGCCGCTCTGAGACTCTTCGGAGTGGAGGGCGGGATATAAATCCAATATCATCTTCATCTTCTTCTCCAGGAATTCCCTGACCCATCTCCCTTAAAATGTATGCATTACCTTCATTATTTTTTTCCATATCAGCATTACCAGGGCTTTTTTAATAGAAAAAGCCCAGTAGGAACTCATTTGCATATTAGGCCACACTTCTTTATATTACCATTGTTTCACACTGGGCTTCTTTGTAGAAAAATCTTTTTTTTAGAAAAAGCCCAGCAGGAACTCATTTGCATATTAGGCCACACTCCTTTATATTACCGTTGTTTCACACTGGGCTTTTTTGTAGAAAAATCCTCTTTTTTTGTAGAAAAAGCCCAGTGGGAATTCATCTGCATATTAGGCCACACCCCCTGATGCCAAGCCAGTCAGAACTGCGTTCCTGCTAAAAAAAAAAAGCCCTGCGCATTACGCATTGCACACAAATGATACTCTGCTACATATGTCACACATATAAGTTGCATATTAAAAATGGACACAAACAAATCTGTAAAACCAACAGAAGAAATTTATTATAAAAAATAAAATAAAAACATACATAAAGAGAAATGTACCCGCTTGCCAGACAGGAACATCAACATACCTTTTAGGTAGATCCAAGTGTGCAGCCCTGCTGGTCTGAAGTAGCTGAACAAAGCAGGAGTCAAGTTGCATCTTTAAGACCAACCAAGTTTTATTCAGAACGTAAGCTTTCGTGTGCTCTCTAAGCACACTTCATCAGACGAGGAGATCAGGTTTTGCGGGTCTATTTTAGGGTCTACAAACTGTCACCTGATAAGAACTTCCTACTGTGTAAGAACTTTTTACTTCATTCTGTGAATGATGCAGGTCATGAGAAGGAGGGCAGGATGGGCTGCATCAGTGTTTAGTTCTCGTGGCCCTTTCTGACACACTCAGGGAATGCCTTTCACCGTGTTGGGGTCAGGCAGCAATTTCCTCCAGGCCAGTTTGGCCAGGGATCCTGGACAGTTTTTGCTGCCATCTTCTGGGCATGGAGCAAGGGGTCACTGTGTGTGTGTGTGGGGGGGGGAGGTATTTGTGAATTTCCTGCATTGTGCAGGGGGTTGGACTAGATGGCCCCAGAGGTCCCTTCCAGCTCTATGATTCTTCTAAAAATGTTCCAAAACTTTTCCTTATTTAAATAAGAAAACTTCTTAAAGTGACCGGTTTCCTTCAGTTAACACTTTGCCTTACTCATATCTCAGGAGGTAAAAGGAGTTTGTTTCAGGATAAGTCTTTTGTCCTTCCCTCCACCTTCACTTCAGCCCCCTCCTCTCCTGCCCACGTCTGACTCCATCTAAGTTAATGTCACTCTTAATTTTGTTTTTAACGGTTGTACATCACCTGCAGTCTTACATTGCAGGGAACCAGTAATTCATAAATCAAATATATAAATTAAAATGAAAAATCTGCTTTCACTGATGGGGACAGTCTTTGCTTTCACACATACTAAATAATGCAGTTTCAATCCACTTCGGTGACCATTTGCAAGTGGGTTTTGCCACTTCAACATAGTGAAATCCAGTTGCAAAGTGGACTGAGAGTGGCTTGAAAGTGAACTGCTTAGTGTGCGTGAAAGTGCCCTCTGTTTTATGATACTCCTACCTCAAAAACCATTTCTCCTATCTGTGCCTTTCCGGATGCTCAACTTGTTTCTTACAGTGGTCATCAATTAGGGTTAGTTAAAATCTGTCTAAGCCTCATGGAATTTATGGATCAATTTGGAGCAGGTCTACTCCGAACATACTCTTATGTTACTCAAGAGGGTTGACTCCCAGAAAGATATTTTTAAAATATTTTTAAAAAATATTTTTAAAATAGCCCCACCCACCTCACAGGGTGTCTTTTGTGGGGGAGGAAGGTAAAGGAGATTGTGAGCCGCTCTGAGACTCTTCAGAGTGGAGGGCGGGATATAAATCCAATATCTTCTTCTATCTTCATCTTCTAAAATTGCAACCTAAACCTCCGAATGGATCCATCCTTATTTTTTTTTATTTTTATTTCATTTGATTTATATCCCACCCTACCCCACCGAAGCGGGCTCACGTTTTATGCAGGGGTGGAATTCTAGCAGGAGCTCCTCTGCATATTAGGCCACACACCCCTGATGTAGCCAGTCCTCCAAGAGTTTACATGGTTCTTGGCTATATCAGGGAGTGTGGCCTATTATGCAAAGGAGCTCCTGCTAGAATTCCAACCCATGGTTTTATGTATTTATTTTAAAATCTCTTGTATATATTATGATCCCTCTTGCTAAGGGCAGCATGCATTGCTCCCCTCTCCTCCATTTTATCCTCACAACAACCTTGTGAGGTGAGTTAAGTCTGAGAGAGTGCAAGTCTCAAGATGAGTCCAGTGGCATCTTCAAGGTTAAAAACCTCTATTCCAGCACAAGCTTTTGTGAGTCACAGCTCCCATCTTGAAGGTGACCCTGGATTCTTCTTTGCTTTTGCTGCCATGGGCTGGATGTATTAAGTGCCATCAAGTGGCTTCCAACTTATGGTGACCTTAAGATGTAACAACCTTCAAAATATTCTCTCTTTTTTTGTATGTTATATGCATGTGTGTGCATGCATATGTGAACCAAGAAGTGGGGGTCATTTCCAGGGGTGGAATTCTAGCAGGAGCTCCTTTGCATATTAGGCCACACACCCCTTATGTAACCAATCCTTCAAGAGCTTACAAAAAAGAGCCTTGTAAGCTCTTGGATGATTGGCTACTTCAGGGGTATGTAGCCTAATATGCAAAGGAGCTCCTGCTAGAATTCTACCCCTGGTCATTTCGTAGAAAAAGAGTTGCCAGAGCTCATTAGCACAACTCATTTGCGTAACCTATTTGCATACGCCACACATCCCTGACATCACTGAAAGGTGTACGAAATGATATCAGCTCACCATCTACCTTAAAATACTTCTTGAATTATAATTGTCAGAATAAACCCAGCGAAGACAGAGGTCCTATGCGTGGGTCGCGGCGCTCTGGGAAGGGAAATAGCTCTCCCGGCCTTCGATGGTGCGCCATTGAAAGCAGCGCGCCAGGTAAAGAGTCTGGGTGTTTTACTGGAGCCTTCATTATCGATGGAGGCCCAGATAGCAGCCACTGCCAAGTCAGCATTCTTCCATCTGAGGCGGGCAAGGCAGTTGGCCCCTTTCCTTGAGCGCCGGGACCTCGCAACAGTGATCCACGCAACGGTCACCTCAAGACTAGACTACTGTAACGCCCTCTACTTGGGGCTACCTCTGTGCCGGACCCGGAAATTGCAGCTAGTGCAGAACGCGGCGGCCAGGCTGTTGTTGGGACTCCCGAAACGGGAGCATATATGGCCGGGACTACGTGAACTGCACTGGCTGCCGATTATATACCGGGTCCAGTACAAAGTGTTGGTCGTTACCTTTAAAGCCTTATATGGCCGAGGACCTGCCTACCTGAGGGACCGTCTTTCCCCATATGAACCCCAGAGAGCACTGAGGTCAACGGGGAAAAACTTAATGACTATCCCTGGGCCGAAGGAAGTTAAATATCAGAGCACCAGAATACGGGCCTTTTCGATCGCGGCCCCTACCCTATGGAACCGACTCCCCGAGGAGGTGCGGGCCCTGCGGAGCCTTGAACAGTTCCGCAGGGCCTGCAAGACCATCCTTTTTAAATCAGCATATTCGGACTGCTAAGAAAAATGGTAATTAAAGATCCGCCAATGCGGTCCAAAGATCTATACCGCAGTATAATTGTATCTACTAGACTGGTTTTTAATTTAATGTTTTAATGTTTTATTGTTCTATAATGTAATTCTAATGTTTTATTTATTATGGTGTGTTTTTATGGATTGCTGTTAGCCGCCCTGAGCCTGCCAAGGTGGGGGAGGGCGGGATATAAATGAAATTAATAAATAAATAAAATAAATAAATAAATAAAACCTTACTCTCATCATACTTTTTAAATGACTTTCTGCTATGTGGCCACAGTGGCATGATGAAGATTTCCATCAGTCTGCTTTACAGGTTTGGTAATTTTCCCTTTTTTGTGTGTGTGGAGAAAAACGTTAGAAAGTTTGTCAAATCTTAGAGTTCAGCAAAATTCTCACAGGGGGGTTGAACAATAGAGCCCAGAAGAAAGTATTTTTTGTTGGGGGGGGGCGGGGCGGGGGTAAGAAAGAAAGAGCACAATAACATTTAGAGGTTCTGGAGTTCCGCTAGGCTTCCCAATCCCCAGGTCCCAGAGGGGGATCCCCCGGTTTTACAGGCTTCCCCCCTCCCCCAGCTAGCTGGCCAGAGGGGGAAGCCCCGCCCCCAGAGCCATCATGCACCTCCATGAACGATTCCCATAGGGAATGATGGGGAATTGATCCGCGGGTATTGGGGGCTCTGGGGGGGGGTTGTTTTTTAGAGGCACCAAATTTTCAGTATAGCATCTAGTGCCTCTCCCCCAAATACCTCCCAAATTTCAAAAAGATTGGACCAGGGGGTCCAATTCTATGAGCCCCAAAAGAAGGTGCCCCTATCCATTATTTCCTATGGAAGGAAGGCATTTAAAAATTTGTGCAGTCCCTTTAAATGTGATGGTCAGAACTCCCTTGAAGTTTAATTATGCTTGTCACACCCTTGCTCTTGGCTCCGCCCCAATGCCTCCTGGCTCCACCCCCAAAGTCTCCTGGCTCCACCCCCAAAGTCCCCAGATATTTCTTAAATTGGACTTGGAAACCCTAAGTTCCGCTCCTGTGAGCTTCTGCCCAAAATGAGGCCTGGTTGTAAGACTGGCTCTGTCCAAGAGCGCGGGTCATCAGATTGTTAAAGAAAGAAGAAACGATTGCACATTCCATGCACAAACTGGAACTGCAAACCTGCTTATATATCCGGTCTTCCCTTGCAAATCCAGACCCACTGCCCATTTGGGACACTTGTCCTGAGCAGCGAATACAGTTATCATGGTAATTCATAATATCCTTTAAAAAACTAACAATCTTAAGGTGAAATCAATCAGTGCCAGGTGACTTTCTCGGAGTGACCTGCCGAAGCATGTACACAGCCTGAACATACCAGCCGGGCAGCCGGGCTGCGGTTTGGGCACGCGAGAGGCCTGACCTTTCTAAATGCTCTGGATGTTTGTTTCTTATAATCCTTTTGTGGGGATGAACTTTGTGGTCTCACCAGCAGCGCGAGGACATGGGAGTTAATGAGTAGGAGAGAAAAGAGACCTGGTGAATTGCAGCTATCTTTTGTGCCCGCGAATGTGCTGGAGGAAGAAATGAAAAGAAAACAAGACAATGAAAGCTACAAACTGCTAATCAATTCAACTTCCTCCCCCCTTTAACCCCTTGCCCTCTCTCCTCATTCTCCCTCCACTCCTCCTTTGTTCCTTTCACTCTCTCTGGAAGGGTAAATTATTAACTCTCTCAAAAAAAACCTGTCCAAGTTGGGGGAAGGGGGAGACCATCTGCCCGCATGGGAAGCTTCTCCAGAAAACCCAATAAAGGAAATGGAAACCTACAGTTTTACAGCTATGATAGAACTCCCTGCAACTCCTCCAACGCGGGGCATAAATCTTTGCAGCAGTAAACATGTGGTCCCCCCACCCTTCCTTTCAAGAGTAGGAAATCATTGATATTCACTGCATCGGGACTTTTTGCAATTTGGCAGAGTTTTGAGGGGAAGATGGAATGCGGGTTCTGGCTTCTGAGAAGCTACACAGAGCTTAAGATTTCCATCAGTGCCTTTCTGCTAACTTGGGCCTTAGCGGCTGAGCTCTCCCTCCAATGCAGATGAGCACCTACAGTGTAGTAGCCAATATGATTCCCCACTAGCCTTATGCTGCTCTCACGCCCCACTTCTCTGCAAGGCTTCCATCAGATTTCACACTATCTGCCCCGGGGCTGCAACTAGCTTCGCCTTTTTTGCGCGGTAAACAGAAACTGGGTTTTAGAGGATCTTATTTGCTATGCAGAAGAGGCAGAGTGAGTTGCAGCCCCTGGACAGATCGAAGCCCCATGGAGAAGAGGAGAGTGGCATAAGGCTAGTGGGGAATCGGTCCAACTCTCAGTGGCCTGGGGAAACTGACTTGCCACTGTCCTAGTTAATTTCACACATGCATAAACAAGAGTCGCGAGGCAACCTCACAGCAACTCATGGGCACTCTGTAGGGTTTTCCAGGCAAGAGAAGTCTGGAGGTGGTTTGCCCTTGCCTGCCTCTCCACAGCAACTCTGGACTTCCTTGGTGGTCTCTCACCCAAGTACTAACTAGGACTGGCCCTGCTTCGCTTTTGAGATCTGACAAGATTGGGCCAGCCTGGGTCAGCCAGGCCAGGGTTTTTATTGACTTAAAACACTTCATTCCTGGACTGGACTCCACTCTTTTCTGTTTATTTTTGCTGTCACACAGCTAGTACCCCTCCGGAATTGCATATATGCACATGCATCATGACCAATGTTCCCTCTAAGCTGTGAAGACTTGTGAGCAAAAATTCTACTTTGTGAGCTACTGGCATTAAAGTTGTGAGCAACTGCATGAATTAGTTTGCTCTGGGGCCATTTTTCCTGAGCGAAGACAAATATGTGTAAGTCAGGGGCTAAAAAACCTACGAGCTAGCTCACACTCTCAGCTTAAAGGAACACTGATCATGATATAAGGCAGCCGGTGGTATGTAGTGGCTAGAGGCTTGGACTGGGATCTGGGAGACACAGGTTTGAATTTCTGCTATGTCATGGGAACTTGCTCGGTGACCTTGGGCCGGTCACATACTCTCAGCCTAAGCAAACTCACAAGACCGATGTGATGATAAAATGGAAAAGAAAATGATGTGAGCTGCTTTGGATCCCCATTAGGCAGAACAGAAATAGATAGTCAGACAGACAGACACATACATACATACACACACATACATAGGTGATTGATAGACAGACAGATTATTGACAGAGATAGATAGATAGATAGATAGATGATAGATAGATAGATAGATAGATAGATAGATAGATAGATAGATAGATAGATAGATAGATGATAGATAGATAGATAGATAGATAGATAGATAGATAGATAGATAGATAGATAGATAGATAGATGGATGATAATGGAACACAGAGGGTCAAAGTTCAAACACCACACGTAGGGCACACATGCTAAACAAAGCAGTTTCAATCCACTTCAGCAACCATTTGCAAATGGATTTTGCCACTTCATGCTGTAAAATCCAATTGCAAAGTGCATTAAAAGTAGATCGAAAGTGCATTATTGTGTGTGTGTGTGTGTGTGTGTGAAAGCGTCCTATAGAGTCAGAGTCTCTGCATCATCTGATGTCATCCCGCGCACAATGACTTTCTGCTGTGACTTATAAAGTGAGGGCATATGATTCGCTTTTCTGGATCACACCTAATTACAGCAGCTTTGAGTCTGCACAGAATAGGTGGGATATAAATATAAAAAATTAAAAACAAACCAACGAACTGCAAGCTCACCAGCAGGGATGGCAGGTGAAAATCATCCCTTGAATTCTTTTCCCAGTAGCTGATGTTGGGTATACAAAAGTGTACTGCTTCTTTATTTGAAATGTGGAGGGAAGTTTAACAGATACCATGGACTGCCAAAAAGTCATATAAGTGGTTCTACTTCCAGTCAAGGCCAACCTCTCTCTGGAAGCTAACATGACTAAACGAAGGCTATCATACTTTGGTCAAATCATGAGAAGACAAGAGTCACTGCCACTGGAAAAGACAATAATGCTTGGAAAAACTGAAAGCAACAGGAAAAGAGGAAAACCCAACATGAGACAAATTGACTCAAGGAAGCCAGGGTCCTCAGTTTGCAAGACCTGAGCCAGGCTGCTAATAAGAGGGCATTTTGGAGGTCATTAATTTATAGCAGGGGTGGCCAAACTGTGGCTCAGGAGCCACACGTGGCTGTCTCACACATATTCTGTGGCTCTTGAAGCCCCCACTACCCCATCAGATGACTTGGAGACGAAGAAGACTGCAGATTTATACCCCGGCCTTCTCTCTGAATCAGAGACTCGGAGAGGCTTACAATCTCCTATATCTTCTCCTCCCACAACAGACACCCTGTGAGGTGGGTAGGGCTGAGAGGGCTCTCACAGCAGCTACCCTTTCAAGGACAACTCCTGCAATAGCTATGGCTAACCCAAGGCCATTCCAGAAGGTGCAAGTGGAGGAGTGGGGAGGAATCAAACCCAGTTCTCCCAGAGTCCACACATTAACCACTACACTAAACTAGCTCTCTTTAGGCATCTATCTCTTTAAATCATTCTGTAGGCATTTATCTCTTTAAACCACTCTGTAGGCATTTATCTCTTTAAATCACTTCTTCAAGCCAAGCCAGCTTGTGGCTTAGAGAATACAATTAAAGTTAAAGTTGCTTTCTTTCCACCTTTCTCTCCCTGCTCTCAATTTTCCTTCCTTCCTTCCTTCCTTCCTTCCTTCCTTCCTTCCTTCCTTCCTTCCTTCCTTCCTTCCTTCCTCCCTCCCTCCCTCCTTTCCTCCCTCCCTTCCTTCCTTCCTCCCTCCCTCCTTTCCTCCCTCCCTCCCTCCCTTCCTTCCTTCCTTCCTTCCTTCCTTCCTTCCTTCCTTCCTTCCTTCCTTCCTCCCTTCCTTCCTCCCTCCTTTCCTCCCTCCCTCCCTTCCTTCCTTCCTCCCTCCCTCCTTTCCTCCCTCCCTCCCTCCCTTCCTTCCTTCCTTCCTTCCTTCCTTCCTTCCTTCCTTCCTTCCTTCCTTCCTTCCTTCCTTCCTTCCTCCCGCTCTCAAACATTTGACATTTATGACTTGTGGCTCTCAAACATCTGATGTTTATTCTATGTGGCTCTTACATTAAGCATGTTTGGCCACCCCTGATTTATAGGATCACTATAAGTCAAAGGCAACATCACACACTCTCACACACACTCTACTTCTGAATAGGGGGATTCGATGTCACCTTTGTTGTTACTAGACTTCCATATATTTATCAAACAGGTTGCTTTTGAGCCATCTGAGACAGTGGACACCCTTAGTAGCATGCACAGCTCGCGTCTTTCACAGATAAACCAATTTCTTTCAGCCAGACAGTGATCCACAACAACCCTATTTTGCTTGGTGAAATCTGAAGAATGAGCTGCATGATGAAGTGATTCAGTTGCAGGCAACAACAGCAGAGAGAACAGAGGCTCAAGGGGGGAAAGTGCTTCAAGGAGTCAGTCTGCTGCTCTAGTTCATCAATGGAGAGAGAGAGAGAGAGAGAGGGAGGGAGAGAGAGAGAGAGAGGGAGGGAGAGAGAGAGAGAGAGGGAGGGAGAGAGAGAGAGGCAAAAGGTGTCATGGTGAAGACCAGACAAGAGTCTAAGGCGTGTTCCTGCAATAGCTCCCTTGCATGGTTTCATTTGCAGTGACGCTCCAGTGATAGATAGATAGATGAATTTATTGTCATTGTTCTCAACAAAAAGAGAGCAACGAAATGAGGTGCTCTTCCACAAACATACCAACACATCAAACACACATATTCATAAACCATTTAAATACATCTAAAACCATTAAACCATTTAAACCATTAAAACCATTTAAATACATCTAAAACGGATAAACATTCATAAAACCATTAAAACCATTTAAACCCTTAAATAAACATTCATAAAACCATTAAACATTCATAAAACCATTAAAACCATTTAAACCATTAAATACATCTAAAACAGATAATCCTTCATAACCCTGCATTTAACCTAACCACAGCACTTGGATAGAAACTGTCCTTAAATCTGTTTGTCCTAGCCTTCAACACTCTATATCGTCTACCTGACGGTAAGATCTCAAAAAGCAAATGGCCCAGATGTGTATGGTCCCTTAGGATCATTTGTATCTTCCTTTTACATGCCATATTATACAGATCCACCAATGATGGGAGAGAACATCCACAAATCTTTTGTGCTCTTCTCGTCACTCTTTGGAGCACCCTTCTCTCTGCTTCCGTGCAGCTCCCAAACCACGCGCAGAGGCAATAAGATAAAATGCTCTCAATGGAACTACGATAAAAGGCAACCAGCAGACTCCCTGACAGTTGTAGTGATCTTAAGAGTCTTAAGTAGTATAGTCGTTGCTGGGCCTTTTTCTCTAGAGCTAAAGTATTTGCCCCCCATGTTAGATCCTGTTTCATGGTAATTCCCAGAAACTTCCATTCTGTCACCTGTTCTACCATAACACCATCAATAAACAACGGCTGGGTGTCCAAACTACTCTTCCTGTAATCCACTATAATTTCCTTCGTCTTATTTATATTTAAAATAAGATTATTTACTTTACACCAAAGGGACAGCTGTTGAACTTCCCTCCTGTACGCAGACTCATCATCTTCAGAGATGAGCCCTACCAACGTTGTATCATCTGCATACTTAATGATTTTGTTACTCAGACTGCTGGAAACACAATCAGATGTGTAAATAGTGAAAAGAAGTGGACTCAAGACACATCCCTGAGGGGTGCCAGTATTTAAGATCTTCACGGAGGAAATATATCCATCCATTTTAACCCTTTGTGAACGACCTGACAAAAAATTCAAAATCCACTCACATATAGAGTCCGACAGCTTCAAATCTTTAAGCTTAGACAACAATCTATGGGGTGATATTGTATTAAAAGCAGAACTAAAATCTGCAAACAACATTCTAACATACGTCCCCTTTTTATCCAAATGCGATAAAGCAGTATAAAGAACAGTATTAACAGCATCCTCAGTAGATCTATTTTTCCTGTAAGCAAACTGATATTCATCAAAAATAACAGGAAGGCAGGAAATAATATATTTTCGAACTAATTGTTCAAAAACACTTCATTATCACAGAAGTCAAGGCCACTGGCCTATAGTCAATTAAAACCTTTGCTGGCGTCCTCTTTGGTATTGGGACAATAAGGGAAGCCTTCAAACAAGTGGGAACAATGGATTGTGACAAAGAACGATTGAAAATCTCAGTCCACACCCCGGCTAACTGCCCTGCACATTCCTTTACCACACAACCAGGGATATTATCGGGACCTGCAGTGCAAGTGTGTGTGCACGCGTGTGCGTGTATGAATGCACACAGGGCTTTTTTTGAGCAGGAACATAGTTCAGGCTGGCTTAGTGTCATGAGGTGTGGCCTAATATGCAAATGAGTTCCTGCTGAGCTTTTTCCTAAAACAATGTCCTATGTGGAACAATGGTGACATCAGGGGGTGTGGCCTTTTTTCTATAAAAAAGAGAAGCCCCTGTGCATGCATACACGTGCAGATGCATATTTGGGCAGTCCGTGATTCAGGGAGCTGATTAATTGTAATTGCAAGTAGAGTTGCTGGCTCTGGGTTGGGAAATTCCTGGAGATTTTGGGGGTGGAGCCTAAGGTGGGTGGGGTTTGGAGAAGGGAAGGGACTTAAGCAGGGTATAATGGTTGATTGTAACTCTGCATGCAGAAGGATCTTGGGGGGGAAAGGGTTAAGACAATTCTCTCATTGGGTTACACTTGGCAGTCGGTCCCACCCTCTCCTCAGCTACATGTTGAGCCTCTCATGGGTTACATGAGAGCCAGTGTGGTGTGGTGCTTAAAAGCAGCAGACTGTTATCTGGAGCACAACATTTGATTCCCCACTCCTTCTCCTCCACCTGAAGCCAGCTGGGGTGACCTTGGGCCAGTCATAGTTCCTCTCAGAACTCTCTCAGTTCCACCTGCCTTATAGGGTGTCTGTTGTGGAAGAGGGGAAAGGAAGGTGATTGTGTGAGCTGCTTGGAGAAGCCTTCAATAGTGAAGAGTGGAGTACAAAAAACCACTCTCCTCCTCTTCCTCTTCATCGTCCACCCTCCTAGCTTGCTCTCTGTTTCATCTTATACAGGACCTCTCTGCTTTCTCTTACATGGGCTTGGAACTGTTGTAAATTAACTGTTTTTTTGAAGTTATTCTGTTCATAATAAGTTAAGTGTACCTACATGAATATGTCACGTAAGAGGTGTTTCTGTGTTTTTTTAAGCAAAAATTCTTTCTCATTACCATTAGAGTCAGATTGTCTTTGCGATTTGTTTGAACAGCATTTTCCCTTAACTGGGAAACCTGGAGGATTGGGGATACTGTAGGGTTGCCAAGTCCAATTCAAGAAATATATGGGGACTTTGGGGGTGGAGCCAGGAGACATTGGGGGTGGAGCCAAGATCAAGGTTGGGAACAAGCATAATTGAACTCCAAAGGGAGTTCTGGCCATCACATTTCAAGGGACCTTTTGAGAGCCAGTTTAGTGTAGTGGTTAAGTATGCGGACTCTTATCTGGGAGAACCGGGTTTGATTCCCCACTTCTCCACTTGCACCTGCTGGAATGGCCTTGGGTTAGCCATAGCTCTCGTAGGAGTTGTCCTTGAAAGGGCAGCTGCTGTGAGAGCCCTCTCAGCCCCACCCACCTCACAGGGTGTCTGTTGTGGGGGGAGAAGATAAAGGAGATTGTAAACCACTCTGAGTCTCTGATTTAGAGAGAAGGGTGGGATATAAATCTGCAATTCTTCTTCTTTTAAATGCCTTCCCTCCATTTGGAAATAATGAAGGATAGGAGCACCTTCTTTGGGGCTCATAGCATTGGATCCCCTGGTCGAATCCTTTTTAAACATAAAAGGTGTTTTGAGGAGAGGCACTGGATGCTATGCTGAAAATTTGGTAGTTATACCTTAAAAAACAGCTTCCCCAGAGCTTCAGATAACCATGGATCAATTCTCCATTATGCCCTGTAGGAACTGGTCTCCATAGGGAATAGTGGAGTGCCCAGCAGACATTCCTCTCTCCTCCCTGCTTTCTGATGACCCCGAAGTGGGGGAGGGTCTTCAAACCGGGAAATCCCCCTGCCCCCACCTAGGGATTGGCAACCCTAGGATACTGTGTAAAGCTTCTGTGCTTCCAAAGCAGATTTTTTTTTTTACATTTACCCCAATAATAATAATAATAATACTACCATAGAGTACCCTCCAAAGCACCCCCTCCCCCATGACAACTGTTCTCTGTAGCCTGGAGATCAGTTGTAATGCCAGGAGGTCTTCAGGCCTGCCTGGAGGCTGGCAATGATAACTGCAGATCACCCGTCTGTCATCGATACACCACTGGTGACTCCCTTTGCCATTACATGGTGCTAAAGAGAAACAACACTGGGCTGTGCCTATAGGCAATTTGTGACATTGTATGGGATTATACACTTCAGAACTATCCTGCCACCAGAAAACGCTTTCCATTGTCCGTTTAACCATAACAGATTATACAACAGGACTCCAAAACAGATTAAAGCCATTCCCCTAAAGCTGCATTTCACACCTTTTACTGTGAATCTGCCTTGTCCCTATCTTGTAAAATTTGCACAAGCTGCATCAAGTGGACAGAAGCAGCGGTATTCCTTGGAGCACAAAAGAGTCCCAATCGGACAGCTGGAGCCTGCTGTTTTCTCTCTACGTGTGGGAAGAGACTTCCAGGGCTATCTAATCCAACCCACTGCACAATTCAGGAAATTCACCAACACCTCCCCCGTCACACCCCCATTGACACCTACTACACACCTAGAAGATGGCAACCCTTCCCCCCCCCCCAATAAAAACCCAACACTCCAGACTTCCTGGAAACTGGCCTGGAGAAAAATTGCTGCCTGACCCCAAAGTGTCAAACAGCATTTCCCTGGCCTTGTAGGAAAGGAAAAGTCCCCTGTGCAAGCACCAGCCGTTTCTGACTCTGGGGTGACGTTGCTTTCACAATAACCGTTTTCGCACACAGCTTACCTCGCAGTCACAATCCTGTTCCCTCCGCAGCGTCTGTCAGATTTCCCACCATCTGCGCTGGAGTTACAGGAAGTGCCGCGGCTTCTGCATAGCAAACGTAAACTGGGTTTTAGCGGTTTACGTTTGCTATGCAAAAGCCACGGCACTTCCTGTCGTTTCGGCGCAGATGGTGGGAAATCCGACCGGACGCTGCGGAGGGAACAGGATTGTGACTGCGTGGTAAGCTGTGTGCGAAAATGGTAAATGTTTTCACGGCAGACTTTTTACGGGGTGGTTTGCCATTGCCTTCCCCAGTCATCTACATTTCCACCCCTCCAGCAAGCTCAGTACTCATTTGACCAACCTCGGAAGGATGGAAGGCTGAGTCAACCTCGAGCCGGCTACCTGAAAACCCAGCTTCCACCGGGGATCGAGCTCAGGTCGTGAGCAGAGTTTAGGACTGCAGTACTGCAGCTTTAACACTCTGCTCCATGGGGCTCTAGTGGCCTTGTAAGAAAGGGCCAAAAAAACTAAGCACTGATGCAACCCTTCCTGCCCTTCTTCTCAAGATCACAGATCATCGAGTCAAGTTTTTCATGTCTCAGTAATACACCTAATCACTTCTTAATCTCTCTAGGTTGCCCCATGCAGGGCTTTTTTTTTTGTAGCAGGAACTCCTTTGCATATTAGGCCACATCCCTCTAATGTAGGCAATCCTTCAAGAGCTTACAGGGTTCTCATTACAGAGCCTACTGCAAGCTCTTGGAGGATTGGCTACATCAGGGGTGTGTGGCCTAATATGCAGGAGTTCCTGCTACCAAAAAAAAAAAAAGCCCTGGCTAAGTAGCTGAAAAATCAGCAAAGGAGAGGTTGTGTTCAGAAGGTCCCAGGTTCAATTCCCAGCATCTCTAGTTAAAAGTGATCTGGTAGTAGGTGATGGGAAAGATCTCTAGCTGAGACCCTGGAGAGCTGCTGCACATCAAAGTGGACCATACTGACTGATGGATCAACAGTCCATCTCAAAAGAAGGTAACCTGATGTGTTCATGTGGCAAACCTGCCTGAGGCTGGTCAAGAGCTCTGCCCAGATGATAATGAAAACAAGGGTGAAGAAAAATCACCCATAAAAAACTTACTGATATATTTGAACAGCCTCCACTGACTTTGCAAAACACAGCTAATTTCCATTTTTTTTTTAATACACACACATGTGAATATGTTGGCTTTAATAATAAATAAACGATCACATTTAATTCTAGCAACACTGGTTTTCCTGTTCCACTCGATTCCCTCCCAGGAATGTTATCTTGACAGATCTATTTTGATCAAATTGTCTAATTGAATGCAAAAAATAATGCAATTTGAAGAATTATGCTTCAGCAGCAAACTGCAGCCTCCTCTGGGGACTTGGATCGGGAGACAAAAGCGGCCAACGCTGCTTTGTCTGGTTTACATTGTAAATGAAAAACACCTAACAGCTCCAGCCTGTTAGCATCAAGGCATCCAAGTCTGACTAATATTCCTCCTGTGTCAACAGCCAGAGTGAAATACAATTAATGAAAGAAGAAACAGGAGCTGTTTGTAAAATGCTGGAGATGACAGTGGAAGCCGTCAAATGGAGAGGAAAGCAAGAGAGGAGGAGGAGGAGCTGAATTTATACCCTGTCCTTCACACAAAGTCTCAGAGCAGCATACAATCCCCTTCCCTTCCTCTCCCCACCACAGAAACCCTGTGAGGTAGGTGAGGCTGAGAGAATTCTGAGAGAAACTATTCTTGAGAGAACAGCTCTAAGAGAACTGTGACTGGCCCAAGGTCACTCAGCTGGCTTTCATGTTGAGGAGTGGGGAATCAAACCCAGTTCTCCAGAATAGAGTCTGCTGTGTACAGTCCCCTTCCCTTCCCTTCCTCTCTTCACCACAGAAACCCTGTGAGGTAGGTGAGGCTGAGAGAGCTCTGAGAAAAACTGTTTTTGAGAGAACAGCTCTGAAATAACTGTGACTTGCCCAAGGTCACTCAGCTGGCTTTTATGTGGAGGAGTGGGGAATCAAACCCGGTTCTCCAGATTAGAGTCTGCTGCTCTTAACCACTACACCAAACTGCAAACTTGGGTCTGAGAATAAATAGGGCTATAAGAAGTCTGAGATGCAGAAATGCTTCGAACTTCATTTGGTATGAGCTGATTTGGCCATTTTCCCTTTTGACGCATGTTATAATTGGTTTCACTTTGTCTCATTTTCATCGCCGTGCTGACGTTCCTCTCAGCTCTTTTGCAACGTTTATTTGCAAGAAATAATTCTGAAAGATATGTACATTCTTAGAGGAAGATCTGGGTGTCGAGGACCAATCTGTTGAGAACATAAAGACTCACAGGGGAGATATTTCGTTAAAAACAGGACTCGTTGAATCAAACCAGCAAGCTTGCAAAATCTGGTCTTTTTCTGCCTTCTGCACACTGCTGTCCCCACCTGCCTGGGCGGGGCAATGCAGTACTTAGGATTGCCAAGTCCAATTCAATAAATATCTGGGGACTTTGGGGGTGGATCTATGAACATATGAAGCTGCCTTATACTGAATCAGACACTTGGTCCATCAAAGTCAGTATTGTCTTCTCAGACAGGCAGCAGCTCTCCAGGGTCTCAAGCTGAGGTTTTTCACACCTATTTGCCTGGACCCTTTTTTGGAGATGCCAGGGATTGAACCTGGGACCTTCTGCTTCCCAAGCAGATGCTCTACCACTGAGCCACCGTCCCTCCCTGAGACATTGGGAGTGGATCCAGGAGCAAGGTAGTGACAAGCATAATTGAACTCCAAAGGGAGTTATGGCCATCACATTTAAAGGGTCCACACACCTTTTAAAGGCCTTCCTTCCATTGGAAATAATGAAGGATAGGGGCACCTTTTTGGGGGGCTCACAGAATTGGACCCCCTAGTCCAATCCTTCTGAAACTTGGAGGGTGCTTTGGGGAGAGACACTGAACGTTATGCTGAAAATCTGGTGCCTCTATCTCAAAAAACAGCCCCCCCCCAGAACCCCAGATATCCACAGATCAATTCTCCATTATATCCTATGGGAATTGGTCTCCATAGGGAATAATGGAGTGCCCAGCAGACATTTCTCTCCCTCCCCTGCTTTCTGATGACCCTGAAGTGGGAAGAGGGCCCTCAAACCGGGGGATCCCCTGCCACCACCTGGGGATTGGCAACCCTACCAGTGCGCCAACCCAGAGCTGAAGCTTTCCGTTGGGCGCCACTAGAGGAGCATTTAGAGGTTATAAATAACTAAGTCACGTCCTCTACAGATTGAGTGTAACATCTCAGTGCTGAGGGGAAGGCCTTGATGAGAACAGCCTGGACTGAATCTTTTATAATAATATCAATCAATATTAAAAATGTATGGACAGCCCCCAGTTTCCAAAGCCAATTAATCTTTAAAATATATTATGTTTTAATCTGAAGCCTGATGGAAGGGAGGGGGGGTAGAGAGCTTCAGCGCAATGGACACACTGTTCTCTTGATCCCAGAACCCACCCACAGTCATGCAGCACAACAGGACAGGAGTTTAACATGTGAATCAACAAATACTTTGGATAGCCCAGGCTAGCCAGCTCACACCAGATCTCAGAAGCAGGGCTGGCCCTTGCTAGTATTCGGATGGGAGACCACCAGGAAGGTCCAGGGTCATGAAGCAAATGCGGGTAATGGCAAACCATCTCTGAACATCTCTTGCCTTGAAAAAACCCACAGGGCTGTCGTAAGTCAGCTGTGATTTGTGACTTCCACTACCAAGTAAATACTTACGTGCAAGGCTTTTTTTGTAGCAGGAACTCCTTTGCATATTAGGCCATACACCCCTGATGTAACCAAGAAGAGCAGAGCTTACAGGGCTCTTAGTACAGGGTGTACTGTAAGCTCCAGGAGGACTGGCTACATCAAGGGGTGTGGCCTAATATGCAAAGGAGTTCCTGCTACAAAAAAATCCCTGCTTATCATATTGCAAAGTTTCCTAGCAGTGCAATGGCAAAGAGAACTAGCGTGGTGAGAAGCTTAAGAATGCCAGACTGGGATCTGGAAAACTGAGGTCTGAATCCCCACTCTGCCATAGAAGCTGGCTGGGTGACCTTGGGCCAGTCACACACTTCTCAGTCTAACCTACCTCACAGGGTGGTTGTGAGGATAAAAAGGAGAAGAGGAGAACGATGTAAAATGCCTTGGGTCCCCACTGTGGAGAAAGGTGGGATACACCTTTCTCTGGTGTGTTTCAGTTCAAACAGCAGTAGCAAATATACTCTGACTTTCCCAATTTGAGCTTGGTAATTCTACCCCAACTTTGAGATAAAGCAGGTAGGTTGCCAGAGGCAGGTCTTTCCTTCAGTGCAGTGAGACCTCTGGAAACCCATCCCCCCCCCCACACACACACTGCTCTTCACCTGACATCTACCCTACCTAATTTTAATGCACCAGGTTAAAACCTCTCTGTTCACCTTGGCTTGAGTTCTGTTCAGCGCAGGCTGCCATTCTGTTTTATTACTTGCCAGCTTTTAATAAGCAATGTGTGACTTTAATGTGACATGCAGCTGTGGTTTTTCATTATTGTTATAGTCTCAATGATATTTTATTGATTGGAAGCTGTCTTCAAAGTCACTGGACGGAGAACAAGGTACCAATTTTGTAATAAATGAATAAACAGAATCTTTCCATTCTTCTGCAAAATATCCTACAATTCATTACTGGGTGGGGGGATTTTTTTTTTTAAACCAGTCCTTAAGGATTATATTGGGATGGGGGCATAACCTGTCCTGCTTTCCGCTGACACTAGGTGCAGCAACCTCTCCTGAAATGGGTAGGGTTACCAACCCTCCAGGTGGAACCTGGAGATCTCTCACTATTAGAACTGATCTCCAAACAATAGAAATCAGTTCCCCTGGAGAAAATGGCTGTTTTGGAGGGAGGACTCTATGGCACTGTACTCTGCTGAAGTCCCTCCCCATGCTCCATTCCCCAAATCTTTAGGCATTTCCCAATCCAGAGCTAGCAGTGCTACCTGACAGAAAAACCCAGGGGTGATGCCATGTGTTTCTATGAGCTCCAGTATGAAGCCCTACCCCAAGAGGTGCCAAACTGATTAATGTAAGAGCCACATAGGATAAATGTCAGATGTTCGAGAGCTGCAAGACATAAATGTCAAAGGAAGGAAGGAAAATAGATGGGGAGAGAGAGGTTTAAATAAAGCAACTTTAACTTTAAATTCATTCTCCAAGCCAGCCAATGGGCGGTGGGGGCTTCGAGAGCCACACAATATGCATGAAAGAGCTGCAGTTTGGCCACCCTTCCGCCCTACCCCAATATTTTCCTCCTCTGTTCCCCATTCTCAGGTGTTACGATAGTTTAAAGTGTAAACAGATGGACACAGACTGGATAAACAGGACAAGAAATGGGATATGCAATAAGCTTGCATATCAGAACAAGGCTGTGTAGAGCAGGGTTCAAATCTTCACTCCGCTTGTAAAGTTCACCAGGTGATCTTGGGACAGTCACTTTAACCCATCTCACAGGGCTGTCATGCTGATGAGAGGAGAAGAGAGCCCTATATGCTGTCTTGAGATCCTTGGAGGTAGGGTAACATATGAGGCAGAGTTCATTGATCCCCAATAAACCAGAAAAGCTTACTATTTGTCTTTCTTATAGCAGTTTGGGTTTTATGAGTCCGGAAACTAAAATGTCCAAATTGAAGGAAACTTACAATTCAGGATCTCTGCAGCCCAGTGGACTACAATTTATAAGGCATCACCTGGATGTTCATTAAATGTAAATGCAAGACAATTTTGTAAACAAACCACTTTATCTGTGGGATTTTACATCAACCAATATATATATGAAATGTATAGAACCACCATGGGTGGCCGTTAGAGAAGTAATCACATAGCTAATGATTTTCTACATAAACACAGGGGGGAACTGAAAGCATGTTCAGGATTTTAAGAAAAATGCAATATAAGCCTACAGGATATTATTGGTTATGGAATACCACCGAGACTCATGATAATTTTATTGGGTTACTGGAAGAATCTTTTAGGGAAAGAGCATAGATCTCGGGCAGCAAATTTATTAACTGACAGTACAGATTTTGATAGCAGAATACTGGAAACAGAAAACGAGTTCCCACAAGAGAAGAATGGATGTGGAAACTGGGGCCTACCATACTTATGAACAAATTGATTCATTTCAAATGCCTGTGGGAAGAAACAATTTATTCTGAAGATTCTTCAGGAAAAAAAAGGATTTTTAAAAAATGGCATCGGTGTTCACTTTATTTTGGAACACAGTTAAGCCTGTCTGAGGAGGAGCATTTGGTCACATTATTTGATAACAAGGATTACTATTTTAACCCTCCCATTTACCCACTGGGGGTGGGGGAATTGCCAGCCCCCAGCCCTACTTCCCTATCTCCAAGGTACTGAAGCGTGGAGGAAAGAAACCCTGCCTTTGCATAGTGACACTCTAGGCATTTCCCCTTGTCTCTATGGTGAAGTCCACAGAGACTAGGGAAAGAAGCCTAGACTATCACCCAGAAGTATTATCACATATTGCCCAAACTCCACCTTCCCCACCTCTGTCTCACTTAAATCTCCCGGTGTTGGCTGAAGTAGTGTTTGTAACCCTAATGCTAATATGTAAGAGTCCACCCTCCAAAGCAGCCATTTTCTTCAGGGGACCTGATACTGGTTGCCTGGAGAGCAGTTGTAATTCTGCTTACCTGGAGGTAAGCAATTCTACTTGACAGCGTTATTTCTGGTACTATTTTGAGGGGCAGGTCAGCTCTCCTTTCGCTGTAACCCCCTCCTACAGACACACCCTTCATTCTTTCCAAGGCCATAATAATTTGAGTCAAGCAGACTCTGAGGCACAGGGAGCAAAAAGGTTGCCCTATCTGACTTTTGGCAATCAAAGCTGGTGAGGCTGTGGTCTTGGCCTGAGTAATAACCAGCCTCGTTTTGGGCAGGAGTTCACAAGAGCAGAGTTCTGGAACCTCTAAATTTTATTGTGCTCTTTTTTCCTTGCCCCCGCCCCCCACATAATTGCTTCTGGACTCCATTGTTCAAACCTCCTGGGTGAATTTTGCTGAACTCTTAAGATTTGACAAACTTTCTAATATTTCTCCCCACAAAAATGGGGAAATAACCAAAACGTATAAAACATACAGATGGAAATCTTCATCATGGCGCTGTGGCCACATAGGAGAAAGTCATTCAAAAAGTATGACGGGAGGAAGGTTTTATTATGACAATTATAATTCAAGAAATATTATAAGGTACATCCTGAGTGAATATAATTTAGTATACCTTCCAATAATGTCAGGGGGTGTGTGGCATATGCAAATGAGTTTTACTAATGAGCTCTGGCACCTCTTTTTCCACAAAATCACCCTTGGTAGTAACGCATGCAGTTGCCATCTGTGGGTTGGAAAATATCTGGAAATTAGGGGGGATCTAGGGAGGGCTCGGTTTGGGAAGGGGGAAGGAGCTCAGCACAGTGTAATGCAAGGATGCCAGCCTCCAGGTGAGGCCTGGGGGTTACAACTCATCTCCAGAAGAAGAAGAAGACCACAGAGTTATATCCCGCCCTTCTCTCTGAATCAGAGTCTCAGAGCGGCTCACAATCTTCTTTATCTTCTTCCCCAACAGACACCCTGTGAGGTGGGTAGGGCTGAGAGGGCTCTCACAGCAGCTGCCCTTTCAAGGACAAATCTGGGAGACCTATGCCTGATCGAAGGCCATTCCAGCAGCTGCAAGTGGAGGAGTGCATAATCAAACATGGTTCTCCCACATAAGAGTCCACACACTTAACCACCACACCAAACTGGCTCTCTCAGAACACAAAGATCAGTTTACCTGGGGGCAGGGAAGTTCCTGTCCTCCCCAGGCTCCATTCTTTTATTGATCCCTAAATCTCCAAAAGTTTCCTTACCTGGATATGGCAACCCTACCCTCCCATCTCCTGCCAGTGGCCGGGGGGGGGGGGAACCTGGTAAGTATAGTGTAATGTTATAGAGTGCACCCTTCAAAGCAGCCATTTTCATCAGTGTCTGCATTGTCTGGATTTTGTTGTGTAAAAGCCGGAGTTCTCCAGGCCCCACCTGGAGTTTGACAAGCCTCGTTTCAGACGATCCGCAGAATGTGCGCCTGGATAGACGCAACTCCCTCTGCCAGGCCTAGGGATGTTTTGAATCCTCTTTATCTTAACTGGCATGAAGGCCATTTGCATCAACTGCCATCTGAGTGAAAATCCAGCGCTCTGTGTCTTTGTTTTTGAGGTGTGACAGGAATGCCAACAGAGAAAGAGAGAGGGCTGGCAGGGTGCCTGCTCTGGCTTAATTTGCTTTCTTGTTCACACTCAATAAAAAAAATAATAATAAGCCTTTGGCTGATATTCAGGAAGTTGTCTGGTCTGTCCTCAAGGTGCCAGGGTCCCCGTCAGCAGTGACAGGCAAAGAGATTTGCTGCCTAGGAGAACTCGGGGAGCAAGAGAAAATGCCAGGCAAATGGCATTCGGCAGAAGGGGGCACTTTCCGGCGACAGGCCACTTAATATATGCAGGGGAAATGGCAGGTCGCTTCTGCTTCACTTGCCATTGTTGCGTTAAGAGGCTCGCCGGAGAACGGCTCCGTGCACCATAAATATACACTCTTGCTAAATAGCTCGGGATCATTGTGTTGTGCTATCAGCCTTCGTAATGTGACATTTCAAAAAAAAAAAATAATAATAATTGTTGGAAAGCTAATTGATGCTTTCTCGACTGCTGATGAGCATGGAATGCTCAGTCGTGGTAGATCTCCTCTTCAAGGTAGGTTCCGTTATGACCCAATGGAAGGCTGCATGAAACGGCAGGGCAGGGGGGAGGTCAGTGGTAGAACTTTCTACTAGGGGTTCTCTTCTTTGCTTTTTAACACATCTTACCTTTCAAAGAACTAAAGGCAGTATATATTGTTTTCCAGCCTAAATTTTTATCTCCAAACTCATTTTAGGAAAGGGTTCACCAACATGGCGCCCATGAGCACCACAGTGCCTGACAACAGCTTCTCTGGCACCTACCAAATCCTTCCTTCCTTCCTTCCTTCCTTCCTTCCTTCCTTCCTTCCTTCCTTCCTTCCTTCCTTCCTTCCTTCCTTCCTTCCCTCCCTCCCTCCCTCTACTTTTTTGAAACTGGGCGGGGCAAGATGGAACTTTCGACTAGCAACTACTTCTGATTGGCCACTGGAGATCTGATTGGCTGTGCAGATTTTTAAAAGCATTGCTTTAGCAGAAGCTACCACCGTAGTGCAAAGACTTTTGTTGTGTGGCTGACGGTAACCTGGGGTGGCTGTTCTGTGTCTGGCTTTACCTCCTGTGGTAGGCATTTTGAGGCTCTGCCCACCACACTGCCAGAATTTGCAAAGATGCCTCCAGACTCAAAAAGGTTGGGGGCCTCTCCTCTAGGTAGGATTGCCAGCCTCTAGGTGAGGCTTAGAGTTCCCTCGCTTTTCCAACTGAACTGCAGTTGACAGTAGGGTTGCCAAGTCCAATTCAAGAAATATCTGGGGACTTTGGGGGTGGAGCCAGGAGACTTTGGGGGTGGAGCCAGGAGACATTGGGGGCGGAGCCAGGAGCAAGGTTGTGACAAGCATAATTGAACTCCAAGGGAGTTCTGGCCATCACATTTAAAGGGACGGCACAATTTTTTAAATGCCTTCCTTCCATAGGAAATAATGAAGGACAGGGGCACCTTCTTTTGGGGCTCATAGAATTGGACCCCCTGGTCCAATCTTTTTGAAACTTGGGAGTTATTTCGGGGAGAGGCACTAGATGCTATACTGAAAATTTGGTGCCTCTATCTCAAAAAACAGCCCCCCCAGAGCCCCCGATACCCGCGGATCAATTCCCCATCATTCCCTATGGGAATCGTTCATGGAGGTGCATGATGGCTCTGAGGGTGGGGCTTCCCCCGCTGGCCAGCTGGCTGGGGGAGGGGGGAAGCCTGTAAAACCAGGGGATCCCCCTCTGGGACCTGGGGATTGGGAAGCCTAGTTGACAGAGATCAGCACACTTGGAGAAAATGGCTGCTTGGAAGGATGGACTCTATGGCATTGCACCATGCTGAGGCCCCTCCCCTCCCCAAACCCCACCCTCTCCCAGATCCATTGCAAAGGCTCCAGGTATTTTCCAACACAGACCTGGCAACCCTACTTCTAGGAACCAGGGTAGGCTGGCAGAGATTGATTGGCCCAGGTCACCCTTCAGAGTAGGGATCCGGGCTAGGGCTGCCAGTCTCAAAGCAGCTGGGGAAACACAAACAAGGGCTCCACCCATGTATGAACTAAGCTAAACAACCACAGATATCAGAAACATATAAATTCATGAATTACTGATATATTATTGAATCTTCTAAACACTGTATAGTTAAACATTACAAAGTCTAAGCAACCAATGCAGATAAATTATAACAACAAGGAATTCTACCTCCGAAATGGAGTGTGGCCTATTTAAGGAGGATCCACAGCAGGTCAGGGAGAATGGAGCATCCCTGCTTAGGCAGGAAGTAGGGCAAGGGGGGAATAAAGTAGAGTTGCTAGCTCTATGCTGGGAAATTCCTGGAGATTCAGGGAAACTTGGGGAGGGGAGGGAACACAGTGGGCTACAATGCCATAAGGCCTGCCCTCCAAAGTGGCCATTTCATTTGTGGGAATTGGTCGCTGTCACCTGGAGATCAGTTGTAATTCCAGGAAATCTCCAGATCCTGCCTGAAGGGCGGCAACTCTATGCAACCCCCTCCCCTCTTAAGTCGGAGGCCTTGCAGGTCCCTCTGTTGCGGGGAAGGTGATGGGAGCAGAGCGAGGGCAACACAACCTTGGCCAGGTGAAGTGTCTCACAGCATCCATAACAAATGGATCTAGAGTCGCTTTGCTGCACGGATCTCACCAAGCTTTAATGGAGAGGCTTTAATTATCCCAGAGTGGCATGCAACACTACAGAGGAGTTTGTTGAATCCGCCATGCAATATTAACCTCATATTCTCAGGTAATGGAGTGGGACATTATAGGATGTGTTTTTATGCAATGTTGACATTCACCAGACCAGCCTCTAAACCAAAAGAGAAGAAAGGATTGGCACATGGTCAGTGGACCGCCAGATGGGCCTGCCCCATGCAACCGCCCAGTTTCTCCTCTGTGGCACCTGGACCCCATGCTCTGTTGTAAAGCCAATGAACTGTTTTATCCCACTCCCAAATACTAGAACTTGAGGGTATCCAATGAAGCTGATGGGCAGTAGATTCAGAACAAACAAAAAGAAATACACACCGTTTTCGCACACAGTTTACCACACGGTCACATTCCTGTTCTCTCTGCAGCTTCTGTCAGATTTCCCATTATCTGCACTGGAGTTACAGGAAGTGCCGCGGCTTTTGCGCAGCAAACATAAACTGGGTTTTAGCTACGCAAAAGCCGCGGCACTTCCTGTAACTTCGGCTCAGATAATGGGAAATCTGACGGACGCTGTGGAGAGAACAGGAATGTGACCCCGAAAACGGTCACAGAGAATGACCAAGTCCTATGAAGAAAGGTTGAAGGAGCTGGGCATGTTTAGCCTGGAGAGGAGGCAGCTGAGAGATGATAGGATCACCATCTTCAAGTCCTTGAAGGGCTGTCAAATAGAGGACGGTGTGATTTTTTTTTTCTGTGGCCCCAGAAGGTAGGACCAGAACCAAGGGGTTGAAATTAAATCAAAAGAGTTTCCTGCTCAACATTAGGAAGAACTTCCTGACCGTTAGAACGGTTCCTCAGTGGAACAGGCTTCCTCAGGAGGTGGCGGGCTCTCCTTCCTTGGAGGTTTTTAAACAGAGGCTAGATGGCCATCTGACAGCAATGAGGATCCTGTGAATTTAGGGGCAGGTATTTGTGAGTTTCCTGCATTGTGCAGGGGGTTGGACTAGATGACCCTGGAGGTCCCTTCCAACTCTATGATTATATGATTAAAATGTGGAATTTGCTGCCAGAGGATGTAGTGATGGCCACAGCTTTAAAGGGAGTAGACAGATTCATAGAGAATAGGTCTGTCAGTAGCTACTAGCCATGATGGCTGAGGGGAACTTCCACATTCAGAGGTACTAAACCTCTGAATTCCAGAGCCGGGAGGCAGCTTCAAGGGAAGGCCTCAGCCTCTGTTCCCTGTTGTTGACCCTCCAGAGGAACTGGTTGGCCATTTCATGAGACAGGATGCTAAACTAGATGGACCTGATGCCAGTGTTCTTTTTTATGACATTTGTGTTTTTCTATAGTCTGGCACTTCAGAAATATCCTGGTTAAGCATCTCCTAACACACACACACACACACACACACACACACACACACATTCCGTGTGATACCCTAACTAGATATGTGCTACTTAAAATTCATACCTACGTGAGAGAAATTATTCAGCAAACTCTAATTGCTTAACAAAAACAACGATGGCATTTTTAAATAAAGGCACCCTAATAAATACAATACCATAAATAAACTTCTCCCTGCCCCGGTTATGGGAATTAATTTGTATTTAATTAGTAGAAATTGCTATCAGTTACCACACAGGCTTTGTAAGAAATGCAGACTCTTGTTAAGGTTGCTGCTGTAATTGCTTATTCCCTGCATTTTCCCACCTTCTATCTCCTTCCTGGGTTGAGTCATGCTGATTGAGTTTTACACTGGTCAAGTGTTTTTTTTTCTGATCTGTAGGCTAAAAGGAGATCGGCAGATGAGATTTAGCAGAGATGGGGAAGATATCAAAGATGCAATGCAGGAAACAGCCAGAATGAAAGACTGTTAAGGAGAACTAGGGTTGCCAATCCCCAGGTGGGGGCAGGGGATCCCCTGGTTTGGAGGCCCTCCCCCCACTTCAGGGTCATCAGAAAGTGGGGTGGGGACGGGAATGTCTGCTGGGCACTCCATCATTCTCTATGGAGACCAATTCCCATAGGGTATATAATGGAGAATTGATCTGTGGATATCTGGGGCTCTGGGGAGGGGCTGCCTTTTGAGACAGAGGCATCCAATTTTCAGCATGGCATCCAGAGCCTCTCCTCAAAACACCCGCCAAGTTTCAAAAAGATTGAACCAGGGGGTCCAATTCTTTGAGCTCCAAAAGAAGGTGCCCCTATCCTTCATTATTTCCAATGGAAGAAAGGCATTTAAAAAGGTGTTCAATCTCTTTAAATGAACATATGAACACATGCAGCTGCCGTATACTGAATCAGACCTTTGGTCCATCAAAGTCAGTATTGTCTTCTCAGACTGGCAGCGGCTCTCCAGGGTCTCAAGCTATTTGCCTGGACCCTTTTTTTGGAGATGCCAGGGATTGAACCTGGGACCTTCTGCTTCCCAAGCAGATGCTCTACCACTGAGCCACCGTCCCTCCCCAATGTGGTGTCCAGAACTCCCTTTGGAGTTCAATTATGCTTGTCACAACCTTGCTTCTGGCTGCACCCCCAGTTTCTCCTGGCTCTACCCCCCAAGTCCCCAGATATTTCTTGAATTGGACTTGGCAACCCTAAGGAGAACATTGCCCAAGCAAGCTCTTCAGCTCTCAGAAGCTAAGTAGGGTCAGTCTGGATCAGTATTTGGGAGACCACCAAAGAATGCCAGGGTCGTGATGCAAAGGCAGGGAATTGTGAGCCTCCTATGAATGTCTCTTGGGGTTACCATAAATCAGCTGTGACTTGATGGCACAAAAAAGGAGGCCATTTGATGAGATAGTGAGAGGTGGCATGGGGTAGTTACAGAGTCAGACTGGTAAGATCTGGGTTCAGATCTTCGCTTTGTTAAGAAAGTTGACCGGATGATCAGAATCCCACACTACTTTCTTAGTATAACTCATGCTACTGCTGCAAACATTTGTAGGGTTTAATCAAGGGAAACGGCTTAAGAGAGAACTGGTGTCAATGACTGTTCCTTTTATAGATTTTTAATGCAGTTTACAAATACAGCACAGCTAATTTGCACATACAATATATGTTAAAAATGCTGGTGTATTGATGCATGCATAATGTTTAAAAAGGGTACACATCATTGAAAAATCAGTGCGAGGGGGCATGGATCACAGGTTTGATTCAGCTGATTTGGATCCAGTAGCCCCTTAGAAGACTAACAAAATGCTTTGGGTATAAGTTTTCAAGAATCAAAGCTCCCTACGTCCCAAGGAGTGTTGATCCTCGAAAGCTTATCCCCAGAAAAACTTGTTGGTCTCTTAAGACTTGAATCCAGCTATTCTACTGTGGACCAACTAGGGGTGCCAAGTCCAATTCAAGAAATATCTGGGGACTTTGAGGTTGGAGCCAGAAGACTTTGGGGGTGGAGCCAGGAGGCACTGGCGGTGGAGCCAGGAGCAAGGTTGTGACAAGCACAACTGAACTCCAAAGGGAGTTCTGGCCATCACCTTTTAAACACCTTCCCTCCATTGGAAATAATGAAGGGTAAGGGCACCATTTTTGGTGCTCATAGAATTGGACCCCTAGTTCCAAACATTTTGAAACTTGGAGGGTATTTTGAGGAGAGGCACTGCATGCTATGCTGAAACTTTGGTAGCTCTATCTCAAAAATTCCCCCCCCCCCAGAGCCCCAGTTATCTGTGGATCAATTCTCCATGACACCCTATGGAAATCAGTCTCCATAGGGAATAATGGAGTGCCCGGCAGACATTTCCCTCCTCACCTGCTTTCTGATGACCCTGAAGCGGGGGGAGGGCCTCCAAACTGGGGGATCCCCTGTCCCCACCTGGGGATTGGAAGTCCTAGGAACAACAGGCTACCTCTGGAACTTTGGTTCACACAAGGAACAAGAATATATCTGGGGTTTCAGCCTGGGATAGCCCAAACTTGCTTAACACAAGAGCCACACAGAATAAACAGCCACACAGGACATGGCAACCCCATGCAACTTCCATATGAATAAACCCTCATTTATTACAAAATCCACCTGCCAACGCTGGGTTTTTCTCCAGGGGAGCTAATCTCTGTTGTCTCAAGATCAGTCATAATTCCAGGAGAACTGCAGCCTCCATCTGGAGTTTGGCAACACTACCCTGATCTGGTGTAATGCCAATGACCAGGGCTTTTTTAGGTAGAAAAAAGCCCAGCAGGAACTTATTTGCATATTAAGCCACACACCCCTGACATCACCATTGTTTCACACGGGGCTTTTTGTATGAAACGCCCAACAGGAACTCATTTGCATATTAAGCCACACCAGAACTGCCTTCCTCTGCATTCCTGCTCAAAAAAAGACCTGCCTAGGCCTATGCTGCCTGGACTGCCTCAGGATCCAGGATGAATTTCCAGCCCAGAATTTCAACTAACAGCAGCTTCTTGAGTTCAGAATAACTTGGCTTCTACAAGAAGAGAGGAGGAGAAGAAGGAGGAGGAGGACTGCAGATTTATACCTCACCCTTCTCTCTGAATCAGAGACTCAGTGGTTTACAATCTACTATATCTTCTCCCTCCACAACAGACACCCTGTGAGATGGGTGAGGCTGAGAGGGCTCTCACAGCAGCTGCCCTTTCAAGGACAACTAGGGTTGCCAAGTCCAATTCAAAAAATATCTGGGGACTTTGGGGGTGCAGCCAGGAGACATTAGGGGTGGAGCAAAGATCAAGGCTGTGATCAAGCATAATTGAACTCCAAAGGGAGTTCTGCCCATCACATTTAAAGGGACGGCACACCGTTTCAATTCCTTCCTTCCATAGGAAATAATAAAGGATAGGGGCACCTTCTTTTGGGGCTCATAGAATTGGACCCCCTGGTCCAATCTTTTTGAAACTTGGGGGGTATTTTGGGGAGAGGCACTAGATGCTATACTGAAAATTTGGTGCCTCTACCTCAAAAAACAGCCCTCCTCCAGAGCCCCAGATACCCACAGATCAATTCTCTATTATTTTCTATGGGAATAAATCTCCATAGGGAATAATAGAGTTCCCAGTAGACATTTCCCTCCCCTCCCCCTGCTTTCTGACGACCCTGAAGCAGGGGAGGGCCTCTAAACTGGGGGATCCCCTGCCCTCACCTGGGGATTGGCAACCCTAAGGACAACCTCTATGAGAGCTATGGCCGACCCAAGGCCATTCCAGCAGGTGCAAGTGGAGGAGTGGGGAATCAAACCCAGTTCTCTCAGATAAGAGTCCGCACACTTAACCACTACACCATACTGGTGGGAGAGCCTGAGCTCCTCCTCCAAAATCTCTAGGCTGCAAAACTACAGCTGGGAGATCCCTTTGCCTCCCACTTAGCACAAGCAGACACCCTTTTGTTTAACTGTGTTCCTTTGAGTTATGTAACAACAGCAGTAAAAAATCAAGTCACACAAACAGCAGCCCAAATAAATACATCCATCAGCAAAACCAGTCGGCACATCCTGGTTGGCTGGCAGCAAATAAAACAAAGCCCAATTCCCTTCCCTTAATAACAGAGTGAAGGAGAGGATATTCTCAGTAAGTGGCTCATGCATCTCTGTCTGTGATGCAGATGCAACATTTGCGTTGTCTCCCTGAGCCGTGCATCTAGGGCAACTTCTTTCGAAACAACAAGAGGCTGCAGCTCCAGAATCCTATGCATTCAGGCTCCCACCTTTGCGCTGTGTGACAAGAATCTCTGTGCAGCTGGCTGCCTCTCCCCTGCACTTTCTCCTTCAGAATCCTGCTGACTCATTTTCTGGCATTTTCAGCTTTAACATCCGTTCAGTGCAGTTATTAACATCCATTTAGAGTGTGAAGGACAAGCTGGTTCTCGTATGGAGCCAGGGGGGCATCAGATCCAAATCCATCACTTATGCTAAACAGTGGGCACATTTTGCCTTTGCAAGATGCCACCTGATATAGAGAACAGACTTTCTACCTTACAGGTATTCCTGTCCCTGCTAGGGTTGCCAACCTCCGGGTAGCACCTGGAGATTTCCTGCCATTGCAGTTAATTTCCAGGTGACTAAGACTGGATAAAATGGCTGCTTTGGAGGGTGGACTGTATGACGATGTACCCTCCTGAGGCCCCTCCCCTCCCTGAACTCTGCTCTCCCCAGGTTCCTCCCCCAAAATCTCCAGGTATTTTCCAACCCAGAGGTGGCAACCCTATCAGGCATGGAAGTATGAAATGGATTGATGTTCCATGGACTTCTGCTGCATTTCCCAGATTTTGCCAGCTTCAGGAACTGCAAACTGACCACAACGGAACAACAGCCTATAGTTTATTTATGCATCTTCTCTATAGTCTACTTCCCCTGCATAGTTCACAAAGCTAGCTTGCTCAAGGCCAGGCAGTGAACTTCAGAGGCTGGTCCAATATACTGTTTTTCTACATTACATGGAGAGAAAGAGTTGTAGGGGATTTTATCACCCCACAAAGAAGTTTTCACCTAGTCCTGATATGCAGACAAGAGTGGTTTGCAAGATGCCAGGTATTTTTATCTGACCTGTTGGGGGTAGAGAGCCACCGCAATAGAGTCCTGTGATGTCTGATGTCACTGCTGGCCAGATAAACAAAAGCAGGGCTTTTTTGGAGCAGGAATGCACAGGAACACGGTTCCGGCTGACCTGGTGTCAGGGGGTGAGGCCTAATATGTGAATAAATTCTTGCTGTTTCTTTTCTTTAAAAAGCCCTATGTGAAACAAAGATGACATCAGGAGGTGTTTCTGGCAGTTCCTAGAGCTACCCCATGTCATCTTCCTTCTTTAATGGAAGTGACATGATGCCACATGAAGAAGAAGAATTGCAAATTTATACCCCGCCCTTCTCTCTGAATCAGAGATTCAGAATGGCTTACAATCTCCTATATCTTCTCCCCCTGACAACAAACACCCTGTGAAGTGGGTGGGGCTGAGAGGGCTCTCACAGCAGCTGCCCTTTCAAGGACAACCTCTGCAATAGCTATGGCTGACCCAAGGCCATTCCAGCAGCTGCAAGTGGAGGAATGGGGAATCAAACTCGGTCTCCCCAATAAGAGTCCACGCACTTAACCACTACACCAAACTGGCTCTCATTATGCAGGTCAATCTGTTGGTAGGGTTGCCAACTCCAGGCTGGGAAACACCCAGGGATTTTAAAGATGGAGTCTTGGGTGGGTGGGTTTGGGGAGTGAGTGACCTCAGTAGAGTACAACACCATAGAGTCCACCCTCCAAACCAGCCATTTTCTCCAGGGGAAGTGATTTCTGTTGTCTGGAGATCTGATGTAATAGGAGGAGATCTCCAGGTCCCACCTGGAGGTTGACAACCATATCCATTGGTGGCCAGCCTATTTCCTCTCCACTATAGTCACAGCAACATGGCACACAGATTCTGCTAACAAGAACAGGCCTCCCGTGTCTAATCCATCATACACGATGCAGGTCTCTTAGTCCGAACTGTTGTCAATGAGAATATCATTTAGAGTTAATTAGACAAATATTGTACATTAAACAGCCATTGATTGCCAAGACACAGGGGGAAAAATAAAAAAAGGCATGCTTTCCCGCTCCACGATATGTGAAGGACATGCCACATTATATCTCGAACGAGATGGGCAAATTTCTATAGCTGTTTCTAATCATCCACTGGTAATTAGCTTCCAATAACTTGCAACTTTGGTTTATCATTATAGATTTGGGAAGGCAGTAATTGTACTGTATGCTAATTAAATACCAATTGATTATCTAAGGCCCATACGACGCTAACAACTGTGTAACAGATACACAGAGCTGTTAAACTTTAATATGACAACTACCAAACAGTTGTGTGCTTCTCCCCACATGTAGGCTTGCCAATCCCCAGGTCCCAGCGGGGGTTCTTCCGCTTTCCCAGACTCCTTCCCACCCCCAGTCAGCTGGCCGGCAGGGGGAAGCCCCACCCCCAGAGGACCATGTGCCTTTGGAGGCTTCAGTCTCCAATTTAAAGGCTTCCTCTTGGGATGGTGTGTCTGTGTTACTCTGAAGAAGTTGGCAGCAACTCATGAGTAGAGACGCCAGTCCTCGCTTCAGAGTCACCAGAAACGGCGTGGGGATGGGGAGGGAAACGTCTGCTGAGCACTTCATTATTTCCTATGTGGAGATCGATTCTCATAGGGTATAATGAGGAATTGATCTGGAGGTTTCGGGGGCTCTGGGGGAGCTGTATTTTGAGGTAGAGGCACCAAATTTTCAGTATAGTATCTAGTGCCTCTCCCCAAAGTACCCCCCAAGTTTCAAAATGATTGGATTAGGGGGTCCAATTCTATGAGCCCCAAAAGAAAGTGCCCCTATCCTTCATTATTTCCTAAGGAAGGAAGACATTTTAAAAGGTGTGCTGTTCCTTTAAATGTGGTGGCCAGAACTCCCTTGGAGTTCAATTATGCTTGTCACACCCTTGTTCCTGGCTCCGCCCACAATGTCTCCTGGTTCCACCCCTAAAGTCTCCTGGCTCCACCCCCAAAGTCCCCAGATATTTCTTGAATTGGACTTGGCAACCCTACCTACATGCGACTCCTTGTGTTATTCTTTCAGTCAAGAGTTGAACACAAACCAACACTCCTGTTCTTCCAGAGGTGGTTACAGGTAGGATTTTGACTGGCTGTCCAAACTTCACATTAAATTCCAACAGGCCTCATTTGGGGCGGGAGTTCACAGGAGCGGAGCGCTGGAACCTCTAAATTTTATTGTGCTCTTTATTTCTTAACCGCCCCCCCCCCCAAAAAAAAACCTTGCTTCTGGCCTCCATTGGTCAAACCCCCGGTGAGAATTTTGCTAAACTCTTAAGATCTGACAAACTTTCTAATATTTTCCCCATATAAAATGGGAAAATAACCAAAACATATAAAGCAGACAAATGGAAATCTCCTATGTGGATATATGCTACTGTGGCCACATAGGAGAAAGCAATTTAAAAAGTATGATGGGAGTAAGGTTTTATTAGGACAGTTCTAATTCAAGAAGCATTTAAAGGTAGATGTTGAGCTGATATAATTTAGCACACCTTCTTCCAGTGATGTCAGGGGTGTGTGGCATATGCAAATGTTATGCAAATGAGTTGTGCTAGTGAGCTCTGGCACCTCTTTTTTCTACAAAATGACCCCTGAATTCAAAGGAAGTAATACTCTGTCCTGGATAGTCCAGGCTAGGCCAATTGGCTCTGGCTAGTATATAGATGGGAGACAACCAAGGATGCAGAGGGTCAAGAGGCAGAGTCAGGCAATGGCAAACCACCTCTGAACACCTCTGGCCTTGAAAGCCTCACAGAGTAATCGTCAGTTGTGATCTGACCACAAACCCCTTCCCAACAAACTTCATTCATGAACAAAGAAAGGAACATAAGATCTAGCAGGGAAAAAAAAAATGTGAGTTCAGTGATAGCCAGTTTGCTGTAGTCGATAAGTGAGCAGACTCTAATCTGGAAGGACCACGTTTGATTCCCCACACCTCTACATGCACCTGCTGGAGTGACCCTTGGTCAGTCGCTGTTCTTGAAAGAGCTCTCTCAGCCCCACCTACCTCGCAGGGTGTCTGTTATGGGGAGGGAAAGGAGAATGTAAACTGCTCTGAGACTCCCAGTGAAGGGCAGGGTATAAATCCAATCTCTTCTTTTTTCTTCAGTGGCATCTTTTAAGACCAGTGAAGTCTTGAAGTCTTAAAAGTGCCACTGGACTAAAAAAAAAAAAAATCACCTGCTGCTTCAGATCAACAAGGCTACCCACCCTGAACCAAAACCTAAACCTAGCAAAGTCATTCAAGGCAACTTTATCTATAGGGTTGCCAAGTCCAATTCAAGAAATATCTGGGGACTTTGGGGGTGGAGCCAGGAGACACTGGGGGTGGAGCCAGGAGCAAGGGTGTGACAAGCATAATTGAACTCCAAAGGGAGTTCTGCCCATCACATGTAAAGGGACCGCACACTTTTTTAAATGCCTTCCTTCTGCATGAAACAATGAAGGATAGGGGGCTCATAGAACTGGACCCCCTGGTCCAATCTTTTTGAAACTTGGAGGGGTACCTTGAGGAGAGGCACTGGATGCTATACTGAAAATTTGGTGCCTCTACCTCAAAACACAGCCCCCCCCCCCCAGAGCCCCAGATACTCGCAGATCAATTATTCATTATTTCCTATGGGAATAAGTCTCCTTAGGGAATAATAGTGTTCCCAGCAGACATTTCCCTTCCCTCCCCACGCTTTCTGATGACCCTGAAGCTGGGGGAGGGCCTCCAACCTGGGGGATCCCCTGCCCCCACCTGGGGATTGGCAACCCTATTTACCTAGCCAATTCACCCTGAGCCCAAAGTAAAACCTGGTCTGGACTCTGGAAGCAGATTCAAAACTGTAATGACACTTCCTCCTGCACAGAGCCAAAGGATGTAAAGAGTGAACTGACACCCATTGCTGGTGCCTCTGGCCAGGCCTGTAGCTTTGGCAGGGCAACTTAGGCAGGCAACAGTCCACCAGGGCAATGGGCAGCTGGGAATCTTCAAGGGCCAATGTAGCCCCTGCAAACCATAAGCGAGAGAGTTCCAGTTTTCTTTTTTTTCATATTCATGGTTAGCTTTGTCTTGGTTCGCAGCTCATCACTTCGTACGCTAATATATATTCTGTTTACACGTACAGTGCAAGTCATTTATATGTTTAACACAAAATATTGATTTATGCATGAATGTTGAAAGAGATTTATACCTCTTTGCATAAGAGAGAAGGAAATTTAAAAGGGGGGGGGGGGAGTTGAAGTCTGAAACTCCAGGAATGAGTCCTTCTAAATTGTCACAAAGACTCACTCAACAAAGGCTGGGCAACATTTAATGAAACAAAAAGCTGGCCACCTCTGATGCACACAAAATGGGGTTTTCAAGTCACCCATACAAGTGCATAGGAGAGCTGTATGATAGGGCCAAAGTACACAATAAATCTTGTGGTGAGTCAGCTCTCAGGAACATAATCATATATACGAGGGTAGACTATATGGTATTATACCCCCCTAAACTCCTCCCCCTCCCCTATACCCCACTACCCCCAGCTTCCACCCTCAATTCTACAGGAATCTCCCAACCCAGAGCTTAGGGTTGCCAGGTCTGTGTTGGAAATGCCTGGAGACTTTGGGGGTACATCCAGGAGACGGTGGGGTTTGGGGAGGGGAGGAGCCTCAGCATGGTGCAATGCCATGGAGTCCCCAGGTGGGGGCATGGGATCCCCCTAGGCTTCGCAACCCTCCTGCCCTGGCAGGGGACCCCAGGATTTCCACCCTCTTCCCCCGCTCCCCAAAAAAACAGAAGGGGGGGAAACGGCGCCGGGGAACATGGCGAGCCGCCCGATTCTGGAGCGGGCGAGGACGCTGTGCCGCTGCCGCCTCCACCCCGCCCACTGCAGCTGCTCCTTCGAGATGGGCCCAGGCTGAGCCCATCTTGGAGGAGCAGCCAAGAGGCGGCAGCAGCGCAGGCAAAACCAGAGAAGGGGAGGGCGAGGCAGGCCAGGAGCATGGCGAGCCGCGAATCCGGGCCCTTCTAGGACCCGGACTAGCGGCTCGCCACGCCCCCCGGCCCGCCTCCACCCCCCCTCCGATTCCACCCCAGAGGTGGAGCGGAGTGGGCGAGGCCGCCGCTGCTGCCCCCGCCCCCCGCCCCACCGCAGCTGCTCCTCCGAGATGGGCTCAGCCTGAGCCCATCTCGGAGGAGCAGCCACGGTGAGTGGAGAAGAGGCGGCAGCCGCGCAGCGGCGTCGCCCGCTCCGAGATGGGGTGGCTCGCCACACTCCCTGGCGCCGTTTCCCCCCTCCCCCTAGCTTCACCCCCGAAGTCTCCTGGCTCCACCCCCAAAGTCCCCAGATATTTCTGGGATTGGACTTGGCAACCCTAGATCCCCCGGTTTGGAGGCCCTCCTCTTGATTCAGGGTCATTAGAAAGTGGGGGGCAGGGGGAATATCTGCTGGGCACTCATTATTCCCTTTGGAGATCGATTACCATAGGGAATAATGGATAATTGATCCGCAGGTATCTGGGGCTCTGGAGACGGCTGTGTTCTGGGATAATGGCATCAAATTTGCAGCATAGCATCTGGTACCTCTCCTGAAAACACCCTCCAAGTTTCAAAAAGATTGGACCAGGAGGTCCAATTCTATGAGCTCCCCAAAAAGGTGCCCCTAACCTTCATTATTTCCAACGAAGGGAAGGCATTGAAAAGGTGTGTAGTCCCTTTACATGGGATGGCCAGAACTCCCTTTGGAGTTCAATTATGCTTGTCACACCTTTGCTCCTGGCTCCACTCCAATGTATCTTGGCTCCACCCCCAAAATCCCCAGATATTTCCTGAATTGGACTTGGCAACCCTAAGTTCACCCTACAAAGCAGCCATTTTCTCCAGGGAAGATGATCTCTGCCAGCTGGAGATCAGCTGAAAAGGTGGGAGTTCTCTAGGCCCCTCCTGGAGACTGGCAACCCTACCAGAGCTGGCAGTCCTATGATTAATCTCAAAACTGCAGTGAAGAGGGAGGAGGGGCTACTGCCTTCCCCTGCACTGTTTTCCAAAGCTAAAGCAGTCCAATGGGGATGTTACCTTCATCACCTGCAGGTCAAGGGAAATAACTTCCCCTCAGGGCCTGAAAACACCTGTAAGAGGGAAAGGCAAGAACCCCCTCCTGTCCCCTCACCACAGTTTTGAGGCGAATCGGGCTCTCGATAATTTTGAAAATGACATTCCGTGGAGCTGCTAAGTTGGTGCAGGGAAAGCAAGTCATGTCCAAACCCAACTCACCAAAAATGTACCAATTAGCTTGGCCCTTCAAACCAGGCCTCGTTGTTGCTGGAGTCAGTCTACTGAACTCACAGAGGCAGAGGCCTACTTGGTGCAGTGTGTTTAATCTTCTCCTCCAGCTGCCTAAGGGGGTTTCCTGGAGGAGCCACAAGACGTCCTAACAGCAGCAAGGAAGCTGATCAGAAAAGACACACAGGAGCTTCAGTCTGAAGTTATTTACTGCTAAATAATAAACAAAAGGGATCAATAAATGCCAAATGATGTTAGGAAAGCCAATGGGACCCAGTACTGGCAAATGTCTCCTCAGGTCAGGTTTTCCACTGTTGAGCTTCCCTTCTTCCTTTCAAGAGCTCATTTGTATTCCACTCCACGTGGCAGAAGATGCCCTGCTACCACAGTATGTTTAACAGCCGGAGGGAAGCTCTCCTGTGTCCCAGTACGGTGAAAAAAGACAATGCCTTTCAGAACAAATTTGCACTCCAACCAAAGTCATTGGACTACCTATAGATCAGGGTGTCAAACATGTGGCCTGAGGGCCAAATCAGGCCCCCGGAGGGTTCCTATCGGGCTCCTGAGCAACTGGCTCTTGTCTGCTTCCTTCTCCCTCTCTCCTGCTTCCTTCTGCATCTCAGCTTGCTTTGCTCAATCGCATCGAAGCTACAGAGCAAAACCTCGATTTTCTCCATCGGTTGAGGCTCCTCCCCCTCCTGGTCCCCTGGGGAGGGAGGGAAAGAGCCAGAGCTTCCTTTGCCCAGTTCCCTGGATCCCCTGGGAGAAATACAAAGAAAGCTTCTTTAAGACCAACGTGCTAATGTTTTAAGATATTTTAAGCAAGTTTTAAGTTTTTAAATATATATATATATAGTTCTGTTTGTATCCTTTAAAAAGTTTATATCTCTGCTACCTAATCTTAAATAGGTATAAACAGGGCCTGGCCCAACATGGCCCAGCCCGCCCCAACAAGGTCTCATTTATGTCAGATCTGACCCTCGTAACAAACCCCTGCATAGATGGAACTAGGTTTGCCCGTCTCAGCTTGACAAACAGCAGGAAACTGGAGGTGGGGAACCCATGGGGGCAGCAGCTGACAACAACGGTGTGACATTACTTCTGGGAAAACTCCAGAAGTGACATCAGTCCTCTCTATGAATTGCCAGAAACTCTGTTTACTGTAGGGCTTCTGGTAATTCCTAGAATGGTGTGATGTCACTTCTGAGTTATTCACCAGAAGTAACATCATGCCATCAGCCGGACTACCGTTTTGTACATTTTTCTCCCCCTGCCTTTCCAAGTGGTGGTGGGAAATAAGAGGCCGGGAATCCCGTGAGAGGCAACCAGCAACCTAATCTCCCACTGGTTCTCAGTTGTAGCCATAATAAAGATGAATTTGCACAGCTAATAAGTGATATTGACTTCATGTGCTGATTATGAGTCATAAAGAAAGACCTGGCTATAGGTATTTACCTGATGTATACCAAAATTCACGTGTGTGTATATTTTTAAAATAAAAAGTATGTCTCAGTGTAATGCACATAACCTGCCTCTAGGTGTCACTATTATACTATTTGCACAGTTAGCATTAGCATTTAATTGCAATGCAGGGACGAGCAGGGGAAATGGACAGACAATAATGACTTGACATTTATAAAGAATTTTGTGACAGCCCCTCAACAATCCTGAAAACAATCTTGTAAGGCAGGGCAGCGTTATCTCGTACTAATATATGCAGCTGAGTTGTAAGGCTTAAAGCTGCTTCAATTCATGTCAGGTTTAGATTAAGGAGTTCCTGGGCTCAGAGCAAACTGTATGTTACGCTTGTTCCCAGCTGATGATTACTCGTGGGTGAACGCTGCAAAAACCCATAATGCACGCAAAAGCATTTTGAAACATTTCCCTGCCTGCTTTAGCAAGAAACAAAGAGAAGCATCGAAACTGGGAGCCCAGGGAGGTGTCATAACACATAACAACTTCTCCAGGTAGGAGGCAAACCTTGTTCTAGAAACCTAGCAGAGCTGCGCTTGCAGCCTCCAGAGGATACCGGTTGGGAGTCTGTCACTTGGTGTCAGGATAACTTTTTAGACAGCTCTGGGGGCTTGTTAAAGACTCTCGTGGTCGGCTTGCATTTCAGCCTCGGAGACAGCCCTGCCTGAAAATCAGAAACGGTTGAAATGAGAAGATTGGGGAGGGTGAGGGGGGGGAGAAGAAAGCATGATTTTCCACCTCATTCTGTCCTTTCTTCCCCTTTCTGTCAGGGCTAGATGGTTTGTCTATGCTATCACCTGAGCCCCAGTGCTCTGCCACTCTAGATATATATTTTTTTCAAGTGTGAAAAAGGAAGGAATGCCCAGTGGTCTAAACTATGCCCAGCCTAGACAGGAGGAAACCCACTATAAGCTGACATATAGTCGATGGTGTTTGCTACTCAGGGATGGACTTGTGTGGTTTCTCCATTGCGGCCAACACTGCTCAGCACCAACAAGATGCTATAATGATATGTTGATTGCTGATTTAAGATACAAAAGTGTCCTGGGGTGGGGGGTGGGAATTCAGGGCTTTTTTTGCAGCAGGAACTCCTTTGCATATTAGGTTACACCCCCCTGAAGTAGCCAATCCTCCAGGAGCTTACAGGTAGGCCCTATAGAAGAGCCCCGTAAGCTCCTGGAGGATTGGCTATATAAGGGAGGTGTGGCCTAATATGCAAAGCAGTTCCTGCTACAAAAAAAAAGCCCTGGGCATAGCTGCCACTGGTGAAGGGAGAACAGCACCACTCTGGGCAGAACCATGAAGATCTGGGATTCCCCATCCATGTGGGTCACCCTGGCTTTGCTTTCCTAAAACATTGCAAAAGCAGCTTGGGAAAGAAAGCAGAAAAAATGAGGGAAAGCCAGGAAAGGCATGGAAGCCCCGCATTGCTGGGGGCATGGGAGATTGCTTCCCAATCGCTGAGATAAATGACCATGTTCACAGTAAGGTTGCCACCCTCCAGATGGGACCTGGAGATTGCTCACTATTACAGTGGATCTCCAGACGACCAAGATGAGTTACTTTGGAGAAAATGGATGCGTTGGAGGGTGGACTCTATGGCATTGAACCCTGCTGAGGTGTGGTCCCTCCCCTCCTCAAATCCTGCCCTCCCCAGGTTCCACCCCCCCCCCCATCCCCAAGCATTTTCCAACCTAGAGCTGCCAATCCTAGTTCTAATGCAGGGGTGGCCAAACTGCAGCTCTTTCACACATATGGTGTAGCTCTTGAAGGCCCCATCATCCCGTTGGTGGCTTGGAGAAGACATTTGTCTCTTTAAATCACTTCTCCAAGCCAAGCCAGCCAACGGCTTGGAAAAGGCATTTAAAGCTAAAGTTGCTTTCTTTCTCCACCTGCACCTGCTGGAATGGCCTTGGGTCAGCCATAGCTTTCATAGGAGTTGTCCTTGAAAGGGCAGCTGCTGTAAGAGCTCTCTCAGCTCCACCTACCTCACAGGGTGTCTGTTTTTTTTGGGGGGGGGGAGGTAAAGGAGATTGTGACCGCTCTGAGACTCTGAGATTCAGAGTATAGGGCAAGATATAAATCCAATATCTTCTTATCTTTTTCCTTCTAACTCTCCCTCCTTCCCCATCTATTTTCCTTCCTGCCTGCCTGCCTGCCTGCCCACTCTTAAACATCTGGCATTCATGTCTTGTGCCTTTCAAACATCTGATGTTTATTTTGCGTTGCTCTTACGTTAAGCAAGTTTGGCCACCTCTGTTCTAAGGCCACTTCCGCCTTAGACTCCCACCAGTCCGGCTTTCGTCCAGGCCATGGGACGGAGACAGTGCTGGTCGCCTTGGTGGATGACCTCCAGCGGCATCTGGATCGAGGCGGCGTGCCGGTGCTGATGTTATTGGACCTGTCGGCCGCGTTCGACACGGTCGATCATCAGCTACTGGCCCGCCGGCTCGCCGATGCAGGGATTAGGGGGTTGGCCTTACAGTGGCTTTCCTCCTTCCTTGATGGACGGGGACAAAGGGTGGAAATTGGGGGAGAGCGGTCCCGGAGACACCCGCTAGTGTGTGGGGTGCCGCAAGCGGCAGTTCTCTCCCCGATGTTGTTTAACATCTACATGCGCCCCCTTGCCCAGATTGCCCGGAGGTTTGGGCTTGGGTGCCATCAATATGGAGATGACACCCAGCTCTATCTACTAATGGACGGCCAACCTGACTCCGTCCCAGAAAACCTGGACCTAGCACTGCAAGCCGTGGCAGGTTGGCTCAGACTGAGCGAGCTGAAGTTGAATCCAACGAAGACAGAGGTCCTTTGCTTGGGTCGCGGTGCCCTGGGAAGGGAAATCCCCTTGCCGGTTTTTGACGGTGTGCTGCTGAAAGCAGCCCATAAGGTCAAGAGCTTGGGGGTCCTTCTGGAGCCTTCATTATCAATGGAGGCACAGATAGCGGCCGCTGCCAAGTCTGCGTTCTTTCATCTTCGACGGGCGAAGCAGTTGGTCCCCTTCCTGGAGCGCCGTGACCTAGCAATGGTGATCCATGCTACGGTCACCTCGAGACTGGATTACTGCAACGCCCTCTACATGGGGCTGCCCTCGTGCCGAACTCGGCGGCTGCAGCTGGTGCAGAACGTGGCGGCTAGGCTATTGTTGGGGCTCCCAAGGTGGGAGCACATTAGGGTTGCCAAGTCCAATTAAAGAAAAATCTGGGGACTTTGGGGGTGGAGCCAGGAGACTTTGGGGGTGGAGCCAGGAGACATTGGGGGTGGAGCCAAGAACAAGGATGTGACAAGCATAATTGAACTCCAAGGGAGATCTTGCCATCACATTTAAAGAGACAGCACACCTTTTAAAATGCCTTTCTTCCATAGGAAATAATTAAGGATAGGGGCACCATATTTTGGGGCTCATAGAATTGGACCCTCTGGTCCAATCGTTTTGAAACTTGGGGGGTATTTTGGGGAGAGGCACTAGATGCTATACTAAAAATTTGGTGCCTCTACCTCAAAAAATAGCCCCCCAGAGCCCCCAATACCCACGGATCAATTTCCTATTATTCCCTATGGGAATCGTTCTCCATAGGGAATAATAGAGTGCCTAGTAGACATTTCCCTCCCCCCCACGCTTTCTAAAGGGGGGGAGGGCCTCCAAACTAGGGAATCCTCTGCCCCCTCCCTCTCACACACACACACTTACCAGATCTTCCTCCGGACAACTCTACTTCCTGTGAAAATGAAAGCAAAGAAAGGGAGGGGCCGTTCTCAGAAGCCCTTTCTGCTTCCAGCTTCCTGCCCAGCCTTAAAAGGGCAGACATTTTGCAAACGGCTCAGGAGCTCTACAACATGAAGCCTAAAGGTATGTTCTCCCCCCCTCCACCCCCCACCCCCGCTTCCAGAGTTTTGAAGAGCGGGAGATGAGGCTGCGAACCCAGAAGTCTCCCGCCAGAGCGGGAGGTTTGGGAAGCCTAGAGCACATACAGCCGGGGCTACGCGGACTGCACTGGCTGCCAGTGGTATACCGAGTTTGTTACAAAGTGCTGGTTATCACCTTTAAAGCCCTATATGGTCGAGGACCTGCCTACCTGAGGGACTGTCTCTCCCCGTATGAGCCCCAGAGAGCGCTGAGGTCAGCTGGAAAAAACCAGCTGAATATCCCTGGGCCAAGGGAGGCCAGATTGAAGGCCACCCGGGATTGGGCCTTCTCTATTGCAGCTCCACTGCTGTGGAATCAACTCCCAGAAGAGGTACGGGCCCTACGATGCTTAGATCAATTCCGTAGGGCCTGTAAGACCCACCTCTTCAAAATAGCCTTTCAACTAACGACAAGCTAGGAAGTGCCGCTGAAAATGCTTTTAGTTACTGAATTCGATTGAAGAACTAATGTTTATAGCACCATATGGTTAATGTTAATTTTAATATAATCTGTAAATTGTTTTAACCATGATTTTATAAGTATAACTTGATGTATAATATATTTTTATGCTGTGAGCCGCCCTGAGCCTGCCTTGGCGGGGAGGGCGGGATAGAAATATAAAGTTATTATTATTATGTTCTAATGACTTGTTTCTTAGTTTCTTTACTGCAGACACTCCTATAGGTGTTGGCATCAAGCATGCCAGGATGAACTGTGTGCACTGGACAAAGTTGTTCCAGCCCTGAGATCAAAGCCAGCTTGAATGCCCAGCCTTGGTTCCAGTCCCCTGCCACTGAGTCCTCAGAACTGAGGGCTTCCAACCTCTTTGTAGTAGCTGGAGATATCCTGGAATTACAACTAGTCTCCAGACAAAACAGATCAGTTTCCCTGGAGAAAATGGCTACTTTGTAAGGTGGGCCCTATAGTATTATACTCTGCTGAGGTCCATCCTCTCCCCAAACCTCATCCTTCCCAGGATCTATCCCAAAATCTCCAGAGATCTTGCAACCTAGACCTGACAGCCCTATCAGAAGCTATGAGCACCAGGAGCAGAGTCCCCAGGTCCCCCTCCCCCAACCACTGGCTGGGGTTTGGGGGAGTAGGGTTGCAAGATTCAGAAACTCCTGGAGACTTGGGGATGGAGCCTGGGGAGGACAGGGATCTCAATGGGACACAGTGCCCTAGAGTCTACCCTCCAAAGCTTCCATTTGCTCTGGGGAAACTGATCTCTGTAGCCTGGAGATGAGCTGTGATTCTGGGGGAGGCAGGAGGAAAGCCAGTTTGGTGTCGTGGTTAAGTTTGTGGACTCTTATCTGGGAGAACCGGGTTTGATTCCCCACTCCTCCACTTGCACCTGCTGGAATGGCCTTGGGTCAGCCATAGCTCTTGCAGGAGATGTCTTTGAAAGGGCAGCTGTTGTAAGAGCTCTCTCAGCCCGCCCCTCATCTCACAGGGTGTCTGGTGGGGGGGGGGAGGTAGAAGGAGATTGTGGCCACTCTGAGACTCTGAAATTCAGAGTATGGGGGTGGGATATAAATCATCAATATCATCATCAATCATCATCAATCTTCTTCTTCTTCTCAGATTTGTGGACACAGGGTATGGGGCTCCCATGCCAAAGCACTGCAGCTTACTCTACACAGTAGAACCATTGACTCATTTTCAGGCCCTGATTTTTTTGTCTTTACAGCATCACAGAGGTAACATGTAGGTACTTCAACCCTCCATGAGGATGCCCGCCTGTTTAACTCCCGAAAGATCCTTTTACAAGGAAAGTGCTCTCTTTTTCAGCCTTGCAGACAAAAGCGCAACAGACGCCCGCCGTTGGAAATGAAGTTAAACTGGGTACAAAATAGAGCTCAATGAATGAATCAATGGAACCACTTTACAAAAGGATGCCATGGTCCCTTCATCACCGGGTATCCCAAAAAATCAATATGCAATGTCTTCCTAAAAGATGGCGCTCTTCCGTCACCAGAAGTGGAGCATTTAACCAAGTTGAATTCTATTAATCATTAATACTTCTACAGGAGAGCATGCAAAAAAAAAGGAGAAGGTTTGGAATTCTCCCCACATTCATCGACACAAAAACTCTGCAAGCCAGACCATTATCAGAGTAGTTTTAGGAGCTCAACTAGAAACTGAGGCAAAGAGCCAGTGACTTGCACATGACTACACAGTGGGCCTTTGGAGAAGTGGAAATTCCAAGCCTTGCTGCCTCGATGCAATCCAGTCTATGCACCAGACGTCCGGCATTCAGAATGGTGGTTTTTCAGCTCTGCAGTACTGAGAACCACAATTCTTACTTGCTTATTGTTGTGCGGGAACGTTCTCTGATCGAACAGCCAAGAGCTTGAATGGAAAGAGACTTGGAATATCCTGACCTAGCTGCTTTCCGTTTTAAAAACAATGGTCAAATTGCATTGGATGTTGGCAGGGCTTTTTTTTGGGGGGGGGGAATAGAAAAAGCCCAGCAGGGACTTATTTGCATATTAGGCCACACACCCTGATGGCATAGGGCTGCCAAATTCCTGGGTCGGACGGGGGTTCTCCCGCCCTGGAGGTTCCCAACCTGCTGGTCCACATTGGGCCACAGGGGGGATCCTCCCCTGACATCACAGGCGCAATGACGTCACTCACAAGTGATGTCATTGCACTGGCAACGTTGCCCACTGGCCGCTCTAGGAGCTTTTGGGAAAACTAGCAATTTGGGAGGAAAACTCTATGGTACCGCTGGATGCTGCAGGGGACTTGGCAACCCTATGATGGCACACAAGGGGTTTTTTTGTAGAAAAAGCCCAGCAGGAACTCATTTGTATATCAGGCCACACCCCCTGATGCCAAGCCAGTTGGAACTGTATTCCTGCACGTTTCTGCTCCCCCCAAAAAAGCCCTGGGGGATGTTAAAGGTCCATGATTTTATCTCCAGATTTTTTGAAAGGGGGGAGGAGTTTCTAAAAAACCAGAGCTCTCTCTTACCAATTGGACCTGAATTTGCCTAGATTTTTATTTCCCCTGCTGGGACTACAAGCAGTTACAGAAGTCATCCTCTTTAAGTAGGGTTGCCAGCTCTGGGTTGGGAAATCCTGGAGATTTTGGAGGTAGAGCCTGGGGAGGGCAGCATTTGTGGAGAGGAGGGGCTTCAGCAGGGTATAATGCCATAGAGTCCACCCTCCAAAGCAGTGCTTTCTCCAGGGGAACTGGTCTTGAATGTCTACATATCAACTGTAATAGCAGGAGATCTCCACATGCCACCTGGAGGTTAGCAACCATATCTATAAGGGAAGTAAGGGTGGTCTTGCTCTCCTGGGAGAGCTGAAAAATTAACTTCCCTTTCCCACTGCCCCCAAACCAGTCTAGGGTTGCAAAGTCTCCTGCAGCCTCTGGCAATAGGTACCATAGAGTTTTCCCTACCAAATTACTAGAGTGTCCAGGGAAAACCATAGAGTTTTCCCAGAAGTTCCTAGAGCAGCCCGCGCACAATGTTATTGCCGCAATGACATCACTTGCGAGTGACATCATTACACCAGCAACATCGGGGGAACCTCCCAGGTGGGGGAACCCCCACCCGGCCCGGGAACTTGGCAGCCCAAAACCAGTAATACCTCAAAGAATGTGCTTGGAGTTCCAGCCCTAGAGCTTCAACTTTGTGTGTCACTTGACCTTAATTCTCTCTCCACCATACCTACATTTATCCTGTGGTCTGTATGTAATTATGTTTTTTTTTAGTTCACCCCATTTCTAGGGCTGACTTTTTTTTCCCTTTTACATTTCAATTGTGAAAAAGTCTATGAACATATATATGTTTGCATTTAGTATCAGAAATTTAAACGCTGCATGCAACGACAGACGCTTATGGTGAGATCCAAGTTGCATCCATTTAAGCCCCACTGACTTTTATGGAGTTGCCCAATTACCTCCCCATTCATCTCCTGGAAATATGGCAGCCCTGAGAAGCAAAGATGGTGGACTGCCTCTCAGCCATGGTGCCTTCCAGATCCAGCCCTTCCAGATCCTCCTTTACCCTTAAATTATTCTGGCAGGTGCAGGAGAAGTCAGACCCCCTCCCTCTTCCAAACCGTAGCTGGGCTGAAACCCTGGCATAATTATACAGTCCCAGGTAATAATTAAAACAACAAATCCACCAGCCAACTGATCCGATTTTGTTATGTGAACAAGTTAAGAGTAAGTGCATGCGTGTATCAGAGGACACAACGGATGCTGAGCCACGGGGCCACCGAGAATTTCCAAATGCAGCTGGCTGCAGCATCCACCCCGAGGCCTGGCAGTCTTTTATGAACAACTTCCAACACTTCCGCTCCCTCTTTCTCCTTCACCTGCTGCTGCAGAGGAGTAAGTGCTGAGAGTGCAGTGACTTTTAAGTTGAGAGATTTAACAGCTCCTCTGATTGAATTAAATGCCGCCACAACATAAAGCAGGCTCTTCATTTAAGGGGTAAAAGCCTGCGTCCTCCTTCCCTCCGCTAACAACCCGCTTCCTATTTACAATACGGTGCCTTGATTGCAGCCTGGATCCCTATTCTTCTCGCCCCGCCCCCACCCCATCATCCAACCCCTCCCCCCCCCCCCTTAATGTGATCTGATAATGCGGGCTGTAAAACCAGGGATGGTAATAAAGGCAGAATGATGAGCTCGGCACAATGTGACAAAAGAAGTGGAGGTTGTTACGGGAGGCATCATCATCCCCGCCCGTTTCTCCGCAGGAGACTTCTCCCGGCAGGAGGCCACCTGAGCTGCAGCCCTAAGCAAAACTCCATTGAAAACAGTTGGTCTATCCCTACAACGAGGAGCGTGGACTCCGGAAGTGGTAGCATGGACAATGGGACTTCAGCATTTTTAAATGCTTTCTATAGCTATATAAATTTATATCTATCTCTAGGGCTTTTCCGGTAGAAAAAGCCCATCAGGGACTCGTTTGCATATTAGGCCATACCCCCTGGTGACACCATTGTTTCACACAGGGCTTTTGTGCAGGGAAAGCCCAGCAGGAACTCATTTGCATATTAGGCCACACCCTCTGACACCAAGCCAGCCGAAACTGTGTTCCTGTGCATTCCTGCTAAAAAACCCCACAATCTATATAACTATATTTATTGATAGATGATGACGATGGTAGATAGATAGATAGATAGATGATAGATAGATAGATAGATAGATGATAGATAGATAGATAGATAGATAGATAGATAGATAGATAGATAGATAGATGATAGATAGATAGATAGATAGATAGATGATAGATAGATGATAGATAGATAGATAGATAGATAGATAGATAGATAGATGATAGATAGATAGATAGATAGATAGATAGATAGATAGATAGATAGATAGATAGATAGATAGATAGATAGATAGATAGATAGATAGATATAGATATTCTCTTTTTGCAATTATCACAGCTGACCACCCTGACCTGGCCAAGCAAGCCCAACCTTGTTAGATCTTGTTAGCTGAGCAAGGCCAACTCTAGCAAGTATTTGGATGGGAGACTTCCAAGGAATACCAGGGCTAAGACGCAGAGGCTGGCAGTAGAAGCCACCCCTCTCTGAATATCCAAGTTCCCAATAGAGGTTGCTAGAAGTCAGCCATGTCTTCCAGGCATACACATACAAACACACAATAAATAAACAAAAAGTCATCGCTGACCTGTGGCGACCCCATGGGATTTTCATGGCAAGATACATTCAGAGATGGTTTGCCATTGCCTGCCTCTGCATTGCAACCCTGCTATTTATTGGTGGCCTCCCATCCAGATGCTAACCAAGGTCAACCCTGCTTAGCTTGAGAGCTAGAGAGACTGGGCTAGCGTAGACTATCCAGGTCCAGGCTCTTTTATAGTGTGTGTGTTCATTCTATCTTAGCTGTTTCCCTGGAGCAGCATAATAAAAATTCTCTAAACATAATTAACTAATGGGCCAGCAAACCAGAGTTTGCCATTGGCATAGGGTTGCCAGCTCTAGGCTGGTAAATACCTGGAGATTTGAGGGGTGGAGCCTGCTGAGGTCTGGTTTGGGGAGGGGAGGGACTTTGGTGGGGCACAATGCAATAGTGCAGGGGTGTTGAACATGCAGTTCAGGGGCCAAATCAGGCCCTCAGAGGGCTCCTATCAGGCCCCCAACCAACCAGCTGTCATCTGCTTGCTTCCTTCTTCTCTCTTGCTTCCTTCTGCAGAACAGTTTGCTTTGCCAGGCTCTCTCAATTGCACAGCAGAGCTACTGAACCAAGTCGCTCTTCCTTCTATTGGCTGAAGGCCCTCCCCCACCAGTTCCTTGGGGAAGGAAGGAAAGAGCCAGAGCTTCCTTTGCCCAGTTCCCTGAATCCCATGGGAAAAATACAAAGAAAGCATCTTTAAGACCAATGAGTGCTAACGTTTTAAGCATGTTTGTAAGTTTTTTAAAATATATCTATTTAATTGTATTTGTGTCCTTTATAAAGTTTATAGCTCTGGTACCTAATCTTACATAGGTACACGCATGGCCCGGCCCGACATGGCCCGGTCCAACAAGGTCTCATTTATGTCAGATCCGGCCCTCATAACAAATGAGTTTGACATCCCTGCAATAGAGCCTTTCAAAGCGGCCATTTTCTCTAGGTGAACTGATTACTGTCATCTGGAGATTAGTTGGAAAGCTAGAAAATCTCCAGCTACCAGTTGGAGATTGGTAACCCTGCATTGACAGGGCTTTTTTTTTTTTGTAGCAGAAACTCCCTTGCATATTAGGCCACACCTCCCTAACGTAACCAACCCTCCAAGAGCTACTTACAGGTAGGCCCTGTAAGAAGAGCCCTGCAAGCTCTTAGAGGATTGGTTGCATCACGGGTGTGTGGCCTAATATGCAAAGGAGTTCCTGCTACAAAAATAGTCCTGTTGACAGTACCCTTGATGGAGAACCACATTGCATGGTCTGTAAACTACAAGTCTCAGGATCAGTATATAACACACTTCTCAGCTTGCAGGCATTTGCCCAACCGGGTTGCCGGCCTCCAGGTGGGACCTGGAGACTTCCCGCTTTTACAACTGATCTCCAGCTGGCAGAGATCAGCTCACCTGGGGAAAACGGCTGCTTCGAAGGGTGGACTGTACATCATTGTACCACGGTGAAGCTCCTCCCCTCCCCAAACCCCTCCCTCTCCCTCATCCACCCCCCCTCCCCCGAGTCACCAGGTATTTTCCAACACAGACCTGGCAGCCCTCGTCTGGAAGGTGTGGGTGGGCAGCGGAGATCAGGATTGGTGCTGTACGTCACCTATATGGTTCCTTTAGGCAGGTGGAGCTTTCATAGGCGCAGAGAGGGTTCCGAGCTGTGAGCTGCCTTCTTGCTTTTGGGGGGAAGGTGGGGGGAGAAGAGAAGGTCCTTGGGCTGGCATCGTCCGAAAGTGCCAGGAGAATTACGGCCAGGCTGCCAGGCACAAGCTTGGCCATCGGCTCCTCTTTACGAGCCTTTATTGTTATTACCCCCTCTTCCCTTTTATATCCCTGCCAAAATACTCACATTAATCTCCCTCACTCCCCGAAGGCAAAAGACGGGTAATTGGATTTATATGGGTAAGAAATTTGCTAGATCTGGAGGGGAGGGTTGGAGGGAAGTGGAAAGTAACAGATACAAATAAATAAATAAAGAGGGGAGGAGGCCTGAAAGGCACAGGAGAGTGCCCGGCCACGGCACAGCCTCCCAGGGCTCAGAAGGTAGAAGGGTGGCCTGGGCTGAAGCCCCATAAATCCCAGCTGTGGGCAAATGCTGCCATGCGTGCCCCTCTTTTTCTCCTGCAGGCTTGTTGTGGTTGTTGATTACCTGGGTCTGATTTAAGAACTCTTCCCTTTGCAGTCAACTGAGCTGTTTCCAAGACGCTAGTCAATTTGCTCGCTCTTAATTCTTCCTACCTCACCCTCATCTCTTCCCTTCCTCCTCCTCCTGCTTTCTCTCTCAGCCTCCTTCTCTTCATTGCAAGGCTGCCAGTTCTCAGTTGGGAGATTCTAGAAAATCTATGGTGGAACACCCTAACCTGGACAGCCCAGGCAAGCCCGATCTCGTCGGATATCGGAAGTTAAGCAGGGTGGACTCTGGCAAGTTCTTGGATGGGAGACCTCCAAGGAATACCAGAGCTGGGAGGCAGAGGCAGGCTCCTCCCTGAATATCCTCCATGCCCCCAGTTGGGGTCAGTCACCAGAAATTGCCATGACTTCCAGGTGCACACATACACTCACACAGGGTTTTTTTTTCAACAGGAATGCAGTTTTGGCTGGCTTGGTGCCAGGGGGTGTGGCCTAATATGCAAATGAATTCCTGCTGGGCTTTTTCTACAAAAAAGCCCTGCACTCACACATGCACATATAAGGGGGAAAAAACAAAAAAATACCAACATATGTGATAGAGTCTGGGGGAAAGCAGAGTATGGGAACGGAAAGGAGCTTACCAGGGACATGATGTCATAGCATTTGCCTTCTAAAGCTGCCATTTCCTCTGGGGTACTTATTTTTCCCCCCACTTTGACCTCTTCAGTCTGTTTGTAGGCCTTCCGGGGGCATCAGGTGTGCTGCATGTGACACAGGATGCTAGATTAAATGGACCATGAGTCTGATCCAGTTTTTGGGCTCCCACAGTCAATTTGCTCATTCTTTCTCCAGGGCCACTAGTCTTGATACCTGCTTCCCTCCCTCCCTTTTAGAGCCAGCCTCCATTTTCCTGGGTAACCTACAGTTTCACCTTTGCATACGGTTGCCAGGTCTGGCTCAGGAAATAACTGTGGACTTTGTGGGTAGTGCCAGGAGACTTTGGGGGTGGAGCCAAGAGCAAGGTTGTGACAAGCACAATTGAACTCTGAAGAGAGTTCTGGCCATCACATTAACAGCTCCTTTTAAATGCCTTTCCTTCATTGGAAATAACGGAAAATGGGGGCACCTTCTTTGGGGGCTCATAAACTTGGACCCCCTAGTCCAATCTTTTTGAAACTTGGGGAGGGTTGTGAGGAGAGGCACCAGATGCTCTACTGAAAATTTGGTGTCTCTACCTTTAAACTCCCACCCCAGAGCTCCAGATACCCACAGGTTGATTCTTCATTATATCCTGTGGGGACCAGTCTTCCTAGGGTATAATAGACTGCCCAGTGGACATTCACTCCCTCCCCTTATTTTATGCTAACCCTGAAGCATGGGGAGGGCCTCCAAACCAGGGGAGCCCCTGCCCCCAACTGGGGATTGGCAACCCTAGCATTCATGCATCACAAACAAACCAAATTTTGCTTGTAACAGGCAGTTTCCCTCTATGGTCCAACTTACTGGCTCCCACCCACCACTTTCACACATGCAGCTGCGATTGAGCATTTCCTGGCTAAAGAAATCTTCAGCCTAGATCAAATTTGTTGCAACAGTCAAAGGTAGGAAGGTCCAGAAACCAGAATTCCTTTCTAGACACTGCAATTGTATTTGGTCATCACAACTGAATAGAGGTAGACTCCAATCACCAGCTCCTGTGGTGTAGTGGTTAAGGATGGTGGACTCTAATCTGGAGAGCTGGGTGTGATTCCCCACTCCTCCACGGGAAGCCTGCTGGGTGACCTTGGGCTAGTCACAGTTCTCTCAGAACTCAGCCCAACTTACCTCACAAGGTGCCTGTTGTGGGTAGGGGAAGAGATTGTAAACCACTTTGAGACTCTTTAAGGTACAGAAAAGATGGGGTATAAAACCTCCGGATGTGCAGTCTTGCATAGATTCAGTCATACAGCCTTATACTGAATCAGACCCTTGGTCCATCAAAGTCAGTATTGTCTACTCAGACTGGCAGTGGCTCTCCAGGGTCTCAAGCTGAGGTTTTTCATGCCTATTTTGCCTGGACCCTTTTTAGTTGAAGATGCCAGGGACCTTCTTCTTACCAAGCAGATGCTCTACCACTGAGCCACCATCCTTCCCTACTCTTCTTCTCCCTGTGAGGACAGGGGAGAGGGCAGATGCAAACACAACAATAAACCATTTGTGCTGGTCACAAATAAATTCCGGTTTGTTCACAGTGTCTGAATGGGGCACACAACAAGGACACAGAGAATGCAAGTGGATGGAGACCTCTCAGAAATACAACTGATCTCTAGACAATAGAGCTAATTTCCCCTGGAGAAAATGGCAGCTTTGGAGGGTGGATTCTATGGAATTATACCTTGCTGAGGTCCCTCCCTTCCCCAAACTCAGCCTCCCCAAGCTCCACCCTAACAGGAATTTACCAACTCCATATTCATCCCATCTAGTGTTTGACTCCAAGGGTTACCAGTCTCCAGGTGGGGCATGGGGATCTCCTGCTTTTGCAGCTGGCAGAGATCAGTTCCCCTGGAGAAAACAGCTGCTTTGAAAGGTGGACTCTATGGCATTGTACCATGCATTTACACTTACATACTGTTGGTGTTAATTTGAGCTTTATTTTTATTTATGTTTGTTTTAGAAAACATGATATTCTACCTTCCAGGTATTAAAATAACATGCAAGGCAACGTGCAAAAAAAAAAAGTAAGAACAACTGCAATCAATCAAAAAGATATAAACAAAACAAAAAAAGCAATTACAATCAATCAATACCTGAGTTTTGGAGCCCACTATGCAGTGGTTGACTTAAGGCAAAAGAATCTCCAGCTACGAGCCACGTATATTGGACTCAAATGAGGTCCAGTCTTGCATAGATCTATTCATGCATACAGATCCAGTTATGCATACAAGCAGTCACCATGCTTTGCAGACAGGGGGGATGTGTATATTTTGCATGCATGCACAGATCTGGCACGTGAAAAAAAGAACATATGTACAAACTGACCGTTGAATTGTTCATGGTTCAGGTTTATAAATACCAGAGCTGTATGTGCATGCAAAATGTGCATGTTGCCCTTATAAAGATAACATGGCTATGGTGCACATTGAGAGCACAGTGGATAGGGTTGCCAAGTCCAATTCAAAAAGTATCTGGGGACTTTGGGGGTGGAGCCAGGAGACATTGGGGTGGAGCCAGGAGCAAGGGTGTGACAAGCATAATTGAACTCCAAAGGGAGTTCTGGACATCACATTTAAACGGACCGCACACCTTTTCAATGCCTTCTTTCCAGAGGAAATAATGAAGGATAGGGGCACCTTTTTGGGGGGCTCATAGAATTGGATCCCCTAGTCCAATCTTTTTGAAACTTGGGGGATATTTTGGGGAGAGGCACTGGATGCTATACAAAAATTTGGTGCCTCTACCTCAAAAAACAGGGGGCCCCCCAGACCCCCAGAAACCCGCAGATCAATTCTCCATTATTTTCTAGGAGAATAAGTTTCCATAGGGAATAATAGAGTTCCCAGCAGACATTTCCCTCCCTTCCCCCACCCCCGTTTTCTGATGACCCTGAAGCAGGGGGAGGGCCTTCAAACTGGGGGATCCCCTCCCCCCACCTGGGGATTGCAACCCTAACCGTGGATCACTCATGCTTCCAAGCACTTGCTTAACAGCACCACATGTATACCCACCACATGTATTCACCTCTGCACAGGAAAGGGCTTCACTTAGTTGGGGCAGCTCATTCATATCCCCATTTCCACCCAAATATTGTAAGGACCAGGGCTTTGGGGGTAGAAAAAGCCCAGCAGAAACTCATTTGCATATTAGGCCACAGCCCATTGACATTACCATTGTTTCACACAGGACTTTTTGTAGAAAAAGCCTAGCAATAATATATTTGCATATTAGGCCATACCCCCTGATGCCAAGCCAGCTGGAGCTGCATTCCTGTGCATTCCTACTTTTTTTAAAAAAAAAAGCCCTGATAAGGACTAGAATCTTTATTTTCAATAACAATTTGAAATTAAAGTGGCACAAGCCTCCATATTCTGTTTCTCTGGGCTCCATTCAGTGGTGAGTGCCAACACCACAGGCAGGCCAGTTTGTTCCTTGAGCACTAATAGTCCCTACTACAGAGTTGTGGTGCCTGAGGTACATGGAACACTTCTCACACAGACATTCAGTCAGCTGCTTTGATACCGGCCGCCAGGGCTTCTTTTGAGCAGGAACACAGTTCCAGCTGGCTTGGCATCAGGGCAGTGGCCTAATATGCAACGAGTTCCTGCTGGGCTTTTTCTTTAAAAAAAAACCCTGTGTGAAACAATGGTGATGTCAGGGGGTGTGGCCTATATGCAAATGAGCTCCTGCTGGGTCTTTTCTACAAAAAAGCTGTGTGTGAAACAATGGTGATGTCAGGAGTGTGGCCTAATATGCAAACAAGTTCCTTCTGGGCTTTTTCTACAAAAAAAGCCCTGCCGGCCACATTCACACAACCTTGCTGCTGCTCCTCAACCAGCCAATGTTTCTGCTATTGCAGCAAAAAAAAAAAAAATAGTGGGCAAGTAATTACAACTATCAAGAGCAGAGAAGACAAGTTAAATATCATCTCCCTTGGGGCAAAAAATTATTATACCAGCCAAGAAGATCCAAAATGCCAGTACCTGCAGCTGTAATTTCACTGACGCTCCAATTACACCTCCAACAGAGAGAAAAAGAGAGATGTACCTTGAGAACGGCAGGTATATATTTAGCCGTTTTGTGATTTTTGGGGGGTGACTGAAGGAAGACAGCGGGGCTCTGCTAACGCATCTTTTGCTAATCCCTACACTTTTAGCATTCACTTACAATAGGTGGTAGTTTCACCCACCCCCAATATCGGAAAGGATTTAATAGCAGGGGGGAGGAGGGAATTGCTGCATTAATAACACTTTACAGTCAAAGAACTCAATGGGCCAGGCAATAGTCTGCCTTCACTTCCCAGATTGGGAAAGTGAGGTCTTGTCAAAAAGGGCACTAATGGCCAGCACCACATGTATACCCAAGCAATACTCCCCTCTAAGCTGTGCAGTCTTGTGAGCAAAAATTCTACTTTGTGAGCTACTGCCATTAAAGTTGTGAGCTACCGCATACATTAGTTTGCAATCTGGGACCATTTTTGCTGAGCCAAGACCAAAATGTGTGAGCTGGAGGCTAAAAAACTGTGAGCTAGCTCACACTAATTCAGCTTAGATGGAATATTGTACCCAACTGCACCTCAGCATTTAAGGAAATGGGAACTTCCAGCTAGCAGCCCAGGGTTGGGATCACACCTCGGCTTTGTTGACAAGATGCCAAAGCAGCTGCTGGAATGGCCTTGGGTCAACCATAGCTCTTGCAGAGCTGTCCTTGAAAGGGCAGCTTCTGGGAGAGCTCCCTCAGCCCCATCTACCTCACAGGGTGTCTGTTGTGAGGGAGGAAGGTAAAGGAGATTGTGAGCCGCTATGAGACTCTGATATTCAGAATGGAGGACGGAATATAAATCCAATTTCTTCTTCTTCTTCTTCTTCTTCTTCTTCTTCTTCTTCTTCTTCTTCTTCTTCTTCTTCTTCTTCTTCTTCTTCTTCTTCTTCTTCTTCTTCTTCTTCTTCCTCCTCCTGTGAGGAAGATGGTGGCTGTTCATTCGGCTGCCTGTGAAGCAGACAGCAAGAAGCAGTAGCGTACAGGAGCTGCAAAGAACAGTTGCTTGTCTGCTCTCTCTCTCTCTGAGAAACAGTGCAGATGGCAAGGGAGACACCAATATGGCACTCACTCGACTTTTACACCCAGGGCTAAACTACATGTTAGATTTTAAAGCCTTAAGAAGCAGTCAGAGGTATGGAAGGGGAAGCATTGTGATTTCAATGGCACAATATTTAAGTTATAATTCCAGTTTTTAATCATTGGCCCTTTACTTTGTATGTAAAAAGAAAATCAGGTACTTGACTACAATAGCATTGCCAGGAAGGGTGGGAAAAATACTAGGGATCAGGTGGGGGGGGGAAGGAGGAAAAAGTTTGGGAAGGGGTGGGACCTCATGAGATCATGCCACGCAGTTTGCCCCCCCCCCCCCCCCCCCCCGAAGCTGCCATGCCTCCAAGAGAAATGATCCCCGTAGTTTGGAGATCAACTGTCATTCTGGGAGATTGCAACCTCCAGGGCCCCACCTGGAGATTGGCAGACCTAGCCTACAGTTTGGGGAGTGGGGTTAACCATTTCCCGCCCATGCCAATTCCACAATAGAGGGGGGGGGGACCTTAACGTGTTGGAGAGGGACTCAGTATATACAAGACTTTCTTTCTTATCAAACCTAAATTTATTTTACCACATTTACCAGCATGAAATGCCTGATTCTATAACTTCATGCATAAAATGGTCCTATTTAGTATATTTGTAGAAGTTAGACATTTAAATGCCTTCTTCCTCTCTTTTTTTTTGCAAGCAAAACTGTGAAAATACCCAATAGGTGTGTGAGAAAGAGCTGCGAATTACTACACAGCATTTTACTTTACATTTGACTTAGAAAGAGCTGAAAGCAGAAAAATAAAAAGGCAGAAATATTCTCACACATTTGTGAGAGGATTAACAGCATATTTGAATAACGAGTTAAATTTGATAACATCCAGTCCAAAACACTGAATTGATCAACATATGTTCTTATACATATTATAGCATATTCATTATGGACTGAATCGGCCAAGCTTTTGAAAATATGTTGCATATGCCTCTACAGAATACACAGGAATTCTCAGTACCTCATACTGTAGAGATTGTCTAATAAAATATATAGTCTGACAATTTTTTTTTAAAAAAAAGAATAACACTTTGCCTTAAAAAGGATTTCACTTACTCACAAGAAAATATTTCATAGGAGGATGTGGTTTATTTTTATAGAACTCTCCAAAATTTCCAAATTATATTTTGAAATTAAAAACATCTGTTTTTGTGATTTTTCTTCCCTCCCCCCTTCCCTTCCCCTCCCCTCTTAACTCCAGTTAAAGAACCTTGGGTCACAGGATGGTTGAGGGCAGGGCTCTTTTTGTTTTAAGCAGGAACTCCTTTGCATATTAGACCACACACCCCTGATGTAGGTGATCCTCTAACAGCTTATAGCAGGCCCTGCAAGAAGAGCCCTCTAAACTCTTGATGGATTGGCTACCTCAGGCCTAATATGCAAAGGAGTTCCTACTGTAAAAAAAGCCCTGGCTGGGGCAAAACCTTAAGACCAAAACACCTGCTGTTAGTTAAAGGATGCAATACCAGGCTCAATGGGGTGACTCAGTCCTCTGACTTGGCATTAGGGGGAGTTTTATACACACACTTGTCTTTCCCCCACTCCTACAGTCCGGTGCAATGCCACAGAGTCCACCCTCCAAGGCATCCATTTTCTGTAGTCTGAAGATAATATGTAATTCCAATAGGGTTGCCAAGTCCAATTCAAGACATATCTGGGGACTTTGGGGGTGGAGCCAGGACACTTTGGGGATGGAGCCAGGAGACATTAGGGGTGGAGCCAAAATCAAGGCTGTGACAAGCATAATTGAACTCCAAAGGGAGTTCTGGCCATCACATTTAAAGGGACCTTTTCAATGCCTTCCTTCCATAGGAAATAATGAAGGATAGGGGCACCTTCTTTTGGGGCTCATAGAATTGGACCCCCTGGTCCAATCTTTTTTGGGGGGTATTTTGGGGAGAGGCACTAGATGCTATACTGAAAATTTGGTGCATCTATCCCAAAAAACAGCCCCCCCAGAGCCCCAGATACCTGAGGATCAATTCTCCATGATTTTCTATGGGAATAAATCTCCATAGGGAATAATAGAGTTCCCAGCAGACATTTCCTTCCCCTCTCCCCGCTTTCTGATGACCCTGAAGCGGGGGGGGGGCTCCAAACCAGGGGATCCCCTGCCCCCACCTGGGGATTGGCAATCCTAAATTCCAAGTCCCACCTGGAGGCTAGCTTCCTTATCACAGGAGGATGCTGGAGACACTCCGGCATTTGAGCAAAACTCTATGGTTTAACCTGACAATGTTCCCAGGGCCAGCCCTGCCACTAGGCAAATTAGGCATTTGCCTAGGGCTCCGAGCTGAAGGGGTGCCAGACTGGGTGCTTGCCCCCTCCTGGAGCCCTAGGCAAATGGCCTGGTTGCACAGCAGCCGGTAGCTTTGCTTCGCCTACCTTCCGAATGGAGGGGAAGTGAAGTTAAGCCAGCTAGCTGCTGCACAGCCGCTGGCTTTGCTCTGCCTCCCTGCTGACTGGAAGGGAGGTGGAGCAAAGTCAGTAGTTGCAGCGCCTGGGAGGTTCCAATAGGTACCATAGAGTTTTAACCTTCCAAATGGCTAGAGCATCCATGAAAACCATAGAGTTTTCCTAGAAACGCCTAGAGCAGCCCCACACGAGCACCACCATTTTGATGATGTCACTACCGGGAGACGTCATTTTGTCATGCGCACACATCGCGCACGTGAATGTCCCCCTCCGGGGAATGAAGAGGACTTGGCAACTCTATTTTGCCTTCACTTCGAGGTGTCCTAGGGCTGGCCCTGAGCGTTCTCCGTTTTCCACCATTACCCTTGCTCCCCCCTTTCCACAAATCAGCCGAGGTAAGAAGTTCCACAAATCATTTTTTCCCCTTCAAATCAGGGACCAAAAGTAGGTCTGTAATAAGAATGCTCTCCCATGTCTATCATGCTCAGAGGGAGAGGGATTACGCTGGACTGGGATTTGCACAAATATAGTGGAACGGGGAGTCTGTATTTTTTTAATTGTCTTGGAAGGGCTTTAACGATGACAACAGCAATAGATCACTGAGAAAACACACACACAAACTTAGCATCTCTATAATTACACCCATAACGACAAAACTCAGAGTGAGAAAATGACATTGTAACTGTGCTTCTTTAACTTTCTAATTGGATTTGTTCACATAGCTACTAATTGGCAAGATTCAGAGGTCTGGAGAATTTTCTGAGTTGTTATTATTATTATTTTCTTTTTTTTTAAAAAAAAAGCACAACTCAAACTTTAGTAAGGAAAAATATCCCAGCAGATCAAGGAGTTTGTCAGGTCAAAGGTCTTGCACCAAAGTCACCCGAAACCACTGTACCTCCTGCAGGGTGGGGAAGGTATCTGGATCAACATATTGATAGAAATGCATAAGATGGGGAAGGCCATGCTTCATCCTCTGACCACCAGGCCGAGTCTGGTCTTACTGCACAGAAATTTGCACCTCATTAACTACAGAAGTGTAAAGCTTTCCATGGCTGGTCTGGGCAGACTTCCCCTTCATTCCCTTCCCCATTAATAACACTTCTCTCTTTCTTATGTTTAATTTGCATGTATACTCCTCTGGCATTTTGCTCATTAAACCCAGATCTTGCATGACCAAAGCTCCCACTTCCTACTAGGGCTGCCAATCCCCAGGTGGGGGCAGGGGATCCCCCGGTTTGGAGGCCCTCCCCCCGCTTCAGGGTCGTCAGAAAGCGGGGGGAGGGGAGGGAAATGTCTGCTGGGAACTCTTGTCTCCTATGGAGATTTATTCCCATAGAAAATGATGGAGAATTCATCTGCGGGTATCTGGGGCTCGGGGGGGTGGGGGGTGGGCTGTGTTTTGGGGTAAAGGCACCAAATTTTCAGTATAGCATCTAGTACCTCTCCCCAAAATACCCCCCAAGTTTCAAAAAGATTGGACCAGGGGGTCCAATTCCATGAACCCCAAAAGAAGGTGCCCCTATCCTTCATGATTTCCTACAGAAGGAAGGAAATGAAAAGGTGTGCCGTCCTTTTCAATGTGATGGCCAGAACTCCCTATGGAGTTCAATGATGCTTGTCACAGCCTTGATCTTGGCTCCACCCCTAATGTCTCCTGGCTCCACCCCCAAAGTCCCCAGATATTACTTGAATTGGACTTGGCAACCCTAGTTGTTGCTGTTATGCTGTTAACACCAGCCTGACATGGGGTGGTGGTGGGGGGGAATCCAAGGACTGAAGTTTTCATTTTGTTTAGCTCCATGCCTGCCAAACTTTGTGCCTCTGGCTGTTGCTAAAGGCACAAAAAAGAACCAGGGCTTGTTTTGAGCAGGAACACAGTTCCAGCTGGCTTGGCATCAGGGAGTATGGCCTAATACGCAAATGAATTCCTGCTGGGCTTTTTCTACAAAAAAAAAAAAAAAGCCCTGCAAAATTTCATTCCGCCATGGATTTTGTTAGATTTTAAGGTGCTGCTGGAGCTACAGACAAACCAACACCGTTACCCACCTTGATCTACTTGCATTTTGTCATATATCTACTCATCAGCAAACCAAAGCATTCTGGGAATCTGTCGTACAACATGGTGAACAGACCTGTCTAGCATCTTCTAACCAGTCACTGCTGCAGCCAATGACAGGCCTGAAATTTTCCTGAGTCCCAGGCAATGTTCCCTCTAAGCTGCAGAGTCTTGTGAGCAAAATTCTACTTTGTGAGCTACTGGCATTGAAGTTGTGAGCTACTGGCATTAAAGTTGTGAGCTACTGCATAAATTAGTGTGCTCTGGGGTCATCCTTCCTGAGCTAAGGCAAAAATGTGCGAGCTGGAGGCTAAAAATCTGTGAGCGAGCTCACGCTGACTCAGCTTAGAGGGAACACTGGTCCCAGGCATTTCTGTTCATTCACTGAATCCCACTTCTAGACTCTTCAGAGTGATCTATTTATTTCTTAAATAAAGCCATAAATCTTTGACAGTTCTAGCAGCTGTTGTTTTATATGCCTTTATGTACACCGCTGATAATAAATGAGTCGGCTGTTGGCAGCATCATGCGTGGCCCTACCATGCACGGTTCACCCTCATTCTCATTTTCATTTTGCTTTTGCAACAGTGTCATGCTCTCCAGCTTCTCAAGTTTTGTACACCCTCCTTGGCTCAGTTCGGATTTTGGCAGTTTCTTTCAACACAGTGTGTGAGCGTTCTTTCCTCTCCCACTCTCCCAACAGGGTTGCTAGCCCCAGTTCCCAGTGAGGGTTCCTCTGCTTTGGGGGGCTTTGAAGTCTGTCCTTGAATTGCTGGCTGGCAGGGAAAACCCCATTTCCAATCGTTGTGCAATGTCCCCATTGTGATGACATCACTTCCGGGGTGATGTCATCATGTTGTGGACATCATGTAGTGATGCTCTGTTTTTTGGGCAAACCCTATGCTTTTGAAGGAAAAAAAAAACACACAGAGTTTTGCCCAAAACCAAGAGTGTCACTTTTGACATCACCAACATGATAACGTCACTTCCAGGTGATCTTGTAGCATTTGGAGTACTGTGTGCAGTTCTGGTCGCCGCACCTCAAAAAGGATATTATAGCATTGGAGAAAGTCCAGAGAAGGGCAACTAGAATGATTAAAGGGCTGGAGCACTTTCCCTATGAAGAAAGGTTGAAACGCTTGGGACTCTTTAGCTTGGAGAAACGTCGACTGCGGGGTGACATGATAGAGGTTTACAAGATAATGCATGGGATGGAGAAAGTAGAGAAAGAAGTACTTTTCTCCCTTTCTCACAATACAAGAACTCGTGGGCATTTGATGAAATAGCTGAGCAGACAGGTTAAAATGGATAAAAGGAAGTACTTCTTCATCCAAAGGGTGATTAACATGTGGAATTCACTGCCACAGGAGGTGGTGGCAGCCACAAGTATAGCCACCTTCAAGAAGGGTTTAGATAAAAATATGGAGCACAGGTCCATCAGTGGCTATTAGCCACAGTGTATGTGTGTATATAAAATTTTTTGCCACTGTGTGACACAGAGTGTTGGACTTGATGGGCCGTTGGCCTGATCCAACATGGCTTCTCTTATGTTCTTATGTTCTTATTGAGGATGTCCCACTTACCCCTGAAAAAAACCCAAATTCTCCCACAGTGACAAAGAGGGGACTTGGCAACCCTACCCCCCCCCCCAATCCAGAGCAAGAAAAAAATATGCTAACAATATCTGGAAAACTTAAGGACTTCCCAGAGTAGTTCCAAAAACAAAACCATAGAGCTCCCCCCCCAGTTCCTAGAGCAGGGGTCCCCAACCTTTTTGAGCTAGTCACCACCCTTGGCATTCTGACACAGGTTGGTGATCACAACCACAAAATGATCCATCAAGGGAGGCGGAGCCTATATCTCTCTCCTACACACCCACACCCACACCCCACAGAGAGAGAAAGAGAGAGAGAGAATCAAGGACAAGGTGACTAATTTAAAAAAAAAAACACGAGTAAAGAATGAGGGAATAAAAACAACACTGTGATTATTTTAATATGTATAAACCAATCAGATCTCCAATGGCCAACTGGGCAGGAGCCCCATTTGGCCCTTCTTATTTCTAAAAACACTTGACTGCCTCCAGGAAAGGTGTTGGTACATGTTGATGAACCCTGTTCTAGAGCATCATAATGTCACTCCTGTGACTTCCACAGGCTCTTCCCCCCAACACTTCGCTGAGTGAGTGCAGGAGACAATGACCATCAGTAGTCTCCAGCCATTACAGGGTAGCCCTATGTTTGCAAAACCTATTCTCTCCCAAGAGGAGTCCCTGGAAGCTTTTCTTGATGGATATACCTAAGTTCCCACTTAAGAGAGCAGGACAAAGAACATGAAAGAGAAGATACAGCTTGGTTCTTCAAGCTGTATCTTTTTTGTATTCAACTTGGCCCCTTCAAAACCACAGGCTGAGAATTGGTAGAGATGTTCTGCTGTCAGAAGGGATTTGTTTGTAGAAAAAGCCTAGCAAGAACTCATTTGCATATCAGGCCACACCCCCAGACATCACCATTGTTTCACACAGGGCTTTTTGTAGAAAAGTCCCAGCAGGAACTCATTTGCATATTAGGCCACACCTCCTGGTGCCAAACCAGCCGGTACTGAGTTCTTGTGTGTTCTTGCTTGTGTGTTTCTGCATTGCTTAGAGGTCAGGGAATTTGTAATGAAGAGGAAAGCTCAACCAGCATAGTAGAGAACACCATCCACTCCAAAGAAATTTCACAAGAGTAGAAAGAAAAAACAGAATAAATACCTGGGGAAATCAGGAGCATAACAAAGAACAGGAGAACCACGGATTACTACAGATGCTGACGGGGAGCACCAGCACAACAAAGAGCGCAGTCGGTAGCTTTTAAGCCACAATTGTTTGGTATAGAATCACCACCAATGAGCAGCATTTCAAATGGTCTTGCAATGGCACAGCGGGCAGCATTCAGACACTGGCTGGTCACTGGGGTGCCAACTTCCAGGTGGGCCCTGGAGCTCTCATGGCATTACAACTCATCTCCCGACAACATAGATCACTTCCCCCGGAGAAAATGCCTGCTTTGGAGGGTGGGCCACCACGGAGGTTGCTCTCTTCGCCATACCCATCCCTCCCCAGGCTAAACCCCCAAATCTCCAGGCACTTCCCAACCCAGAACTGGCAATGCTCCTGGCCGGGCAGAGGGTTTCTGTCACATGATTGCAATGGACAGGAGGAGGGTCATCCCCGCCGGGTCATGAATCACATTTGCTGAGACTGTACTAGGCTGCTCAGCTCCAGGGAAGAAACAGAACAGCACAGACGAGTGCCAGCTCCTGTACTTTACATCCCCGCTGATTACTCTGCAGTGTAATTAACAATTCCTGCAGATGAAGGAGACAGATCGGCTGGCTGAGAAGAAGGAAACGGCACCTTGGGAGAGGGCAAGTCAGCAAAAGGTGGCTTCTCTAAACAGAGCCATTAGGAGTCTGGAGCTGTCCTTTCATTCCCTATCAGTGTTCCAAGTGGTAGAACTGGGCTTGCCCTCCAATCAGCATTTTGCTGGCTCAGCCAACAAAACTGCACAGCCTCAAAGAGGTGGGTTTGCCAACTGAGCATCCCCACCTCCTGTTCTTGAATGCTCTTTTCATTACCCCTCAAAGGCAACCCTGGACATTCTCTTGAGCTGAAACGGTTCTATCCTGGCTGCTCCCCTTAACACACATTAAATCAGGGGTGGCCACATTGTGACTCTTCCACGCATATTGTGTGGCTTTTGAAGCCCCCAACACTGTGTCAGCTGGCTTGCAAAAGGCATTTATTCCTCTTTAAATCATTTATTCAAGCCAAGCCAGCCAGTGGCTTGGGGAATGCATTTAAAATTAAAGTTGCTTTCTTTCTACCTCTTCTTTCCCCCCATCTATTTGCCTTCCTTCCTTGCCAGTTTGGTGTAGTGGTTAAGTGTGCAGACTCTGGAAGAACCAAGTTTGATTCACCACTCCTCCACTTGCAGCTGCTGGAATGGCCTTTGGTTAGCCATAGTTCTCCCAATAATTGTTCTTGAAAGGGCAGCTTCTGTAAGAGCTCTCTCAACCCCACCCACCTCACAGAGTGTCTGTTGTGGGGGAGGAAGATAAAGGAGATTGTGAGCTGCTCTGAGACTCTGAGATTTGGAGTGGAGGGCGGGATATAAATCCAATATCTTCTCCTTCCTTCCTTCCTTCCTTCCTTCCTTCCTTCCTTCCTTCCTTCCTTCCTTCCTTCCTTCCTTCCTTCCTTCCTTCCTTCCTTCCTTCCTTCCTTCCTTCCTTCCTTCCTTCCTTCTAGATTCATAGAATCATAGAGTTGGAAGGGATCTCTAGGATCATCTAGTCCAACCCCTGCACAATGCAGGAAACTAACAAATACCTCCCCCTAAATTCACAGGATCTTCATTGCTGTCAGACGGCCATCTAGGCTCTGTTTAAAAACCTCCAAGGAAGGAGAGCCCACCACCTCCTGAGGAAGTCTGTTCCACTGAGGAATCACTCTAACAGTCAGAAAATTCTTCCTAATGTTGAACCAGAAACGCTTTTGATTTAATTTTAACCCATTGGTTCTGGTCCTACCTTCCAGGGCCACAGAAAACAATTCCACACCATCCTCTCTAGGACAGCCCTTCAAGTACTTAAAGATGGTGATCATATCACCTCTCAGCCACCTCCTCTCCAGGCTAAACATCCCCAGCTCCTTCAACCTTTCCTCATAGGACTTGGTCTCCAGACCTCTCACCATCTTCGTCGCCCTCCTCTGGACCTGTTCCAGCTTGTCTATATCCTTCATAAAATGTGGTGCCCAAAACTGAACACAATATTCCAGGTGAGGTCTTACCAGAGCAGAGTAAAGCAATACCATCACATCACGAGATCTGGACACTATACTTCTGTTGATACAGCCCAAAATTGCATTTGCGTTTTGAGCCACCGCATCACACTGTTGACTCATGTTCAGCATATAATCCACTACAACCCCTAAATCCTTTTCGCACATACTACTGTTAAAACAAGTCTCCCCCATCCTATAACCATGCATTGGATTTTTCCTACCTAAATGCAGAACTTTACATTTATCTCTGTTAAAATTCATTTTATTGATTCTAGCCCAGTCTTTCAGCCTGTCAAGGTAATCCTATATACTGTTTCTGTCTTCTTCTGTGTTTGCAACCCCTCCCAATTTAGTATCATCTGCAAATTTAATAAGCATTCCCTCTATTCCTTCATCCAAATAATTGATAAATATGTTGAACAAAACAGGTCCCAGGACAGATCCTTGAGGCACTCCACTTGTCACTCCTATTCATGAGGATGAGGAACCATTCACAAGCACTCTCCGGGTGCGATCTGTCAACCAGTTACAGATCCACCTAATGGTAACAGGATCCAAACCACATTTTACCAACATGTCAACAAGGATAGTATGTGGAACCTTATCAAAAGCCTTACTAAAATCAAGATAAATGATGTCTACAGCATTCTCCTGATCCAGCAAGGTAGTCACTTTCTCAAAAAAAAAAGAGATCAGGTTAGTCTGACATGACTTGTTCTTGAGAAAACCATGCTGGCTCTTAGTAATCATATCCATTCTTTCTAATGTTCCAGGACCGGCTGTTTGATGATTTGTTCTAAAACTTTTCCAGGTATAGATGTCAAGCTGATGGATTGGTAGTTATCTGGATCCCCCTTTTCCCCCTTCTTGAAGATGGGGACAACATTCACCTGCCTCCAATCTTCCGGCACCTCTCCTGTTCTCCAAGAATTCTCAAAAATAATAGCCAGAGGCTCAGAAATTACTTCCACAAGCTCTTTTAGAACCCTTGGATGCAATTCATCTCGCCCTGAGGACTTAGTTTCATTTAAAGAAACTATGTGTTTATGTATGACCCCTATGCTGATCCTAGGTTGGAACTTCATACCCTCCTTATATGTTCTGCTTTTGCCATGTTGAGCACTGTTTCCCTCAGAAGAGAAGACTGAGGAAAAGTAGGAACTGAGCAGTTCCATCCTCTCTTCATTACCTGTTACAATTTCATTTTCTTGCCCTCGCAGTGGGCCTCCACGTCCTTGCTCTTTTTCTTACTCTGAACATAAGAAAAGAACCCTTTTTTGTTGTTTTTAGCATCTTTGG